>NC_080031.1:36725137-37041819 GCF_030020395.1 Manis pentadactyla | reverse complement strand
GCTCTTCTCCCGCCAGGAGCTGGGGGGAGGGGCGCTCGGCTCCCGCGGGGCCGGGGCTTGTATCTTACCCCCTTCGCGAGGCGCTGGGTTCTCTCAGGTGCGGATGTGGTCTGGATATTGTCCTGTGTCCTCTGGTCTTTATTCTGGGAAGGGTTGTCTTTGTTATATTTTCATAGATATATGTTGTTTTGGGAGGAGATTTCCGTTGCTCTACTCACGCCGCCATCTTCTGCCCCTTTTAGTCTGGATTTTAACAAGCCATTGTGCCTCTCTGTCATGCCTCCTGCAGTAGGATTGTACGGCACATGAAACTTCCATTTAATTCCCAGCTGTTGCACCCATTCCTGCAGTATATGTCCAGTAACATGGGTGCCCTGATCTCTGTCAATTACCTGTGGTCAGTCATAGGCAGCAAAGAGACGCTCCAGGCCTCTTGGTCGTCTGCTGGTCTGCACACTATCTGCCACCTGATGAGGGTATAGGCCCCTTAGCTGCTGTCCCATGTTGCTTTGGAACTTATTGTAAGTCCCTTCTGGAGCACACAACACACTCCTGCCGGGCTCTGCTAACTTCTTCAAAGGTCAAAGCAAGCCCCACTGACGGGCTACAGCCCACATTGTCTTTTGACCCGCATGCAACAAACGCTGATGTAGCCATTGGGCTTTCCTTCTAGCCAACGTATCTGGGCCAATTTATCTGCTTCATCACTTCCTGGGGATGGCAGTGGCAAATGACCTATCACATGGCATACTGTAATTATTTTGGTCTGATGACAGGCCCATAAGTCTTGCCACAATTCTTGCCCCCAAAGTACTCGGTGACCAACTAGGCAGTTGGCATGGTACCAGGTTGGTAGCCACAGGGTCAAGCCCCGATAGACAGCCCAGCTGTCAGTACAGACAACTATAGGGGAGGGCTCCTGGCTGATCACAAGCCACACAGCCTGCAACTCTGCCCATTGGCAGCTCTTCCCCTCACCATCTTCCATCCATATTGTCTCAGTCTTAGGATGGAAAGCTATGGCCCTCCATTTTGGGGGCTGCCCACAGCTGGAGCCTTCTTTGTACCATGCATCTTCAGGTATAGGAGCTCTTCCCTCCTGATAGGGACTCCCTGCTACTAATGGTTCAAAAGCAAGTTCTCCCTGCTTTTCACTAGCATATGTCACTGGCCCCAACAAGCATTGGAGTTCTTCACTCAAGGGGATAATAGGGCACTACGCTGCTGTAGGTAAGCACCCCACTTGGCTAGTGTGGGTGTTTGTGCCACACTACTCCTTGGCTTTTGGGTCCAGTCTTGTACCCACCCAAAGATGGGATAGGTGGTTATTACCTTTATCGGGGCCATTCCAGTGATGGGTTCTGCAGCCAGCAAGGCATGATAAACAGCAGCCAGTTGTTTTTCTATCAAAGTGTATTGTACCTCTGTCCTCTTCCAGAGTTGTGACCAGAATCCAATGGGTTGGCGAGTTCATTCAAACTGCTGCCAGAGACCCTACCCATAACTGTCTTCAGTGACATGAACATCCAGCACATAGGGCCTTGATAGGTCTATCACACTCAAGGCCTGCACGGCCTTGACTGCCTGATTTGCTGTAATAAAGGCAGATGCACATGTCTCAACCCAGTCCCACCTCACGCCTTTTCATACCAACCGGTATAAGGGCTTCAGAATTTGTGCCAAGTGCAGTATAAACACTCTCCAGTAGCCTAGAAGACTCAGAAACTCCTGTAGCAATGCTACAGTTTTGGGGGTAGGAAAGGCCTGGACTTTGTGTATAGCTGCTTCTGGTATAACTTTGTTCTTGCCCGACCAGACAACCCCCAAGAATTTAACAGACAAACCCAGATCCCTGAACTTTGGTGCTGTTCACCACCCATCCTTTCTCCTGTAGATGTTGTGGCAGTCTAGGTGCTGCATCTTCTAGATCTGAAAGAGAATAGACATGAGCATGATATCATCAATATAATGGTACAGCCACACTGTTGGCAGTTTCTCCCATGTAGCCAAGTTCTGGGCTACAAGTCCATGACAGATGGTGGGGCTGTGGAGGTACCCCTTTGGAAGGACAGTGAAAGTCCATTGCCATCCTTCCCACATGAAGGCAAACTGTTCCTGACTTTCCTGCTCAATGTCAATGGAAAAGAAGGCATTAGCGAGATCTACCACATAATGATATGTTCCTACTTGATGGCTGAGGGTATCCATCAAGCCTGCAATAGACGGGAGAGCAGCATGCATAGGGGGTATGACCTTATTCAGTTATCTGTAATCCACAGTCATATGCCAGGAGCCATCTGGCTTTTTTACTGGCCACACTGGGGAATTGGAAGGACTATGGGTGGGGTTTATAATACCCACCTTTCCCAGCTCCTGGAGAGTTTCTCCAATCTCTTTATGCCCTCCAGGCAGTTTGTATTGTTTGGTATTAGTTACCCACTGAGGCAAGGCAAAGCTATGGGCGGGTGCCTAGCATGTCCCCTCAGAACTACCTTCACCACACGTACTCTCGGTCTGAACTCACTTGCAGTAGTCTGCAACCATAGACCCTGCAGGATATCAATCCCCCAAATATACTCAGGGATGGGAGTTATATAAACAGTATACTCCTTTGGGGGTAGACATCCTATTCCCAAAGGGATTTGGGCTTTTTTCACTCTGATAGCCTTCCCCCTGTATACATCTATGATAGTGGGGGTCCCTGGGAACTGCTCAGGGTTACCATGAATCAGTGAACATTCAGCCCCAGTGTCTACCATAGCCAGGATATGTATGTTCATTGGGGACCAATGGATAGCTATTTCAACATGTGGCCTCCGGTCCCCCCCTGGTTCTTCAGGACAGATACCTTGACATTTCCCTGAGTCAAACCGTATTCCCCAGTCTCCTTCCTGTGTGGGCTCGAGTGAGGTTGGCTTGCTCCCCAGCAGGAAATCTTGCAAACACACAGGCCAGACTCGTGGCTCTGTTTGTGACCTCTGTCTCTGGTCTTAATGTCTGGAACTGCTGCTCTGGTTTCAGCTGTTGCCATAGCTCTAGTAAGATCCTATGTGTCTTCCCATCTAATTTCCTTCCATCTGCTCCTGCCTGTATTAAATCAACCCACATCTGGGTCCTTGTAACCTTCATGGGGCCCTGTAAATTCTTTTTATGAGTAACAAGTCTTATTTCTTTCTGGATTCTCATCGCTTCTGCCTCTCCTAAGTCTGCTACTGTACGTGTCACCTCACTTATGGGCTGCCCTAAGTGAGGGGAAGGAATGGCCACTAGAGACCCAAGGAGGGATGTAGGAGCCATTTGAAGTACAGTATTTCTCATCCCAGTAGTGATAATCTCTTCATCTGGGTTATAATTCTCTGGACTATAGATGGCATTTCTCATGTCTAGCTCTTGTAGCACCTGTTGGAGCTCAGCATAAGGCTGTCATCTAACAGGAGAGGATGGCAGATCACCTGGATTGGGCCACACAGCACGAAGTGCAGCCATAAGCCAATCAAGGAGGAGGTGACTCCCTGGGTCTGATGTGCATTTTGTAATCACTGCCTTAAGGCAGGCTGCACTGCCAGGGAAGACAGCTTTGCTGTCTCTGATTCTGACAGAACAATTCCAACCACCCCTAAGTCCCACAGATGCAGGAGCCAAGCTGATATTGACTTGGAGGGCTTCTGCCTAAACCAGGAGCCCAAAACGTCCAGCTCAGCCTGAGTACAGGGGCGGAGCATTGTGTGCTCCACAACCTGGGGAGGGGGCTGCTCCTCTCCTTGGGGAACTTTCAGCTGCTGGATCTTTATTTTCTTTATAACCACTGGGCATGCTTTCAATACAGTAGGCGCCAGTGCCTCCAGCACCACCCCTTCATCTTTCACCAGCTCCTCCATTTCTGGGGCTGATGGCACCTTTCTCTCCCCTCTCCCAAGTGCCTCCTCTGCTACGGTCTACCTTTTCTACTGTGCCTCTCAGCAATGCTACCTCTGTCTTCAGCAGCTCTCTTACCTTCAGCTCAATGCTTCGCAGCTGATGTTCTCATGCCACCTCCGCCGGTGCTTCCCTCAGGGGTTTGTCCTTGTTGGCCTCTTCCTCATTCAGAGCACCTGGCAGCACTGCTGTCTCATCTCCAATGGCACCTTGCTGCTGGTGCTCTCGTGCTACCTCCTCCCACATCAAGGCCATCTCCTTCCTCAGGGAATCTACAGAGGTTTGCTGCTCACATTCTTGTGCCGCCTCCTCCCGCATCAATACCATTTCCCTCCTCAGCATCCACAGAAGTCTGCAGCTCGTGTTCTCACGCCACCATTTCTTGGGTCTCTTCTGTAGACCTTTTTAAGACTGTGAGAAGCAGCCAACCCACAATCCCTGCTGCCTCACGGGCACTCTGCTTCTCAAAGGATCTGGTTACTTTACCAAAGGCCACCCTTACTGCCTCAGGTGTCACCTCCACTTGCCTCCAGTCCTGAGGTGGGGCCCAGTCCTTTAGGAGGCAAGCCACCTCAGACCACATACCCATCGGGGGAAGATCCACTGTCTCCCCATTCACAGGGGCAGCCCACTGAAGCACCCCTCCCGTAAGGGCTGCCTGTCTTTTTCCTTGGTCAACAATGAACCCTGCCGACTTCCGCCAATTGTCTTGCCAGTGGGTTTCAGCCCTAGGCAAGTTCGCTATGGATTCTGTGTGACCAAAGAAATTGACAGCAAAATGTTCTTTGGGGTGAAAGGGTTTATTACCCGACTTGTTCTCCCAGCAGCAGGTCGAGCACTAGTGTCTCTGCCTCCACCCAGAGCACTGGGCCAAGCTCTCTATATAGAGCAATAATAGCTTATTGCCTACAGGTGTGGAAGTGGCAGCCCAGCAACAGGCCAGTTACATCATCAGGTGGTTTAAGTTCAGTGAGTATCCTGGTTACATCATCAGGTGGTTTAAGTTCAGTGAGTATCCTGGCCATAGGAACCCCAATTTCCCCACATCCACTCCTAGGAGTTTACCCTAAGAAGGCAGGAGCCCAGTTTCAAAAAGACATATGGACCCCTAAGTTTATCACAACACTATTTACAATAGCCAAGAAATGGAAGCAACCTAATTGTCCATCAGTAGATGAATGGATAAAGAGGTTGTGGTACATATATACAATGGAATATTATTCAGCCGTAAGAAAACAAAGCCTACCATTTGCAACAACATGAATGGACCTGGAGGTTATTATGCTCAGTGAAATAAGCCAGGTGAAGAAAAACAAGTACCAAATGATTTTACTCATCTGTGGAGTATAAGAACAAAGCAAAAGCTGAAGGAACAAAACAGCAGACTCACAGAACCCAAGAATGGACTAACAGTTACCAAAGGGAAAGGGACTGGGGGTGGGGTGGTGGGAAGGGAGGGATAAGGGGAATAAGGTGCATTACGATTAGCACACATGATGTAGGGGCGGGATATGGTGAAGGCAGTATAGCACAGAGAAGACTAAGCTGTGACTCTATAGCATCTTACTATGCTGATGGACAGTGACTATAATGGGGTATGTGGTGGGGACTTGATAATGGGGGAATCTAATAACCACAATGTTGCTCAAGTAATTGTATATTAATGATACCAAAAAAAATGTGTTCAGTAACCAGAAAACCTGACAGTTATCTACCACACATATATCATTTAATCCTTATGACAGCTCCTTGAAGTATTGCATTTCCTGCATTTTTAATATGAGGAAACTAGGGATTTAAATTATTTGTAGTGTATAGTGCCTCTCCTGGGACCTCCTTCCCCTGACAAAAAAATTTTTTTTCCTCACCAGTGTCCCAAATCCCTCTCAGTTGTTCTGGCCACAAAGTGGATTTCATTTTGTAAATCCTTAGTTCTTAACCTGTTGTAAGCTATGGGATTTTCTTCCCACACACCACCCTGCATATATATCTTCAAGGTGGTCACAGACCTTCTCTTTGAGCCCATTCACAGAACTTTCATGGGTTCAGTGATGAGGAGAAAAAGGAGAATGAGAAAATGACATAATGAGACGTATTTTAAAAAGAGGTAACTCTGATACTCTGAAAGTAGCAGGGCAGATGAGTTGGGAGAGGATGAAAATGAAAGAAGAGAGAACAATCAGGGGGCTGTTGAAGTCTCCAAGAAAGAAATAATGAAGACTTGGTTTAGAGAATTGTTAATTGTTCTGTGAAACTTAGATGGACAGCTCTGCAGACAGCTGTACTTCAATTCAGGTGTTCAATTACAGGAGAAATGCAACCACCTGGCCTGAAGCAGTTCCTGTTTGGGACCCTGGCAGCCTGTTGCTGTATACAAATGTGTTCTAACACAGGAAGTAGCTGCCTCAATTCTTATGTCTTTTTAGTTGAGTGAATAGAAGTATGTTTCCTCAGGAAAGGGTAGTCTCACTCTGCTCTTCTCTGGGCGAGCTGTATGTAGAATAATGTTTGCAGCGTTTGGTTCCATGTTTATAAAACATGTAGCCAAATTAAAAGTAGATTTAGGAGAGAGGTGATAGGACATAAAATACTGGATAATTATTTCACATATGTGAGAGGAAGGATGAGAGCACGGTACTGCTTGAGTGGATAACAGAAGACAGAATTAAGGTTTTCAAATATTTGAAAGACTAGTTACATGTATCTCTTGTACTTCAGTTCTCAGAAAGGAGTCAGATTTGGGCTCAACTTAAAAAAGTAACACAGCAGTTTTGGGAGCCAAGATGGCGGTGTGAGTAGAGCAGTGGAAATCTCCCAAAACCTCATATATCTATGAAAATATAACAAAGACAACTCTTCTTGAATAAAGACCAAAGGACACAGGACAACATCCAGACCACATCCACACCTGTGAGAACCCAGTGCCTCGTAAAGGGGGTAAGATACAAGCCCCGGCCCGGCAGGACCTGAGCGCCTCTCCCCCCAGCTCCCAGCGGGAGAAGAGTAGGCAGAGCGGGAGAGAGACGGAGCCCAGGACTGCTGAACACCCAGCCCCAACCATCTGGGCCAGAGCGCAGACACAGTGCGTGCGCGGGGCCCTGGATACTAGGGAAACAGGGCAGCAAGAACGGTGAGAGGGCACCGGACGCCTGGTGCTGGAGGACATAAGAAAAGGGAGCGGCCTTTTTTTTTTTTTTTTCTGTTTCGTTTTGGTGAGCGCTTTTTGGAAGTCTTAAAGGGATAGGGACACCAATACTAGGGAAACAGGGCAGCAAGACTGGTGAGCAGATGCCTGAGGCTGGCGCCAGAGAATAAAGACGAACAAGTGGCCAATTTTTTTCTTTTTTAATTAAAAAAAATTTTTTTTTTTTTGTGGTCGTTTTGTTTTGGTGGGTGCTTTTTGGAAGTCTTAAAGGGGCAGGGCGGGACACTTAATCCAGAGGTAGGGAATCCGGGGATCACTGGGCACCCAAATCCCCTGGGCTGCAGGGAGCACGGAGGCCCCTTACGGAGATAAATAGCCTCCTGGCTGCTCCCCCTCCAACGCGACCACCACTTTGGAGCAGCTGCCCGAGCCAGGCCACGCCCACAGCAACAGTGGAGATAAACTCCATAGCAGCCGGGCAGGAAGCAGAAGCCCTGTCTGTGCACATCTACCCAGCACTAGCCACTAGAGGTCGCTGTTCTCCCAGGAGAGGAAGGCCACAAACCAACAAGAAGGGAAGTTCTTCCAGCCATCACTCATCCCAGCTCTGCAAACTATTCCTATCACCATGAAAAGGCAAAACTACAGGCGGACAAAGATCACAGAGACAACACCAGAGAAGGAGACAGACCTAACCAGTCTTCCTGACAATTCAAAATAAAAATCATAAACAGGCTGACACAGATGCAGAGAAATATGCAAGAGATATGGGATGAAGTCTGGAGGGAGATCACAGATGCCAGAAAGGAGATTACAGAAATGAAACAAACTCTGGAAGGGTTTATAAGCAGAATGGATAGGATGCAAGAGGCCATTGATGGAATTGAAACCAGAGAACAGGAACGCATAGAAGCTGACATAGAGAGAGATAAAAGGATCTCCAGGAATGAAACAATATTAAGAGAACTGTGTGACCAATCCAAAAGGAACAATATCCGTATTATAGGAGTACCAGAAGAAGAAGTGAGAGGAAAAGGGATGGAAAGTATCTTGGAAGAAATAATTGCTGAAAACTTCCCCAAACCAGGGGAGGTAATAATCAAACAGACCACGGAAATACACAGAACCCCCAACAGAAAGGCTCCAAGAAGGGCAACACCAAGACACATAATAATTAAAATGGCAAAGATCAAGGACAAGGAAAGAGATTTAAAGACAGCTAGAGAGAAAAAGGTCACCTATAAAGGAAAACCCATCAGGCTAACATCAGACTTCTCAACAGAAACCCTACAGGCCGGAAGAGAATAGCATGATATATTTAATGCAATGAAACAGAAGGGCCTTGAACCAAGGATACTGTGTCCAGCACGACTATCATTCAAATATGATGATGGGATTAAACAATTCCCAGACAAACAAGAGCTGAGGGAATTTGCTTCCCACAAACCACCTCTACAGGACATCTTACAGGGACTGCTCTAGATGGGAGCACTCCTAGAAAGAGCACAGAACAAAACACCCAACATATGAAGAATGGAGGAGGAGGAATAAGAAGGGAGAGAAGAAAAGAATCTCCAGACAGTGTATATAACGGCTCAATAAGCGAGCTAAGTTAGGCAGTAAGATACTAAAGAGGCTAACCTTGAACCTTTGGTAACCACGAATTTAAAGCCTGCAATGGCAATAAGTACATATCTTTCAATAGTCACCCTAAATGTTAATGGACTGAATGCACCAATCAAAAGACAAAGTAATAGAATGGATAAAAAAGCAAGACCCATCTATATGCCGCTTACAAGAAACTCACCTCAAAACCCAAAGACATGTACAGATTAAAAGTCAAGGGATGGAAAATCATATTTCAGGCAAACAACAGCGAGAAGAAAGCAGGGGTTGCAATACTAATATCAGACAAAATAGACTTCAAAACAAAGAAAGTAACAAGAGATAAAGAAGGACACGACATAATGATAAAGGGCTCAGTCAAACAAGAGGATATAACCATTCTAAATATATATGCACCCAACACAGGAGCACCAGCATATGTGAAACAAATACTAACAGAACTAAAGGTGGAAATAGACTGCATTGCATTCATTCTAGGAGACTTCAACACACCACTCACCCCAAAGGATAGATGCACTGGGCAGAAAATAAGTAAGGACACGGAAGCACTGAACAACACAGTAGAGCAGATGGACCTAATAGACATCTACAGAACTCTACATCCAAAAGCAACAGGATACACATTCTTCTCAAGTGCACATGGAACATTCTCCAGAATAGACCACATACTAGGCCACAAAAAGAGCCTCAGTAAATTCCAAAAGATTGAAATCCTACCAACCAACTTTTCAGACCACAAAGGCATAAAACTAGAAATAAACTGTACAAAGAAAGCAAAGAGGCTCACAAACACATGGAGGCTTAACAACACGCTCCTAAATAATCAATGGATCAATGACCAAATCAAAATGGAGATCCAGCAATATATGGAAACAAATGACAACAACAACACTAAGCCCCAACTACTGTGGGATACAGCAAAAGCGGTCTTAAGGGGAAAGTATATAGCAATCCAAGCATATTTAAAAAAGGAAGAACAATCCCAAATGAATGGTCTAATGTCACAATTATTGAAATTGGAAAAAGAAGAACAAATGAGGCCTAAGGTCAGCAGAAGGAGGGACATAACAAAGATCAGAGAAGAAATAAATAAAATTGAGAAGAATAAAACAATAGCAAAAATCAATGGAACCAAGAGCTGGTTCTTCGAGAAAATAAACAAAATCGATAAGCCTCTAGCCAGACTTATTAAGAAGAAAAGAGAGTCAACACAAATCAACAGTATCAGAAACGAGAAAGGAAAAATCACGACGGACCCCACAGAAATACAAAGAATTATTAGAGAATACTATGAAAACCTATATGCTAACAAGCTGAGAAACCTAGGAGAAATGGACGACTTCCTAGAAAGATACAACCTTCCACAATTGACCCAGAAAGAAACAGAAAATCTAAACAGACCGATTACCAGCAACAAAATTGAAGCAGTAATCAAAAAACTACCAAAGAACAAAACCCCCGGGCCAGATGGATTTACCTCGGAATTTTATCAGACATACAGGGAAGACATAATACCCATTCTCCTTAAAGTTTTCCAAAAAGTAGAGGAGGAGGGGATACTCCCAAACTCATTCTATGAAGCTAACATCACCCTAATACCAAAACCAGGCAAAGACCCCACCAAAAAAGAAAACTACAGACCAATATCCCTGATGAACGTACATGCAAAAATACTCAACAAAATATTAGCAAAACGAATTCAAAAATATATCAAAAGGATCATACACCATGACCAAGTGGGATTCATCCCAAGGATGCAAGGATGGTACAACATTCGAAAGTCCATCAACATCATCCACCACATCAACAAAAAGAAAGACAAAAACCACATGATCATCTCCATAGATGCTGAAAAAGCATTTGACCAAGTTCAACATCCATTCATTATAAAAACTTTCAGCAAAATGGGAATAGAGGGCAAGTACCTCAACATAATAAAGGCCATCTATGATAAACCCACAGCCAACATTATATTGAACAGTGAGAAGCTGAAAGCATTTCCTCTGAGATCAGGAACTAGACAGAGATGCCCACTCTCCCCACTGTTATTTAACATAGTACTGGAGGTCCTAGCCACAGCAATCAGACAAAACAAAAAATACAAGGAATCCAGATTGGTAAAGAAGAAGTTAAACTGTCACTATTTGCAGATGACATGATACTGTACATAAAAAACCCTAAAGACTCCACTCCAAAACTATTAGAACTGATACCGGAATACAGCAAGGTTGCAGAATACAAAATCAACACAGAAATCTGTGGCTTTCCTATACACTAACAATGAACCAACGGAAAGAGAAATCAGGAAAACAATTACATTCACAATTGCATCAATAAAAATAAAATACCTAGGAATAAACCTAACCAAGGAAGTGAAAGACTTATACTCTGAAAACTACAAGTCACTCTTAATAGAAATTAAAGGGGACACTAACAGATGGAAACCCATCCCAAACTCGTGGCTAGGAAGAATTAATATCGTCAAAATGGCCATCCTGCCCAAAGCAATATACAGATTTGATGCAATCCCTATGAAACTACCAGCAACATTCTTCAATGAACTGGAACAAATAATTCAAAAATTCATATGGAAACACCAAAGACCCTGAATAGCCAAAGCAATCCTGAGAAAGAAGAATAAAGTATCAGGGATCTCACTCCCCAACTTCAAGCTCTACTATAAAGCCATAGTAATCAAGACAATTTGGTACTGGCACAAGAACAGAGCCACAGACCAATGGAACAGACTAGACAATCCAGACATTAACCCAGACATATATGGTCAATTAATATTTGATAAAGGAGCCATGGACATACAATGGCGAAATGACAGTCTCTTCAACAGATGATGCTGGCAAAACTGGACAGCTACATGTAGGAGAATGAAACTGGACCATTGTCTAACCCCATATACAAAAGTAAACTCAAAATGGATGAAAGACCTGAATGTAAGTCATGAAACCATTAAACTCTTGGAAGAAAACATAGGCAAAAACCTCTTAGACATAAACATGAGTGACCTCTTCTTGAACATATCTCTCCGGGCAAGGAAAACAACAGCAAAAATGAACAAGTGGGACTATATTAAGCTGAAAAGCTTCTGTACAGCAAAAGACACCATCAATAGAACAAAAAGGAACCCTACAGTATGGGAGAATATATTTGAAAATGACACATCCGATAAAGGCTTGACGTCAAGATTATATAAAGAGCTCACATGCCTCAACAAACAAAAAACAAATAACCCAATTAAAAAATGGGCAGAGGAACTGAACAGACAGTTCTCCAAAAAAGAAATACAGATGGCCAACAGACACATGAAAAGATGCTCCACATCGCTAATTATCAGAGAAATGCAAATTAAAACTACAATGAGGTATCACTTCACACCAGTAAGGATGGCTGCCATCCAAAAGACAAACAACAACAAATCTTGGCAAGGCTGTGGAGAAAGGGTAACCATGCTACAATGCTGGTGGGAATGTAAATTAGTTCAACCATTGTGGGAAGCATTATGGAGGTACATCAAAATGCTCAAAACAGACTTACCATTTCACCGAGGAATTGCACTCCTGGGAATTTACCCTAAGAATGCAGCAATCAAGTTTGAGAAAGACCAATGCACCCCTATGTTTATCGCAGCACTATTTACAATAGCCAAGAATTGGAAGCAACCTAAATGTCCATCGATAGATGAATGGATAAAGAAGATGTGGTACATATATACAATGGAATACTACTCAGCCATAAGAAAAGGGAAAATCCTACCATTTGCAGCAACATGGATGGAGCTGGAGGGTGTTATGCTCAGTGAAACAAGCCAAGCGGAGAAAGAGAAATACCAAATGATTTCACTCGTCTGTGGAATATAAGTACAAAGGAAAAACTGAAGGAACAAAACAGCAGCAGAATCACAGAACTCAAGAATGGACTAACAGGTACCAAAAGGAAAGGGACTGGGGAGGATCGGTGATTAGGGAGGGATAAGGGGGGGGAAGAAGAAGGGGGGTATTAAGATTAGCATGCATGGGGTCGGTGGGAGAAAGGGGCGGGATGTACAACACAGAGAAGGCAAGTAGTGATTTTACAACATTTTGCTATGCTGATGGACAGTGACTGTAAAGGGGTTCATAGGGGGGACCTGGTATATGGGAGAGCCTAGTAAACATAATATTCGTCATGTAACTGTAGATTAATGATACCAAAAAAAAAAAAGGCAGTTCCTGTGTGGTGACCTCCAATGAGTTCTACACAAGGGTATAAAGGGCTTAGAAAAGTGTAGGCAAAGGGCCAGTTTGTGTTTATACAGAGGATCAAAGCCTAATTGGGCTACCCCGAAAATTAACTAAGATACGATATGAAAAAGAACTTTCAACATCAGCACTCTCTGGAAGACTCATGCCAGAAGATGGTCATCAAAAAACCCCAACAAAGATCCACGCTCTGCTACAGGTGTAGATGCACTCATCCCACCAGTTCCTTTACTTGCCATGGGAATGAAGAAGGAGATATCTAAGCTGACCTGTGCATACAGTAAAACAACAAATTTGACTGGATCTATACTGTTGGAACTCAACCAAGAATTAGGAGAAGTGCAAATTGTAGCGCTCCAAAATCTTACAACTACAGACTATTTACCGTTAAAAGAACATATAGGATGTGAACAGTCCCCAGGAATGGGTTGTTTTAATTTGTCTGATTTCTCTCAGACTGTTCAAGTTTGGTTTGACAATATCCACCATATCATAGATAAGTTTTCACAAATGCCTAAGGTGCCTAACTGGTTTTCTTGGTTTCACTGGAGATGGCTGGTAATTACAGGTATGCTTTGGTTATGTAACTATACTCCTATTATGTTAATGTGTGTGCGCAATTTAATTAGTAGTTTAAAACCTATACATACTCTACTAGAAGATATGTCAAAGAAATAATCAATCTTCCCATGTTTTCTTCCGCCTGCTACTCCTATAGCTTTTCTTCTTCCTTCCTAATTACAACCCTTAAGTAGAATTCGTGCCTCATATCAAATTTACCGAGTATCATAATTCTTCCAAGTGGTAAAGATACCTTAAAACAAATGCTGGTCATAGAAGCCACAAGGCATGAGTATGCAAAGAAGTAAAAAGCCAACCTTTTCAAACAATAAGGCTTCTCTCTCACTTACCAACTTTACATTTCCCTGTATAGCTCCGGAAGATGACTGGTTAGCCAGAGACGGTAAGATTCCTCAAGGGAGGAACAACCTAAGACAGGCACAATCACAGGGGGACCATCAGGTGAGGAATTGGGGATCAACAGAGGTGAGGCTTAGAACCTCACCCCCCCTGTTCTGAGAGAAATCTTCTGCATACGTGGATGTTTTATTGCCCTGGTCTAGCTTGGATTAACACATAGTCTACAGGCACACACCTGATCATCTACATTTGCTCTCTTACAACACTAAACTATGTTTTCTACCTTTATCTTGTATCTACCTACCACTTCAGCATTTTATTAAAAATAATAATAATAAAGAGAGAAATGTGGTATCCACATATAAATCAAGTGTAAAAATCAAATGAGTATTCATATTTGAACTGACTGTTTATAGTTCATAATGCATGAGCAAAGCCAAAAGTTTCTGTGATGACTGCCCTTGTACTGTTCACCATGTAATTTATTCACTATGTAAGAATTTGTTCTCCATGTAAGAACTTGTTTGTTATGTCTCAGAAGTTTGGAGACTGATGAAAATTAGGCTTGGGGTGGATTGATGATTGTGCATTAAGCATTGACACCCCTATGCAGAATTTTATTGTTGTTAAGAACCACTTGATCAATAAATATGAGAGATGCCCTCACAAAAAAAAAAGTACACACTTCCAATTGTAAAATAAGTAACTGGGATGTAATGTATAGCATATGGAATATAGTCAAAATATTGTAACAACTTGGTATGGTGATAGCTGGTACCTAGAATTATCATGTATATAAATGTTGAATCACTGTGTTGTACACCTGAAACTAATGTAATACTGTGTGTCAACTACCCTTCAATAAAAACTAATTATCTACCAAAAAAAAAAATAACATAGCTGTCTAAAGATGGATTGTCTGTTCATATACAGAGGGACGTTAAGACAAAAGCTGGAGAACCGCTGGCCACAATCTCTGGAAGGGACTTTGGCATGGAGGCTGGGGGCCAGGGCTCTGAAAGGTGAAGGATAACAGGGAGATGGAGGAGGAATGAGCCATTTAGACTCCAAGTTATCTTAAATTCTGAGAGCATGTAATACCATATAATTAGACATCATAAAGTCTTAATGGTTTAAATAAAATTATATGAAATAAAATTATTGGGGAAAAAAGTAATGGCCAAAGGACCCTTGAGGTCACAGGAACCTCTGATTGAATGGGGACGGGTGAGAGGCAGCTTCTTCTGAAAGGAGCGTTCAGACCTTCTGTCTCCTTTTCCTTCTGGGTTTTCTGTCTCTGAGCCTTCATCAGCACTTCAATCTCATCAGCTTTCAATCTCACTCTGGGCAGCAGTGAGATTTCATAGAAGAAACATGCATTTTTTTCATCCCCTTGACTAATTTATATTATGATTATGACTTTGTGCCCCTTTACTTATTTCGCTTACCCACCCCAACCCCACCCCGATGGTAACCTCCAGTCAGTTCTTGGTCTTAGTGTCTGTAAGTCTGTTGTTGTTTTGTTTTTAGGTTCCACATAACTGAAATCATATGTATTTGTCTTTCTCCTCCTGGCTAATTTCAGTTAGTATAATATCCTCTAGGTGCATCCACATTGTCACAAGTTGCAGGATTTCTTCCTTTTTTATGGCTGAATAATATTCCATTATAGAAACATGCATTTTTGATGATTGAAAAGCAAAGAACAATGAAGAGTACACAATGTTTGAAAAGCAACAGGAAGGGAAAGAAAGGGGTAAAAAGGAAAGAAATTCTCAGGAAGAGCAGGTAGTTGTGAAGACAAAAATCATAATAAAATCATTAATAATATTTTTTATAATGATTGAACATTTAGTATGTGCCAGATTCTGTGCAAAAAGTTTTGTAAACATTGTTTCAGTTAACCCTCACAAAAACCCTAGAAAGTAGTATCAATGTCGTCCTTCATTTTATAAATAAGAAAATGGAGTGTTTGAGTGTTTAAGTAGCTTGCTAATAAGTAGTGTTGGAATTATGAAACAGGCCAACAGACCATTTAAATATCCAAAGAACTTCAGTCTCCAAGGTGTATCCACAGGATTTTATAACCCAGTTTATGTAATTGAGAGCTATTTTATTATTTTAATATTAATTAGCTTCTGAAGTTCAAACAGCTTTCTCTCTCAATAGTGCTCACCCTGTTTCTCTCTCTTTCACTTTGTCTTTCTTGGATAAAGCAGTGTTGTAGTTGGATAGCCAGATGGGTGCAGCTTGGATTGACAGGAGTTCTCTCTGATTTTAAAGAACAGTTTCATGTTCATCTTCCCATCTGCTTGGTATCCATGCAACCATGAAGTAAAACAGCATTTGCATATTTATATTCTTCTTCCTGCCATGCAGAGATGGGGAATTACATGGTCATTTAGACGTTTGTCCATTTAGGAACATCTCATTATACTCAACAGATTAAAATTACAGAAAGAGAACTTTTCTTTTTTTTCAGAGATTATGTTCATATTGTAGTTAACCATATGGGTACAATTCAAATTGACTAAGACTCCTTATAGCAGCTTTCTTCAAGCTTGCAAATCAGGTCTCAAATGATTTGGTTCAGCAAAATTCTAGTTGGTTCACAAATTCACTTTGTTCAGGCCCACCCCTTAATTTTTTTTGTTCTTAATAACCTTGTTGTTTTCTATTTCGTTTTGCATTGATAAGCCAGGGGAATGGGAACATCTGCTCATAGCAAGTGCTCTTGGAGTTTTAGACAAAGACGACTCTGAAAATTAAGATAAAATACACATTGGTACTATAACACAGGGAGTGTAAAGAATGCTTCTTTTCAATACCCTACAGTTGACACATCTTACTAAGAATATCATTTCCACAGCCATCCAAGTCCAGGGACAACATTAAGGAATGTGGGTGTCTCTCCATGAATCTTCTAATCTCTTAGCCCCATTGATAGATTGGTAAACTCCCTGCTCCCACATATGCTGCATTGCCAAGGTTGGTCACTGTTAACTTTCACACATGCCCATCACACTGTGTGTGGTCCCATAGTAAACTGTTTACCCTAAATTTATCTGGACCCAACTAGGAGCAATGGAAGGCTGGAGAATAGATGATATTCCTGCAGGTATTCCAGAATAGAACAGGCAAGAAACTGACAACATACATTAGACCTTGCCACATCTCTTGTTTTGTACTCTTGCTTTTTCCTCTGCCTATTTCAAGTGGAAGAAATGAGTAACCTTCATAACCTGATGATATTTAATTAAGTCACAGGTTCAAGAAGTGCTAGTACTAGAAGACACGTTACCTTGTCAGACTGAAGCAATATTTTGCAAACTATAGGTTGCAACCCATTAATGAGTGGTCAAATCAATAGAACGAATTATGATCGATTAAATATAGCACAGATTCTCTGATTTAGCTATCATTAAGGAAAAGGGTCTGTATTTCTGCCTTTTGATTCTGGTTTACCTCAGTACCTTGTCTGACCAACAGCAGGTGCTGGAACCGTCACCCTGGGACCCCAGACGCCAGGCCACAGGCAGCCGGGCAGCATCCACTCGGGTCCCTCGGAATGTCCGTTCTTGGAAGTATCTCTCTGGGAGCCCAGCTGCCAAGGTGTGAGAACTCAGAAGACATAGGGAACCAAGTGTAGCTGCTTAGTTGATGACCAGAGTTGAGATCCCTGCGGACAGCAGCATCAACTGCCAGCCATGTCCGTGAGTCTTTTAGGAATCAACATAGCTGAACCTTCTGAAGTCTGTAGCCACAGCCTACACCTGCCTGCAACTCCATAAAAAACTGCAAGCGAGAACCACCCACTGAGCCCATTCAACCCATAGGACCCCTCAAAATAATAACAACATGTTGTTTCGAAGTCCTAAGTGTTGGTGTGTTTCATTATGCTGCAAAACATAACTAGAACACAGGTTAAGATAATTTTTTAGTTAAATAGAATAAAACAGAAAAGGAAGTAACAGAGGTGTATAAAGGTAAGTGTCACTTTGTGAAAATTTTTATGTTGCATGTGGTGTCAGAGAGTGAGAAAGAGAGTTGGAGGGGGTTTGCTGTGTTGTGGTATACAACAAAGAAAACAGGTTTATAGGGATATTACACTACACAACTTACTCATTTAGAGTGTAAAATTCAGTGTCTTTTAGTATATTTGCTGAGTTGTACAATCAATTTTGGAACATTTCCATGACCACCAAGAAAAACCCCTTGCCCATTAGCAGTTATTTCCTATTCCTGTTGCTTGCCCAATCCCACGTTACTATCTACTTTCCTTCTCCATAGGTTTACCTATTCTGAATATTTCATGCAAATGGGATCTTGTTTGACTTATGGTGGGGTTATATCCCAATAAACCCAGCATAAGTTGAAAATACAAGACAAAAATGCATTTAATTTGCCTAAGCTTCCAAACAGAGCTTAGCCTAGCCTACTTTAAATGCGCTGAGAACACTTACCTTAGGCTATAGTTTGACAAAATCATCTACCACAAAGGCTAAGTGTTGAAGATCTCATGTAATTTATTGAACACTGTACTGAAAGTGAAAAACAATGGTTGCCGGGTACAGAATGACAGTAAGCGTGCTGGTAGTGGACCTTCAAGGCGGTGCAGCTGGCGGGAGGCAGTATTGTACTGCCTGTTCCTAGCTCCAGGAAAAGAAGACAACTCACAATTCAAAGTACAGTTTCTACTGAATGAATATTGCTTCCAGACTATTATAAAGTAAAAATATTGTAAGTTGAATCATTGTAAGTAAGGTAGGTATGTGGTCCTTTGTGACTTCTTTTATTTAGGATGTTTTTAAGGTTCATCCATGTTATAAGATGTATCAATATTTCATTCTCTTTCATTGCCAAATAATATTCCATTGATGGATATACCACTTTCATCTATTCACTCAATAACTGATGGGACATTTGGGTTTTCACCTTTTGGCTATTATGAAAAACGTTGCCATGGACACTCATTTACAAGTTGTTATGTGGGGAGATATGTTTTCATTTTCTTGGCATGGTGTAACATTTTTGAGGAACTGCCAGACTATTTTCAAAGAAGTTGCACCATTTTATATTATCACCAGCACTGTAAGAGTGTTACAATTTCTCCACATCCTCACCAACATATATTATTAGATGTCTTTTTGATTATAGCCATTTCAGTTTGTATGCAGTGATATCTCATGATGATTTTGATTTGCGTTTCCATAATGAAGGATTTTGTGCATTTTTTTCACATGATTATTGATCATTTCTATATCCTCTTTAGAAAAATATCTATTCAGATCCTTTGTCTATTTCAAAACTTAGGTTTTTTTTTTTAAGTTGGAAGAGCTCTTTATATATTCTGCAAACAAGTCCCTTACCACATGTATAAGTTGCAATTTTTTTTTACCTTTCTATGGCCTATCATTTCATTTTTAGGAAATAGTTTTTGTAGCACAAAAGTTTTCAATTTATTTAGAAATCTAATAATTTTTTATTATATGGCTGTGCTTTTGGTGCTGTATTTAAGAAGGCTTTGCTTAACTCAAGGTCATGAATATTATCTCCTATGTTTATAGTTTAAGCTCCTACATTTTTGTCTATGATCAATTTTGAGTTAATTTTTATGAGAAATTAACTCAAAGGGAAAGAACTAAATTCTCTTCCACATGAAACATCCAGTTGCCCCAACAAGATTTTTGGAAAGATTATTCTTTTCCCTATTGAACTGTCTTGACAACCTTGTGGAAAATCAGTTGATCTAGTTCACTCTACTAGATTAAAGTCAGGCAATGTCTTGTATACATTAATGCATTTTTTTCCTTTAATGGGAACTTTATAAACTATCAAGTCCACCCTCAAGGGAGCCTGACCATGGGTCAGGTCTTTGCCATCTGCTCCCATACTACCCTCTACTCCTACTTTATTGAATTGCTCTTTCTTCTTTATTGTCTGCTTTCTCAACTAGCTTAAAGCTTCTAGGGCATGGATTGTGTTTATTTTGTTTGCCTAGGCAGTAGTTGACAGAAAGTAAATATTTGCTATATTGTTGAATTAAAAGTGAGACCATAAATATGGAAATGTTAATTGACCTGTTCAAGATCATAAACTAAGTTAGAGTTAGAGTCAGGACTGAAATCTAGTTAATAGAGTTCTCCACTCTCTCACATCATTGGTACTAATCCTGTGCATTATAGATATCAGTAAATGAGAAGTTTTAGAGTAAAAGTCTTGTTGGAGTGCCAACTAAAAAAATGTGTTGATTTATTTGGGAATAGGCCATTTAGATTTTAATAAAGAAAATACAAGAAAAAAGCTAGGACTTCCAGTTTCTGGTCTGGTATGTAAGAAACTTGGAAGTTGTCACTCCATCCTGACAAGTAAAAAGCTGGACAAGCTAAAACTTCACCAACTTTTAGATCTGTCAAAGAAATGAAGCCATAGGCAAACCACTGCCCCCAGTATTAAAGAGACAGATAAGATAATACAGAAAATCACGACTTACTGGAGCAGAAACCTATGAGCAGAAACCTCCATGGGAACCAGTACTAGGGTAGGAAAGCCTGAGCTGTGATTGAAGGATTGCTGGAGGGCTCAGCGGAGAACTGGAGAGTGAACAGCAGCAGGACACCCGGACAGCACGGTCCCCACGCTTCTGTGAGTCCACCACCAGGACTGGGCCATGCCCTCTACAAAGGATATAGGAGAAAAACAAACTCATGCTTCTGACAAAGTAAGGGGAAACGAGTTATTCTGAAATATTCTAGAATAGTCTGTTCATAACAAGGTCTACCCTCTAAAGAAATTATTTTACCAGAAACTAAACTATACTGTGATTTTATCAGAGCTTAAACAATTGAGGAAAGGAAATACATAAGTCCATTCCTCTCAAAGTTTCCACAGGCAGGAAGAGAAGTATCTAACTCTAATCCACTCCAGGCATCCCGTTCCATCTAAGGCTGGGGTGGGGGAACTGAGAAGCACTTGGGACCTTCACAGTTGGGAGGCACAAGATCAGTAAAAGACAGATCTGCTCATGGACTGTGGAGCTCTTCCCCTCCTTCCACACCTACTATCACATTACTAAAGATCTGTTTATCACAGTTCCTTTTATTTGGCACATCATGTCTACCTACTAAGAAAAAAACTATAAAGCACAAAAATTAAAAGGCAAAGGCAGTTCCTGTGTGGTAACCTCCAATGAGTTCTACACAAGGGTATAAAGGGCTTAGAAAAGTGTAGGCAAAGGGTCTGTTTGTGTTTATACAGAGGATCAAAGCCTAATTGGGCTACCCCGAAAATGAACTAAGATACAATATGAAAAAGAACTTCCAACATCAGCACTCTCTGGAAGACTCATGCCAGAAGATGATCATCAAAAAACCCCAACAAAGATCCACGCTCTGCTACAGGTGTAGATGCACTCATCCCACCAGTTCCTGGACTTGCCATGGGAATGAAGAAGGAGATATCTAAGCTGGCCTGTGCATACAGTAAAACAACAAATTTGACTGGATCTATACTGTTGGAACTCAACCAAGAATTAGGAGAAGTGCAAATTGTAGCGCTCCAAAATCTTACAACTACAGACTATTTACCGTTAAAAGAACATATAGGATGTGAACAGTCCCCAGGAATGGGTTGTTTTAATTTGTCTGATTTCTCTCAGACTGTTCAAGTTCAGTTGGACAATATCCACCATATCATAGATAAGTTTTCACAAATGCCTAAGGTGCCTAACTGGTTTTCTTGGTTTCACTGAAGATGGCTGGTAATTACAGATATGCTTTGGTTATGTAACTATACTCCTATTATGTTAATGTGTGTGCGCAATTTAATTAGTAGTTTAAAACCTATACATGCTGAAGTTACTCTACAAGAAGATATGTCAAAAAAAAATAATCAATCTTCCCATGTTTTCTTCCACCTGCTACTTCTATAGCTTTTCTTCTTCCTTCCTAATTACAACCCTTAAATAGAATTCGTGCCTTATATCAAATTTACCGAGTATCGTAATTCTTCCAAGTGGTAAAGATACCTCAAGACAAATGCTGGGCATAGAAGCTACAGGGCATAAATATGCAAAGAAATAAAAAGCTAACCATTTCAAACAATAAGGCTTCTCTCTCACTTACCAACTTAACATTTCCCTGTATGGCCCCGGAAGATGACTGGTTAGCCAGAGACGGGTAAGATTCCTCAAGGGAGGAACAACCTAAGACAGGCACAGTTGCAGGGGGGCCATCAGGTGAGAAATTGGGGATCAACAGAGGTGAGGCTTAGAACCTCACCCTCCCTGTTCTGAGAGAAATCTTCTGCATACGTGGATGTTTTATTGCCCTCGTCTAGCTTGGATTAACACATAGTCTACAGGCACACACCTGATCATCTACATTTGCTCTCTTACAACACTAAACTATGTTTTCTACCTTTATCTTGTATCTACCTACCACTTCAGCATTTTATTAAAAATAATAATAATAAAGAGAGAAATGTGGTATTCACATATAAATCAAGTATAAAAATCAAATGAGTATTCATATTTGAACTGACTGTTTGTAGTTCATAATGCATGAGCAAAACCGAAAGTTTCTGTGATGACTGCCCTTGTACTGTTCACCATGTAACTTATTCATTATGTAAGAATTTGTTCTCCATGTAAGAACTTGTTTGTTATGTCTCAGAAGATTGGAGACTGACGAAAATTAGGCTTGGGGTGGATTAATGATTGTGCATTAAGCATTGACTCACCTATACAGAATTTTACTGTTGTTAACAACCATTTGATCAATAAATATGAGAGATGCCCTCATAAACAAACAAACAACAAAAAAAAGGACAGACTTCCAATGGTAAAATAAATAAGTAACCGGGATGTAATGTATAGCATAAGGAATATAGTCAAAATATTGTAACAACTTGGTATGGTGATAGTTGGTACCTAGAATTATCATGTATATAAATGTTGAATCACTATGTTGTACACCTGAAACTAGTGTAATATAATACTGTGTGTCAACTACCCTTCAATAAAAACTAATTATCTACAAAAAAAAAAAATTAAAAGGCAAAAAAACACAGTTGGAAGAGACAGAGCAAGCATCAGAATCAGACAGATTTAGCAGGGATGTTGAAATTATCAGACCAGTATTTTAAAACAACTATGATTAATATGCTAAAGACTAATGGATAGAATAGACAGCATGTAAGAACAAATGGGCAATGGGCAACATAGGCAGAAAGATGGAAATCTTATCAGAGACACAAATGTGAGAGAGCAAGAACATTGTAACAGAAATGAACACCTTTAATGTGCTTATTAGTAGACTGACCACAGCTGAGGAAAGAAATTCTGAGATAGAAGTTATGTAAAAAGAAATCTACCAATGTTTAAGGGAGAAATTATAGAAATTATAGGTTTTATTCTCTAAAATCTCTTCCAGAAGATAGAAGGAGGGGAGTACTGCCTAGCTCACTCTAGCAGGCAATCATTAACCTAACACCAAAACCAGAAAAGACATTATGAGAAAACTACAGACCAACATCTCTCATAAGCATAGATGAAAACTCCTCAATAAAATATTAGTAAATCAAATCCAACAATGTGTGAAAAGATTTGTTCACTACAACCAAGTGGTGTTTACTGCAGGTACGCAACACTAGTTCAACATTCAAAAATCAACTAACATAATCTGCTACATCAACTGGCAATTGAAGAAAAATCACATGATTATGTCAATAGATGCAGATAAAACATTTGACAGAATCTAATACCAATTCAAGATAAAAGCTCTAGAAAACTAAGAATAGAGAGGAACTTATTCAATTTGGTGAAGAACATCTTTGAAAAACTTGGAGCTAACATCGTACTTAATGGTGAGAAAGTTAGGAGCTTTCCTGTTAAGATCAGGAGTGAGGCAAGGATACCCCTCACACCACTTCTGTTAAACATTGTGTTGGAAGTCTTAGCCAATGCAATAATAAAAAAGAAAAGGAATACTGATTGGAAGGAAGAAATAAAAGCATCTCTGTTCACAGATGGCATAATCGCTATGTAGAACATCTGAAATAATCAACAATAACACAACAAAGCCCCCTGGAATTAATAAGCAATTATAGCAAGGTGGCAGGATGCAAGATTAATATACAAGTTTATACCTTTCCTCTATACCGGTAGTGAACAAATGGAATTTGAAATTAAAAATACATTAGCATTAATTAAAATTAAAAGCAAAAATACATTTACATTAGCACTCAAATAGTAAGTAATACAGCTAACAAAATCAATACATGATCCATATGAGGAAAAGTACAAATCTCTGATGAAAGAAATCAAAGAAGGGCTAAATAATTGGAGAGATATTTAATGTTCATAAATAGAACTGACTCAATAGATGTCAGTTCTCCCATCTTGATCTCCAGATTTAATTTACAACCGTAATAAAATAAATCTTATGAAGTTACTCTGTAAGTTTGTGTGGAGAGGTAAAATACCCAGAATGGCTAACACATTGAAGAAAAACAGAGTTGGAAGATTGACATCACCCGACTTTAAGACTTACTATAAGCTACAGCAGTCAATAAAGTGTGGTATTGGTAAAAGAACATACAAATATATCAATGAAACAGAACAGAATGCCCAGAAATAGACCTACATATATGAAGTCAATTGATCTTTGACAAAGGAGCAAAGGCAATACTATAGGACACAGTAGTCCTTTCTACAAATAGTACTGGAAAAATTGGACACTCACATGCAAAAGAAATGAATCTAGGTCTTTCTTTCATAAAAGATAACTCAAAATGGATCATAGACCTAAATGTAAAATGCAAAACTGTAAAATTCCCAGAAGATAATGTAGTAGAAAGTCTAGATGACTTTGGATATAGTGATAACTCTTTAGAAAAAAACAAAGGCACCATCCATGAAAGAAATAATTAAGCTTGACTTCATTAAAATAAAAAAAAAACCTACTCTGCAAAAGACATCATTAAGAGAAAGAGAAGACAAGCAATACTGGGAGGAAATATCTGCGAAACACATACCTAATAAAGTACTTATATCTAAAATACACAAAGAATTCTTAAAGTTTAATAAGAAAACAAAATTCCTGATTAATAAGTGGGCAAAATAGCTAACCCGACACTTCATCAAAGAAGATATACAGATGGAAAAAAAGCCTGCAAAAAGATGTTTGACATCATATGTCATTAGGAATTGCAAAGTAAAAGAACAATGAGATACCACTATACACCTACTAGAATAGCCAATTCAAAACACTAACACCACCAAATACTGGTAAGGATGTGGAGCAATAGGAATTCTCATTCATTGCTGGTGAGAATGCAAAATGTAGAGCCAATATGGGAGACAGTTTTTCAGTTTCTTACAAAACAACATACTTTTACCATATGATACAGCAAATGCATTCCTTGTTATTTACCCAAAGGAGTTGAAAATTATATCTAGACAAAAACCCTCAGATAGATGTTATAGAATCTTTGTTCATAATTGCCAAAACTTAAAAGCAACCATGATGTACTTCAATAGGAGAATGAATAAATAAACTGTGTTACATCCAAACAATGAAATATTATTCAATGCTAAAAGGAAATGAGCTATCAATTCATGAAAAGACTTGGAGGAGACTTAAATGCATATTACTAAGTGAAAAGAGCCAATCTAAAAAGGTTACATGATGTATTTTTCCAACTGTATGAAGGTCTGAAGAAGGTAAAACTATGGAGATGGTGAAAGATCAGTGGTTGCTCAGGTCAGGGGGAGGGAGGGATGAATAGGTGAAGCACAGGGGATTTTTGGACAGTGAAACTATTCTGTCTGATACCATAATGGTGGATACATGTCATTATACATGTGTCAAAACCTACAGAATGTACACCACCAAGAGTGAACCCTAATGTAAACTATGGACTTTGGGTGATAATGATGTGTTGGTGTAGGTTTATTTATCATAACCAATGTTCCACTCTGATGTGAAGTGTTGATTGCAGGGAGGTTGGGTGTATGTGGAGGCAGGAGGTATATAGGAAATCTCTGTTGCTTCCATTCAATTTTGCTGTGAACTTAAAAGTGCTGTAAAAAATAAAATCTATTTAAAAAATAACCAACAGTTAGTGTTTTAATTAAAAACATCTAATCAAAAAATTAAGGGAGCTCTTTTGCTTAGACTTCAGCAGGAAAGATGAGGTAAGGTCAGTACTCACAAACTGAAAACACATCAAGAATTCTTGCTCCTTAAAAATACTCATGTTAATATAAGACTACTGACAAGATGTTAATGATTAGTTTATGTTTTCCTTGTTCAGCAAGTCAAGAAAAAAAATATCTCTGAGTTGCAACATAAAAGCAATTTACCATCTCATCACTCTTAAACAAAAGGTTCAAATCAAAGTGTGCTAAATCTTCACATATACCATATGTCTGAAAATACTCACTGCATAGAAAAATGGATGTGAGAATAATGATACATATAAATGACAACTAATAAATATTTCAGTGAAATTTTTTATTCTGTACAGTTGAGTGTTGGATAATTTAGGTGCTTGGGAGGGAGAGGCATCTAATCAAATTCCCTTATTTTATGATGAGTACACCACAGTCAGAGACAGCTGGAAGAGTGTGAGTCCATCAGTGTATCTCTGTCATTGCATAGGCAACAGATACATTGATCAGGTGATATATCAGAATGTACTGGAGTCTGCTCACCATTACTTGGTGAAAACAGTTTTTAAATCATTTAGCTCCATTGGCCAGTGAGTTTAACCTCAGCTTTAGGCCAGCAGACATGATAATCAGCCTGCCATCCATCTGGCTTTCACCTGGACTATTAAATTTCACCTAGACTTTTACAATAGAGCTCTAAATCAGCTCTCATAAATTTTGTTCCATCCTGTGTGTGCTTCCAGAATTGCTTTTAGAATATACAAAGGTTTTGACATACTTCCTATGCCTAGATCCTACTACTTACAGATTAAAGTTCAAGATCTTTAGCATGAGGTATAAGGTCCTTCACAACTTAACCACTGCTTACCTTTTCAACCTTTCTTCCTCTCCACTCTTCTCCTCTCTTCTTGCTTCTTCTCTCATTCTATCTGTTCTCTCCTCTCCATGCTTAAAAATGTTTTGTAATTTCTGCTCAGGCCTAAAACCTTGGAGCATTCTCAACACCTTACTTTCTCTTCTATCCCATATCCACTGCATCAGAAAATACTGATGGCTCTACTCTCAAAGTGTATGCAAATCACCAGAGGCTTTCTCACTATTAAACTAACGATGCCTTGTGAATGTGTGATATGCTGAGAAACCCCGCTAGTTTAACTGCTAATGCTGTCTATTGGAGAATACATTTTGGATGATTTTTGTTCCTCACAACAAAACAAAACAAAAATAAATATATGCAAAATCTAACCATGTTTACTCACATATATTGGTACCACCCTGGTCATTGGACTACCATTATCTCTTGTATGGCTTATTGGAACACTTTGCAACTGGTTTTCCTGTTGTTTATGAATCATAGAGTAGAGTGGTGATTACTTAAAACTTAAGTAAGGTCACATCACTCCTCTGCTCAAAGCCCTCCAATGACTTCCAACTCAGACCAGAACAAAAATCCGGAATCTTTACAATGGCCCTAGATCTCCTCCACTCCCTCTAGTTCATGCTGCTTCAGCCACAGTGGCTGCCGCACGCTTCCTCCTGCGTCAGGAGCTTTGCATCTGCTCTCTCCTCTTCCTGAACATGCTTCCCCAGCTATACACATGACTAACTCCTTCGTTTACTTCTTGTTTCACCTCAAATGTCACCTTATCAATGAGGCCTTCCCTACCCAATCTGTATAAAATAATCTCTCTCTCCTTATTGGCATTCTGACCTGTCTCATTTTTTCCCATTGTATTCATCAACATCAGATATGCTGATTGCCAGATACATTGCCAGGTCTCACATTAAAATATAAATGTCTTGAGAGAGGGGGGTCCCTTTGTCTGCTTTGCTTATTTCTCTGTTTTTAATCATAGAACAGTGTCTAACACAGAGTAGGGGCTCAGTGAAATATTTCTTGTTTGAATCACTGAGATGGAGGGTATGAGACAGTTTGGCTTCTTCCCCAGTGTCAAAGGCTGGGTTGTTAGGCTGAGTTTCTTTTGGGTAAATCTTTGGTCAGTATTTTGCTCTAAGTGATAAAATGTCTGCACTGGGATCCTATGCAGGTATTTAAATTTCTAAAAATACTGCTACCAAATGGATGACATTTGTAGAATGCTGTATTTTCCTTATCATAACTTCATTTTTATTATTTTATTTGGCACTCATAACACAGTATGGAAAGTATTATCATTATTATTTCCATTTATTTTTAGTTAGAAAATTTGGTGCTTTACCAAGAAGTGAAGTGTCCGTACTTTAAAGATAAGAAAATAATCCCACAGAGAGTGCAGATCCAACTAAGGCTCTAATTTAGCCTGCAAAAAGAAAAGACTTAGGGAGATAGAATATAGTCTTTTGATATTTTAAGGGCAATCTATGGAAGGCTAGATTTAATTCCAACCAATATAATGAGTAATATGTTTTAACAATGACAAACATCCAAAAATGGAAAAAGCTACCTTAGGAGTGGGCTCATCACTAGAAACAGTGCAGTGAAGACTGGACTTGTGGCCTATGGAACGGATGCCGTAGAGGAAATTCCAGGTATTCTCTAAACCAGGTGGCCTATGAGTCCATAAAATGCATCACATTTCCTGCTCCAAAGAACATTTTAAACCTTGAATTGATGAGAAAAGAGCCATTACATATAAGGGTGAAATAAGTCACTGTGTCCTGCATAGCTCCCTTCTGTATTGCAGATAGATAATAAGACAAAACCCTGGTAACATTATAGGAAAGAGCTTGCAGGCTTAACAGTAAAACCAGAGAAAGAACATCAGCCTGGGCAATACCAGCTGCTGTAGGAGAACAAGTAACACAAATTTACTTTCCATACCTGATGCAAAGGCCCAGTTCTGTGCTTAATCCCTGCACCAGCTGCCTAGAGTGAGGGGCAGCACAATTAGTAGAATCTGTTGTTGACAATATAGGAAACTGGGGACAGAAGGTCAGGTGTGATTAGAGATGATGTTTCACATCCTGGACACTGAGCTTTTGTTTGTGAGTTGTTTTGACAGAAATAGTTACTTCTTTCCTGGCTGACTGGCAGCCAACTGTGTGAGCCAGAAATTCTTAACAGATAAACAAGGGTCCCACCCTGCAGCTCTCTTCAGGAAGCCTGCTCACTCAGCCACCATCTTTCATCTGCAAGGTTTAACATAAATAAAATACCTAGAGTGTTACTGACGCGGAACTCATTCTGTTTAAGTTCCATTCAAATGATACTCGAAACCAAGATATGGGGTAAGAGAGAGGTGTTTATGAGACAGTGACCGTGGGTGTATTCAGAGTAGAGTGAGGGCCTCTGGAAAAAACAAAGCAGGATATTTACAGTCAAAGCAATGTAACAATGTAAAGTCCCTATCAAAACTCTGTGTCAGCATTATGCAAAGTTAAGGTCACACTAATTCTCTAGGGTAAACATACCAGACTAGGAAGGTAGACATCTTCAGTGAGATCAGTTGAAGGTCAAAAGGCCAGGAGCAACTTGGTCTGGAAAGTTTTAGTGTTCCGCAAGGGTATCTCAGATAACCCATGACTTCACTGCAAACAGCCCTAGCAAACAGACAACAACCCGGCCCACCCTGAGAGCAGGGCAGGTGGTACAAGTCCACACCCTAAGCCCACAGTTCCCCCAAATCCTCAACCGTCTATAAACCCCCTAGACAACACACCACCCTGGGCTCCCTTGTCCCCTCCTGGCGTGAGCCAGGGGCTCTGTCCTCTCACTGTATCTCACAATAAAAGCCTCTCCCTGGCTCTCCTACCTTGGGTGTTTGCTAAGTTCATTCTTCGACTCTGCAAACAAGAACCCCGGCATCATTAACATAAACCTTTAAGAAAATGGCACACGAAAAGATAAACTTATCATCCTGTTGAGTTTCCGTAACATTTTTAAATTAAAAAAAAACACTATTTTGTTAACTATATGAAGAAAATTGTGAAAAATGAGTATACAAAGGAAAATTGATCTTCCAGAGTCAGTAAGTTCCTATGGGTGTTAGTTGAGGAACAGCCTTGAACAAGAAACTTAAGGAACTTAAACTTTGACAAACAGACTGCAGTCTACTTTTGTTGTCAAAAAACTCTAATTTTCTTTTTGAAAAATCTCCCACCTGTCTGATTGATTACACTGCACCCTGCTTAAGGGCTTCTGCTGGCTCCACATATCTGCTGGAGACACCTAGAAAGTTCTCACACAGTTCCACCCAAGGATGACTGGCATCAGCATCTTCCCACTCTCCATGCTCCATAGCAAAAGCCTTCTTTACCTGGTCCTGCCAGGTGAGCTCCTGCTCTTGGCCTTCACGCATGTTTTCATTCTGCCTGGAATACTCTCTTCCTCCATCTCTATTCAGTGACCACTTTGTCATCTTCAAACCTAGGGGTTGTGGTGATGGGGATAACCCTTTCTCAAGTCTTGCCCAAATCTGCAGATGGAATTATTTTTCTTTATGCACCAGTGGGATTTTTCATATTATGCTGTTATAGTCTTGGTGAACATATAATGGCACACGTTGGATTATTAATTCAAATGAATAAATATCTTGTCCCTCTTGACACTCTTATGGATGACGCAGTTTATCATAGGGGTTCTAGAGCCAGGCTGCCTGTACTTTTTTTTTTTTTTTTAAATAATTATTTTTTATTGAAGGGTAGTTGATGCACAGTATTACATTACATTAGTTTCAAGTGTACAACACAGTGGTAAAACATTTATATACATAATTCTAGGTTCCAGCTATCACCCTACCAAGCTGTTACAATATCTTGACTATATTCCTTATGCTATACATTACATCCCGGTTACTTATTTATTTTACCATTGGAAGTCTGTCCTTTTTTTTTTTTTTTTTTTTGTGAGGGCATCTCTCATATTTATTGATCAAATGGTTGTTAACGAAAATAAAATTCTGTATAGGGGAGTCAATGCTCAATGCACAATCATTAATCCACCCCAAGCCTAATTTTCGTCAGTCTCCAATCTTCTGAGACATAACAAACAAGTTCTTACATGTAGAACAAATTCTTACATAATGAATAAGTTACATAGTGAACAGTACAAGGGCAGTCATCACAGAAACTTTCGGTTTTGCTCATGCATTATGAACTATAAACAGTCAGTTCAAATATGAATACTCATTTGGTTTTTATACTTGATTTATATGTGGATACCACATTTCTCTCTTTATTATTATTATTTTTAATAAAATGCTGAAGTGGTAGGTAGATACAAGATAAAGGTAGAAAACATAGTTTAGTGTTGTAAGAGAGCAAATGTAGATGATCAGGTGTGTGCCTGTAGACTATGTGTTAATCCAAGCTAGACAAGGGCAATAAAACATCCACGTATGCAGAAGATTTCTCTCAGAACAGGGGGGGTGAGGTTCTAAGCCTCACCTCTGTTGATCCCCAATTTCTCACCTGATGGCCCCCCTGCAACTGTGCCTGTCTTAGGTTGTTCCTCCCTTGAGGAATCTTACCCGTCTCTGGCTAACCAGTCATTTTCTGGGGCCATACAGGGAAATGTGAAGTTGGTGAGAGGGAAGCCTTATTGTTTGAAAAGGTTAGCTTTTTACTTCTTTGCATATTTATGCCCTGTGGCTTCTATGCCCAGCATTTGTCTTGAGGTATCTTTACCACTTGGAAGAATTATGATACTCGGTAAATTTGATATGAGGCACGAATTCTATTTAAGGGTTGTAATTAGGAAGGAAGAAGAAAAGCTATAGAAGTAGCAGGCGGAAGAAAACATGGGAAGATTGATTATTTCTTTGACATATCTTCTTGTAGAGTACTTCAGCATGTATAGGTTTTAAGCTACTACTTAAATTGTGCACACACATTAACATAATAGGAGTATAGTTACATAACCAAAGCATATCTGTAATTACCAGCCATCTCCAGTGAAACCAAGAAAACCAGTTAGGCACCTTAGGCATTTGTGAAAACTTATCTATGATATGGTGGATATTGTCCAACTGAACTTGAACAGTCTGAGAGAAATCAGACAAATTAAAACAACCCATTCCTGGGGACTGTTCACATGCCATATGTTCTTTTAACAGTAAATAGTCTGTAGTTGTAAGACTTTGGAGCGCTACAATTTGCACTTCTCCTAATTCTTGGTTGAGTTCCAACAGTATAGATCCAGTCAAATTTGTTGTTTTACTGTATGCACAGGTCAGCTTAGATATCTCCTTCCTCATTCCCATGGCAAGTCCAGGAACTGGTGGGATGAGTGCATCTACAGCTGTAGCAGTGCGTGGATCTTTGTTGGGGTTTTTTGATGATCATCTTCTGGCATGAGTCTTCCAGAGAGTGCTGATGTTGGAAGTTCTTTTTCATATCGTATATTAGTTCATTTTCGGGGTAGCCCAATTAGGCTTTGATCCTCTGTATAAACACAAACAGACCCTTTGCCTACACTTTTATATGCCCTTTATACCCTTGTGTAGAACTCGTTGGAGGTTACCACACAGGAACTGCCCTTTTTTTTTTTTGCTTTGTTTTTGGTATCACTAATCTACACTTACATGACGAATATTATGCCTGTACTTTTTTATAAGCTGTGCCACCTACTACTGTAAGTTTGGACAAGTCACATTAACTTCACAGAAAGCATTTGAAATAAGGTCTAGTCCATATACTCGATGTCCTTTAGTTATTGTTAATTTTATATGCTCAGAGCCTGGCAAATTCCTGATATTCAATCATCATAACAGTGAAGAGTAATAAAATATGCCATCCCAAAATATGCCTCTTTGACATAAGGATTATTTTGAGTTCATTATTTTGAGAAACAGCAGACACAGGAAAACTTCTGAAAACAGAAGTTCCCTTTTATAAAGAAAATTTACATTTACAAAAGAAATCTCCATTTGTAAAGGTGTGTCTTCTACACTAGGAAGAGAAGCTTTCTGTAAATTGCAGGAGAATCTTATCACTGGAGAAGGCACCCAACTTTAATCCATAGAACACACTTCACCCTGTTTACGGTGCTGTACTCGGTAGCCTCCCCTAACTTGCCTCTCTCTCTACACCCTTCTTTCTTTTGTCTTCACGGTATTTTAGGTTGTGACTTGGCCACCTCAGAGAGTCACTCATTTTCCCCTGGGTACCTCCCATGTGTACATGAGATACATGTTAACAAACTGCACATTTTTGTCTTGTTCATTTGTCTTTTACTACGGGAGTCTCAGCCAAGTACTCAAAAGGGTGGAGGTAAGATTATTTTTCTTCCCCCGCAACAGGAGACACTTATTAAGCACTTGGGTCTGTGCTGAGGTTAAATACCTTTCACAAAGCGTATCATGAACTGGCGCATCCAAGGCTGTGACTCGGACGAGGTGGGCAAGGCGTGCAGGACACAAGCTAAGGGAGCACTTGCGCTTGGTTGGCAAGTGCCTCTGCTGGCCCTGACTCGAAGCCACTGAGAATGAATGCCCCTCAAATTAATTTAACAGCTTCATGGAGATATAATTCATATGCCATACAAGTCACCCATTCCAAAGTACAGCTGAGTGGCATTTAGTATATTCATAGAGGTGTGCAGCCACCACAACCAGCTCGTGGCTGTTTCCATCACCCCCAAACCCCCATTCCCATTAGCAGCCTCTCCTTACTTGCCCATGAACTCCCAAGCCCTAGGCACCTACTCATCTACCTTCTGTCTCTGGACTTCCCTCTTCTAGGCATTTTAGGTACATGAGATCATACAATATACAGTCTTTTGTGGCTAGCTTCTTTAATTTTCCATAGTGTTTTCCAGGTTCTTCCATGTTGTAGCAAACATCAGTATTTCATTCTCATTACTAAATAATATTCCATTCTGTGGATATACTACAGTTTATCTATTCATCAGCGGATGGACATATGGGTTGTTTCTGTTTTTTGACTCTTAGGAATGATGCTGCCATGAACACCTCCTGTGTGGACAGGTTTTCAATTCTCTTAGCTATTTATCAAGAAGTGGAATTGTTGGGCAAAACAGTGACTCCATGTTTAATATTTTGAAGATCTGCCAAACTGTTTTCCAGAGTGGCTGCGTCATTTTACATTCCTACCCATAGTGTTCCAGATGCTCTGTATCCTCACCACACTGCTAATTTTCCATCTTTTTTTTTGTTATAGTCACCCTAGTAGGTGTGAAGAGCTCTCTCATTGTAGTTTTGACTTGCATTTCCCTAATTATTAGCCATTTGTATATCTTCCTTGAAGAAATGTCTATTTAGATCTTTTGCCCATTAAAAAAATTTAGTTTTATTGAAGTGTAATTAACAAATAAAATTGTAAGATATTTAAAATACACATCATGGTGATTTTATATACATTGATAAATGATAATATATTGTGAAACTATTCCCTGCATCTAGTTAATTAACACATCCTTCATCTCAAGTGCTTATTTATATTTTGTCCATTTTTAAATTGGATTCTTTATCTTTTTATTATTGAATTGTAAGAATTCTTTATACATTCTAGATACAAGTCTGATCAGATATATGATTGGTGATTATTTCCTCCCATTCGGTAGGTGTCTTCATTTATTTACAGTGCCCTTTGAAGCACAAATGATTTTAATTTTAATGAAGTCCAGTTTATTTTTTTTCTTTTTTGTCTTTGGTATTGTATCTAAGACAGCTTTGCCTAACCCAAACTCATGAATATTCACTCTTAGGTTTTCTTTTAAATTTTTTTTCTTTTTTTTTGGTATCATTAATCTACAATTACATGAGGAACATTATGTTTACTAGGCTCCTCCCTTCAGCAAGTTCCCCCCCACAAACCCATTATAGTCACTGTCCATTAGCATAGTGAGATGCTGTAGAGTCACTACTTGTCTTCTCTGTGTTGCACAGCCCTCCCCGTGCCTTCCCCCACATTATACATGCTAATCGTAATGACCCATTTCTTCCCCACCCTTATTACTCCCTTCCCACCCATCCTCCCCAATGCCTTTCCCTTTGGTAACTATTAGTCCATTCTTCGGTTCTGTGATTCTGATGCTGTTTTGTTTCTTCAGTTTTTCCTTTGTTCTTATACTCCACATATGAGTGAAATCATTTGGTACTTATCTTTCTCCGCCTGGCTTATTTCACTGAGCATAATACCCTCTAGCTCCATCCATGTTGTTGCAAATGGTAGGATTTGTTTTCTTCTTATGGCTGAATAATATTCCATTGTGTATATGTACTACATCTACTTTATCCATTCATCTACTGATGGACACTTAGGTTGCTTGCATTTCTTGGCTATTGTAAACAGTGCTGTGATAAACATAGGGGTGCATCTGTCTTTTTCAAACTGAGCTGCTGCATTCTTAGGGTAAATTCTTAGAAGTGGAATTCCCTGGTCAAATGGTGTTTCTATTTTGAGCTCTTTGAGAAACCTCCATATTGTTTTCCACAATGGTTGAACTAATTTACATTCCCACCAGCAGTGTCAGAGGGTTCCCCTTTCTCCACAACCTCACCAACATTTGTTGTTGTTTGTCTTTTGGATGGTGGCGATCCTTACTGGTGTGGGGTGATATCTCATTGTGGTTTTAATTTGCATTTCTCTGATGATTAGCGATGTGGAGCATCTTTTCATGTGTCTGTTGGCCATCTGAATTTCTTCTTTGGAGAACTGTCTGTTCAGCTTCTCTGCCCATTTTTAAATTGGATTATTTGCTTTTTGTTTGTTGAGGTGTGTGAGCTCTTTATATATTTTGAATGTCAACCCTTTATCAGATCTGTCATTTATGAATATATTCTCCCATACTGTAGGATACCTTTTTGTTCTATTGATGGTGTCCTTTGCTGTACAGAAGGTTTTCAGCTTGATATAGTCCCACTTGTTCATTTTTGCTTTTGTTTCCCTTGCCCAGGGAGATATGTTCATGAAGAAGTAGCTCATGTTTATGTCCAAGAGATTTTTGCTTATGTTTTTTTCTAAGAGTTTTATGGTTTCATGACTTACATTCAGGTCTTTGATCCATTTCAAATTTACTTTTGTGTATGGGGTTAGACAGTGATCCAGTTTCATTCTCTTACATGTAGCTGTCCAGTTTTGCCAGCACTATCTGTTGAAGAGACTGTCGTTTCCCCATTGTATGTCCATGGCTCCTTTATCATATATTAATTGACCATATATGTTTTCATTAATGTCTGGAGTCTCCATTCTGTTCCACTGGTCTGTGGCTCTGTTCTTGTGCCAGTACCAAATTGTCTTGATTACTGTTGCTTTGTAGTAGATCTTGAACTTGGAGAGTGAGATCCCCCCCACCTTATTCTACCTTCTCAGGATTGCTTTGGCTATTTGGGGTCTTAGGTGGTTCCATATGAATTTTTGATCTATTTGTTCCAGTTCGTTGAAGAATGTTGTTGGTAATTTGATAGGGATTGCATTGAAACTGTAGATTGCTTTAGGCAGGATGACCATTTTGTTAATATTAATTCTTCCTAGCCAAGAGCATGGGATGAGTTTCCATTTGTTAGTGTCCTCTTTAATTTCTCTTAAGAGTGTCTCATAGTTTTCAGGGTATAGGTCTTTCACTTCCTTGGTTAGATTTATTCCTAGGTATTTTATTCTTTTTGATGCAATTGTGAATGAATTGTTTTCCTGATTTCTCTTTCTATTACTTCATTGTTAGTGTATAGGAAAGCTACAGCTTTCTGTGTGTTAATTTTGTATCCTGCAACTTTGCTGAATTCTGATATTAGTTCTAGTAGTTTTGGAGTGGAGTCTTTAGGGTTTTTTATGTACAATATCATGTCATCTGCAAATAGTGACAGTTTGACTTCTTCTTTACCAGTCTGGATTCCTTGTATTTCTTTGTTTTGTCTAATTGCTGTGGCTAGGACCTCCAGTACTATGTTGAATAACAGTGGGGAGAGTGGCCATCCCTGTCTTTTTCCCAATCAATCTTAGAGGAAAAGCTTTCAGCTTCTCGCTGTTCAGTATGATGTTTGCTTTGTGTTTTTCATATATGGCCTTTATTATGTTGAGGCACTTGCCCTCTATACCCATTTTGTTGAGAGTTTTTATCATGAATAGATGTTGAATTTTGTTGAATGCTTTTTTGGCGTCTATGGAAATGATCATGTGATTTCTGTCCTTCTTTTTGTTTATGTGGTGGATGATGTTGATGGATTTTTGAATGTTGTACCTCCTTCCATCCCTGAGATGAATCCCACTTCGTCATGGTGTATGATCCTCTTGATGTATTTTTTAATTCGGTTTGCTAATATTTTGTTGACTATTTTTGCATCCATGTTCATCAGGGATATTGATCTGTAATTTTCTTTTTTGTGGGGTCTTTGCCTGGTTTCAGTATTAGGGTGATGCTGGCTTCATCGAATGAGTTTGGGTGTATTCCCTCCTCTTCTATTTTTTGGAAAACTTTAAGGAGAATAGGTATTATGTCTTCTCTGTATGTCTGATAAAATTCCGCAGTAAATCCATCTGGCTTGGGGGGTTTGTTCTTGGGTAGTTTTTAAATTACCACTTCAATTTCGTTGCTGGTAATTGGTTTGTTCAGATTTTATGTTTTTTCCTTGGTCAGTCTTGGAAGGTTGTATTTTTCTAGGAAGTTGTCTATTTCTTCTAGGTTTTCCAGCTTCTTAGCATATAGGTTTTCATAGTATTCTCTAATAATTCTTTGAATTTCTGCTGGGTCAGTCATGATTTTTCCTTTATCTTTTCTGATTCTGTTGATGTGTGTTGATTCTCTTTTTCTCTTAATAAGTATGACTAGAGGCTTATCTATTTTGTTAATTTTCTCAAAGAATCAGCTCTTGGTTTCATTGATTTTTTTCTATTGTTTTATTCTTCTCAATTTTATTTATTTCTTCTCTGATCTTTATTATGTCCCTCCTTCTGCTGACTTATTTTTCCTATTTCAATAATTGTGATGTTAGACTATTCATTTGGGATTGTTCTTCCTTGTTTAAATATGCCTGGATTGCTATATACTTTCCTCTTAAGACTGCTTTTGCTGCATCCCACAGAAGTTGGGGCTTTGTGTTGTTGTTGTCATTTGTTTCCATATATTGCTTGATGTCTATTTTAATTTGGTTGTTAATCCATTGATTATTTAGGAGCATGTTGTTAAGCCTCCATGTGTTTGTGAGCCTTTTTGCTTTCTTTGTATAATTTATTTGTAGTTTTATATTTTATACCTTTGTGGTCTGAGGAGTTGGTTGGTAGAATTTCAATCTTCTTGAATTTACTGAGGCTCTTTTTGTGGCCTAGTATGTGGTCTATTCTGGAGAATGTTCCATGTGCACCTGAGAAGAATGTGTATCCTGTTGCTATTGGATGTAAAGTTCTATAGATGTCTATTAGGTCCATCTGTTCTAGTGTGTTGTTCAGTGCCTCTGTGTCCTTACTTATTTTCTGTCTGGTGGATCTGTCCTTTGGAGTGAGTGGTGTGTTGAAGTCTTCTAAAATGAATGCATTGCATTCTGTTCCGTCCTTTAATTTTTTTAGTATTTGTTTTGCATATGTTGGTGCTCCTGTGTTGGGTGTATATATATTTATAATGGTTATAATCTCTTGTTGGACTGATCCCTTTATCATTATGTAATGTCCTTCTTTATCTCTTGTTACTTTCTTTGTTTTGAAGTCTATTTTGTCAGATACTAGTAGTCCAACACCTGCTTTTTTCTCCCTGGTGTTTGCCTGAAATATGTTTTTCCATCCCTTGACTTTTAGTCTGTGCATGTCTTTGGGTTTGAGGTTTGTCTCTTGTAAGCAGCATATAGATGGGTCTTTAGGGTGATTATTGAAAGATATCTACTTATTGCCATTGCAGGCTTTAGATTCATGGTTACCAAAGGTTCAAGGTTAGCTTCTTTACTATCTTACTGTCTAACTTAACTCACTTATTGAGCTATTATAAACACAGTCTGATGATTCTTTATTTCTCTCCCTTCTTATTCCTCCTCCTCCATTCTTTATATGCTAGATGTTTTATTTTGTGCTCTTTTGTGTTTCCTTTGACTGCTTTTGTGGGTAGTTGATTTTATTTTTTGCCTTTAGTTAGTATTTGGTGGTCTTCTTTCCTTGCTGTGATTTTATTTTCTCTGGTGACATCTATTTAGCCTTAGGAGTGCTTCCATCTAGAGCAGTCCCTCTAGAATACCCTGTAGAGGTGGTTTGTGGGAGGCAAATTCCCTCAACTTTTGCTTTTCTGGGAATTGTTTAATCTGTCCTTCATATTTAAATGATAATCGTGCTGGATATAGTGTTCTTTGTTCAAGGCCCTTCTGTTTCATTGCATTAAATATATCATGCCATTCTCTTCTGGCCTGTAAGGTTCCTGTTGAGAAGTCTGATGATAGCCTGATGGGTTTTCCTTTGTAGGTGACCTTTTTTCACTCTCTGGCTGCCTTTAATATTCTGTCCTTGTCCTTTATCTTTTTGTCTTGGTGTTGTCCTCCTTGGTTCCCTTCTGTTTGGAGTTCTGTGTGCTTCTGTGGTCGGAGCAACTATTTCCTCCCCCAGTTTGTGGAAGTTTTCAGCAATTATTTCTTCAAATATGCTTTCTATCCCTTTTTCTCTCTCTTCTTCTTCTGGTACCCCTATCATGCAGATACTGTTCCGTACGGATTGGTCACACAGTTCTCTTTATATTCTTTCATTCCTGGAGATCCTTTTATCTCTCTCTGTGTCAGCTTCTCTGCATTCCTGTTCTCTGATTTCTATTCCACTAGCAGCCTCTTGCACCTCATCCATTCTGCTTTTAAGTCCTTCTAGAGATTGTTTTATTCTGTATTCTCCCTCCCTACTTTATCCGTTAGCTCTTGCTTATTTCTCTGAAGATCCTTCAGCATTGTTATGAGCTTTATTTTGAATTGTTTTTCAGGAAGATTGGTTAAATCTATCTCCCCAGGTTCCCTCTCAGGGAACGTCTGTGTTATTCTTGTCTGTATCAAACTCTTCTACCTCTTCATGGCGATAGAGGTAGTCCTAGGCAGTTGGCACATGTGTCAGCTGGGAGAACAAAGTCCCTTCCTGCTTGCCTGTCACCTTTCTTTCCTTTGACAACGGCAACCCCTAGCAGCTTGTGTTGGGCAGCTGCGCGTCAACGGGGCCTCTCAGTCTGGCCCGGGTGGCTGTGGAAGATGCTCTGCATGGCTGCTGTGGTAATGGCTGGTCTCAGACAGCTGCTCTGCTATGGCGGGGCCACGCCAGAGGGGGAATGGGCAGGAGGCTGTTTATTGCCATGAGGGGCCTCAGAGCTGCGCTGCTGCCCAGAGTTCCCTGGGATTCCCAGCTGCTGGGCTGTGTATGCTGGGACACTTCCATCCAGCTATGAGGCCCCTGTCCCTTTAAGGCTTTCAAAAAGCACTCGCTTTTCTTTGTCCTGGGGTGCCAGCTGCGGGGACCCACTCGCAGATTTTACTGTTCTGTTTCCCTAGTATCCAGCACACTATGCACTGTGTGTCTGTGCTCCCGGTGCAGATGACTAGGGCTGGGTATTTAGCAGTCCTGGGCTCCCTCTCCATCCCTGTTCTGACTGCTCTCCTCCCACCGGGAGCTGGGGTGAGGGGCGCTCAGGTTCCGCCAGGCCGCGGCTTGTATCTTACCCCCTTCATGAGGTGCTGAGTTTTAGCAGAAGTAGATATAGCCTGGCTGTTGTACTGTATCTTCTGGTTTCTCTTTTAGGAATAGTTGTGTTTGTTGTATTTTAAAAAATATATATGGTTTTGGGAGGAGATTTCCGCTGCCCAACTCATGCCGCCATCTTGGCTCCTCCTAAATTTTATAGTTTAGTGCTTACATTTAGATTTATTATCCACTGGAGTTAATTCCTATGGGTCCTCCTTAAATTTTGCATCCCAGCTGACATACTTGCTTCACCCTACCACTGCCTTGCCCTCAGCAATTCTCTGAAGTAAATAATATTATGATCCCCATTACATAAAAATAAATTGGGGCTGGTATAGTTAAATAGTTTGTCCCATGCCACACAGTGAGTAGTGAAGATACAACTTGTACCCAGCTCAGTGTCAGAGCTCTTAACCACAAGGCTGTCCTGATGGTTTCTTGGTTTATACTGATGGTTTCTTGAATGAATAAATAACTCATAGAAAGGTAAATTCCAATTTTATGATATATTCTCCATTCACCTAAAGAACTGTGAAAAACAACCTCAGTTGCTATTTCCTCAGAGTAAGCAGAGCTTCTAAAGGGCAGAAGTGGAAACTGCTATATAGTAAAACCTCACGGGCTACACTCAAGAATAATGCATAATAATATAAGGCAGCCAGAACTTGAAGTTAGCTTATTCCCAATTCAAAAAATATCTGTTGACATATTGTCAGGCACTGGGCAAGGTGCTGGCCAAAGAGAGAGACTGAGAGAGGGAGAGACCAGCCAACTCTGGTCAGGGCCTCTGGCATGGCATTTCCTGGAGCATACCACGGGGTGTGGTGGGTGTGCCCGCCTTCTAAATCAGAAATAGGAATAACTTCAAGTGGAGACATAGGGCAGATGAGCACTCCATGTTGCCCAGGAGGTTTAATCTGTGGTTGAGGGTTTACATGTCAGTGCCACAAGAGAGAGAAGAGAAGGCGGGTGAGGATCACGCCAGTCACAGTTTAACAAGTTCCATGTAGTGAATCCACTGTGTAGACTCAATACATTTTTGTTGTCAAGATACTAGAATATCAAGGTCCAAGAAAAATGCATGAGAAGAAATCCATACTTAGACATAGCCTAGTGAAATGTTATGAACATCCAAGTATAGAGAGACACCAAACCCTTAACAATAAAACAAAAACAGGTTCTCTACAGAGGAACAAAATCAGGTTTACTACAGGGAAAAAATGGACTTTGAGGTGTGAAGGGAACAGATTAAAGCAAACTCCTGGCACACCACAGGCACCTAGTAAATATTTGTTAAATAAAATTATGTTCTTTTTTCTGCAAGTTCTCAGAAAATATTCAATCCAGTTACTTTTCTTAAGAAGTTACTTGATGATGTCATCCAGAATATTGAAAAATAAATAAAAAATAAGTCACCAAGTGTGGGAACATGGTTGTTAAAAAGGACAAAAGGCAAGTTATAAGTATTAAAACTATTTGTCTGCCAGTCAAAAAAATTGTTGGAAATACTGTTACAAAGCTACCTGAAAGAATTGATTTGTATTACAGGACAAGATAAATCAGCAACAAATGGGAAGGTGACCACTGGAGACAAAACTGAAGTAATGGATTCTTTGTCTTCTGTATGTTGGGCCTGCAAATAATGTTAGCTGTGCATTTTAACAATTAGATAAAAATTATTATTTTTTGTATACTTTCATATTTCTGCATCAATACTGGTACTGCTATTTGTTATTATTGTTTTTTAGATTTTTATGGGTTCCTTGGATATATAAAGGCCTATCTGATTGGTTAAAGGGTCCATCAGATATGTTACAAGTCTATTTATTTCACAGTCAGTATTTTGTGTCCTGGGGCTCCCTCTCAGCATTCTCTGTGCCAATCTGGACTGGGTGCGTCCTGCTGAGAACTCTGTTCACCTTTTTTGGTTGCTTGTCCCTGTTGGTAAGTCTCATACCTTCCTCTTTGCCTCACTGGCAGGGAACATTCTCTAGAACAGTAGTTCTCAAGCTGTTTGGTTTCAGGACACTTTTATACTCTTGCAAATTACTGAGGCCTCCAAAAAGCTTTCATAAAAGTGAGTGGTATCTATGAATTTTTATGTATTAGAAATTAAAACTGAGCAATTAAAAAATATTATTTCATTTTAAACAATGATAATGAATGCATTACATATTCATATAAATACAATATATAAAAAATGAATGAGGAGGGTCATTGTTTTACATTTTGGCAAATCTCTTTAATATCTGGTTGAAAAAGGACAGCTGGATCCTCATATGTGCTCTGCATTCAGTCTGTTGTAGCATCAAAAGTCATGTAGCTCCAGGGAACCCTACACTACATGCAAGAGAGAATGAAAGCAAAAAGCAAGTCGTTTTTTTTTGCCTACAAGGGCAAAAATAAAATCGTTTTGTCCTTGTGAACCCCCTGATAAGGTCTTACAGATCCCCAGGCATCTGTGAATCACACTTTGAGAAACACTAGTCTAATAACTTCTTGAAAAAAAAGGTAAAAGGGAAATCAGATGTTTGACAACTTGCAAGTCTAACAAGTTATTTTTCTACTTGCACTTGATTAAATATTGAGGTGCATATAAGATTCTAGGTAGGAAGTAATTTTCCTTCGAATTTTAAGGCATTTCTCTCTTGCTTTTTGTCTTAAGATTGTTTGTATTGTGTCTGGTGACATTCTGATTCTAACTTTTTGTGTGTGGCCCATTTTTTGTCACTTGAAGCTTTTAGGATTCTCTTGTTTCCTGTTTTCATTAGAATTTTCACTGCGTGTGTAGGCTCTTTCAGTTTTCAAAGTTATATCTTTTCTTTCTATGAAATTTTCTTATATTAATTATTTGATTATTCTCTTCCATTTTCTTTCTAGAACTTTCATTATTCAGATATATGATCTCTTGGATCTTCTAACTTTCTTATATTTTCTATCTTGTTTTCTATTTTTCTGTCTTTTTGTTGTTCCAATTTCTATGAGGTTTCCTCAATATTATATTCCAGCTCCTCTGTTTTCATTTTAGTTACCCTTTTCTTCATTTTCTGGGAGTAATAATATCCTTGAGATTTTCATTTCACATTTCTTTTAACTAACTTTTTTTTTTCCTGCTGTCTGCCTCATATGTTTCTCTTGGCTGAGGTTGACGGAGCAGACACAGGCTGTTCCCACGGCCATCCGCATCTGCAGATCTTTTCTCTTGGCTGGCTGGGAGGAATCTTCCCGCCCCTTCCCTAGAGGGTACAAACCTGTCTGCTGGTATTCTGATAGCACATATGGGATGAGAGTTTCCCCTAAACCTCGGTTTTTCACCTCCTCCTTGAACCACATCTGTCTCTCTGGCACAGAACCTCCCTCTTTTAAGTCTTCGGCCCTCTGCGGGGGCTTGGGGTGGGAATGGAATCTTTGTATTTTAGCCAGGTATCCTGTTTATCTATATGAACTGGGGATCGAGATTTGGGGATCTAATTTCTGTCCCTGACTGATAATCATTCTTCCTATTTACAGTCCCAGGCTTTGCTTTCTGGGCGTCCTTGAGCAATTTGCATTACCTTCTCCAACCCCTTAGGTTCCAGCGTTCTCTGCTTTGCTGTCAGGGACCGGATCCATTCAACGATTCCAGTCTGCCCAGACACTGCTCATGTGTCTGAGATCTCCTCTGTGTTGTGCATTTGAGGGTGTAAACTTAAAAAAATTCCTTTTCCAAATAGGAGCAGAGATAAAGGGAGCTGTGGGATATGGGACCATCTGCTGTATTTATCTGACAGTCAGCTGCAAGTCTATCTTGCTCTAAAAACAGTATAAAAGACCTATTCATTAGCTTTATAGGTTTTTCCATGAATCTCTATCTTTACGTTTGAAGTCAGAATCCTTATTTAGTGTATCTCAGACTCAAGCACTTATTCTGGTCATAATCTGTTTGCAAAATTTTGAACTTATATAACAAAAATTGAAGTCATTAATTGTATCTTTTATGGAATATAAAAGAGGTAATAAATTTATCACTTATGGAATTTATATTTTCAACAGTAAGAAGCAAGATGGGTTTTCTGGGAAGTTAAATATCTGATAGAAGAGGTTCAAAGTATGTCATATGCTAGGAATTACATACATGGTTAAAACATTAAGTGTTACAGCTTAGAGGGTTTGTGAAAAACCAGAGAGGTATATCACTTCATGAGTGAAAAAGAAACAGAAGAAAGAAAATGTTAAATGACTAAACAACAAAACGCATGCTTTAAGGTTTGTATGAAAAACCTTTGTTTTCAAATTTCTAGTTCAATGCCTTTTCTTCTTGAGATAAACATTCTGCATATATACTTGTTTAAGGAAACCCATGGGAAGGCCTCAACAGGTTTCAACAGAATTTATTTCACATACTTGGCTAAAATATAAAGATTCCATTACTTTAACCAGGAGTTGTTTACCGTCTTAAGTAGCTACTGTAAGTCATCTCTTCAAAAATGAAGTCATTTTTTCATCATAGATGCACTATTTCTACTATAAATAGATTACCATTTTCATGAATACTTCTTTTTCACTCTGAACAGACCAATTAGTGCAAAAATGCATGTAGCTCCTAAATGTGTTTTTGTAGGAATGAATAGAGCACTCCATGTCTTAGAAGTTTAGCTCAAATACAATTTGAGCTAAAATAATGCTGACCTCATACCTTTTTCTCATACTGCCCAAGTTGCAATGAAAACCACGCTTCCTCCAAGAGTCCATCTTTATCTACCTCCTCCTTATGACACTTACTCTTCCTTGCATGAAAAGTTAAATTTTTGCTTTACTTCTTTTTTATGACTAGTAAAAATTTGTTATGACTAATAAATCCTCCCTAGAGCTGTACTGCTGTCATTGTTGTTTTTCATTTTTCACAATAAAATCTTAGAAGGCATTTTATACATTCAACTAAATTTGTTTTTAAGAGTTCTGGTAGGATCTAAACAAGTAGCTTTCAGGTGTAGCTGTTGTCTAGCCCCACGGCAGACGTAGCCCTTGAATCCCCACCTGCATGCTCGGTCTTACTTGCACTGGGGACTCAGCACTGAGTCACCACACTGACCCAAGTGGGACATCTCAGCACTTGTTGAGTTTCTCTATCATTCCCAAGTCCCAATTCCAACTCTGTGTGTGTTCATCCTGGTAACTGAGCTTTTCTTTGTCCTTAAAATTTTGTTTTGTTTTGAGTACTCTAAGACATATGCCTGACATTCTGCCTCGGTCCTTGTCCACCCCATTGTGGTTTCTATCCAATATCCCGGCCTTCTTTAACCGAGACCCTACCTTGTTTCCTGCCAGGTCACCTCCCAGGAATTGGAGCTAGTTCCTAAACGTCATTTGGGTAGCTGGAACCCCATCTCCAGTCCTCCTGCAGGTTGAATGCCCTCACTCATCCCAGACAGCTGATTACTGTACTGCAAATACCTGCTAGGAACTCACTCTGTTGAGAACATTTATTTCTCTCCTTTGGAATTAAAAAATGGAGACTGCTATGTCTCTTGAGCTTTGCACATGGCTCACAAAAGGAGAAAAATTAACGTTTATTCCATATATCGCATACCTCTTATGTGCCCTGAAAGGTGCTAGGCACTATCACATACCACTAATGAATTGTATTCCCACAAGAATTCTGTGAAATATAACTATTGTTTCTATCTCACAGGTAAAGAAACCCCCAAATGAGCAAGTTGACCCAGCCATGAGTCAGAGGTTGAACCGAGAATCAAACATGGGTCTTTTGCTTCTAAATCTCTGTGATCTTCTCAGCACACCAGGCTGCAATCTGCCTGTTTGAATAATTTAGGTTTTATATTTTGTGTTTCCCCTACTTTTGTTCTAAGGGTTGCTATTAACTTAAAATGAAAACAAGTTGGAAAATGTGATTATGAGTAACAAAATGGAAAGTCAGTCTCATTATTTCATGGTCACAACTCATGGAAATTTTAATTATGATGATGAAACAAATTCTTATGTATTAGGCCTTCCATAGTAAAACAACAGGGGAAACAGAACATCTGTTAACTAATAATGGTTAGAAAGTAGGGAGATGTTTTTTAGAGTTGCTCAACACTAACACTTAAGAGGGTATTTTAATTATGGTACAGGTTTCTAAATCATTTCCCTTGGACCATTAAGAAGGATATAAATCCTTAAACACCATTAATGGACTCCACAAGATTTTCAAAGAAAAGCAACAACTCTGTTGACTGACATTTATGTTAAATAAAAGGAAGTCTCTGTAATGGCAAACCCCAAATTAAAATCCCATCAGCAGCATTAATAAACATCAGTCCCACCCTTCATTTTCACTAATGCCAGAGCTCATTCATTAAATTATGCAGATATTGGGGAAATTAACTACTGGGGGGGGGGCGCTATCTAAGAGAGAAGCTCTGGAAATTCTCAGGGAATCGCCACCAGCAAAGACGCCGCCAGCAAAGTTCCGCCCATGCTGGTTAATAAAAACATGCTTGTTTTCTTCTTCCTGATTATCTGCTGTGGGTCTGCTTATTCCTGGGTCTTTCTAGAGTGGACAAAGGGTGAGATAAAGTCAGGGTTATATATATATCACATCAAAATCACCGAAGTTTTTTCATCCAAGTTTTAGTCAGAAAACTAGTGGAAGAAAAATGGAAAACAATTTTTTGATGTGCCTGTTGTGTGTGGGGGTATTGTTTAGGTGAAAACAATTATTTCGTAGGTTTAACTTTTTGTTTAGTAATTTGCTTTTATGTGAAACAGACACACCTGGGATCAAATGAAAAGTGTAAGAACTCCTTGTATTTGTGATGACTTCCATTCTACCATATAGAAGAGTGGGCACCTAAATATTTTTTGAATGAATGAAAACCACATGGGCCAGAGAACATTCTTATTAATTGCATTAGATTTGTAATTAAAGTTTATGCTCGTGCTGGTTTGTTTCTGTGGTGGTGTTAGAATCCAACTTGAATCCCAGCTGACTCTGGGTGAGCCCTGGCCTGGTGTTGAGTGTGTCCTGGTCTCTTCCTCATCATTTGGCCAAGAGGTTAGATAGGGCCTTTTAGAATAACTTCTGTCTGCTCTCAATTCCAGTGAAAATCTTGAAGAATGATAGTGGAATGAAAGCATGGAGAGGGGTTATGAAGCTCTCTTCACAGGGACATCCTGATAAATGTTAGAATTTCTTTACAGGGGGAGGCGGAGTAGCAACAGCTAGCAGCAGCACACTTAGGGACAATGAACCACTGGTTCCTTTTCTTCCTTGGTGAAGGTAAAAGAAGTAATTTATCTCAAAGGAACTAACAAAGAGCCAGGCACACAGAGCAGGCCCTTAACAAATATCAGCTTCTTTCCTTTTCCTTCTTGACAAGGACCAAGTATGCTTAGGATATGTTTTGGGTAGCATTTTGTGTGTGTGTGTGTGTGTTTGGAGGAGGATGGTGGGTAAGGAGAGAATGAGATGATTTTATTCTCAAAATATGCAACAGGATATATACTGAGTATTAACTGCTGTGTCCCCCAGAGCTAGTCTCACCATCCCTTCTAACCCTGCAGGAAAGCCACACATACTTCCTTTCTACACAAATTCAGAAGGGAAGATGTGATTCAGTGTCCAGCCTTTGAATCCTAAAGTAGACATTTTAAGTCCCTGGAAGAGAGAAAATAGCTTTGAAAAAAAAGGCAGGAGAGTGTTGAATCACAGGAGCCTGTATTATCTAAACATCAAGAATAGGATATTGACTTAAATACCCTAAGTATTCAGTGGTATTGCAGAGCCAGAGATAAGTCATGATGAGCAAATAAAGATTCCCCAACCTGGGGGACTGAGGAGTGGAGTAGACAAAGAACACAAGAATGCTGGTGGGCGTCTCCCATCAAAGGGCAGCCCCACGAGCTGAGGAGGTGAGGTGGGACGAAGAGCGCCTCCTGGTGGGGCAGAGATCTACACATGGGCCTGGGACTTGGCAAAGTGGGACAGGGCCCGACCTGAGTTCTGTGTCACTAAGGCACGGAAGGAACGGGGAGCACCGCGCTCTCCCAGGCCACATACCATGAGGAAGGCACAAACACCAGTGAGCACAGAGAACTGGCTGGCCTGAAGGGGCCGCGCAGCTGGGAGGAGGCTATGGTGTCAGCAGACACTTCAGTGGACACCCTTCAGTGGCCCATGCTTCCCAAGGCAGATGAGGACAACTGAGCCGCAAACCCACCCCCCTCCCAACACTCATCACAAACAATCCGCGATGCTGCATCATCTTCCAGCATTTCAAATTCACTTCAAGGAAGAAAGGGTTAAGGGAGAAAACCCTGACTTGACAAGGTTTATCACCAGGTGAAATGGGACCATGAAATAGAAACTTCATTTAGTTATGAAAAAATAAGGAGGAATATGTTTCTTACACAATTAAATGTACATAGTTTAAAAATATAATCAAATATGTGCTTATGCAAAAGGGCTGATATATAATTAAATAAGGTCTAGGTAGTAGGAATGGCTCTTAACTAGATGGGCTCCATTTGAAAACAGGAGAAAACTAGAAAATGTTTCCTCTTTCAGTACCTGAAGATGAGTCAAGAGGGGCCTAATGTAAGACAGCAGGAGAGGGTGGACAATGTGCTAGTCTGCCCATCTAAAGACAAAAATATTTAAAAAATACCAAGTAGGTTAAATTATAATGTCTTTAGGCAGAAATAGCTCACTGGCTACCATGCCAGCCCCTGCATACAGATTTTATAATATTTCTTGGTTCCCTTATAATTTAATGGACACCTTACTCTACACTGGTATGCTTTAATATGTTAAAGTCAATAAAAACACCAAGTCTCCATTAATACCCCACCATTCTTTTATCCACACATTGGAAGTCTCCTAGATTTCTTTTCTTCCTTATTCCCCACATCCTGTCAGTCACAAGCCTGGTTGTTTCTGTCTGTTGGGTATCCTCAGAGTGAGATCTTCCCCATGAATTTCTCCCATTCATTCCTATGAATTGTGCATTAGTCTAAACGTAAGACTTTTCAATAGCCCATTAGCTAGTTAATCTTACTCTAGTCTTACTTCTTTGGCCTCCAATCCAGCCTCCCCCTCATTAATTACACCACTCTCTTGCCTAAAATCTTCAATGATTTTTTACTGCCTGCAGGATCAAATGTCCAGAGCAGGGCAGACACCACGTCTCCCTGACTGCCCCTACCCTTACCTCCAAGGCTTAGTTGTTAAGTGAAACATGGAAGTCTGTTTAATGGGCAAATGAATTAGTTAACAAATTATGAGACCCTGATCATAGATTCTAATTAGCCCCTCGGATATGCCTCAGATTGCATTAGTAAAACATAGAAAAAGGTTTTTATTTATTCATACAATTCTCAGTGAATACTTGTTGGCTGATTTATTTATTCACTACTATGTGCCAGGAACTATGCTAGATACAGGTAGGGAAAAATGAATAGAACATGGTCTCCACCTTAGAGGATCTCAAAGTAGAGTAGGAGATGAACATATACCAACCATTAAAACAAAATAAGTGCTAAAAAACATAGTAGCATAATAGTTTAACATTTATTGGAGACGTGTTACAGACACTTTGCTAGTCACTTTTCATGCATTATGTAATTTTATTCTCAAAATAACCTATAAAGTAGAAGTCTTCATATTTTAGATGAAGAAATGATACTTTAGAGAGATTAAGTAGTTTTCTCAAGGTCATACAGCCAATAAGTCGTGGAAACTTAAGTCTGTGCTCTAAATATCTGAGTGCTAATATGAATTGGGAACAAACTGCTGTAGAAACACTAAGTAAGAGACCTTAACAAAGTCTAGAGTGATCTTAGAAAGTGTACAGCGGTGAAGATGCTATGAAAGTAGAGATGGGAATTGTATGAAGGAATTATTCTACATTGCTCCATCCATCCAAGATGCCTTCACCATGTATATATTACTCCTCCCATACCAACCAGATAAACATTCCCAAAGCTGTTTTCTGTTTCCAGTACTTCCATTTCCATTGCTACAAGGCCAATTATTTCTTTAAAGAGATTTTGTGTAGCATCTATATTCTTCTAACATCAGCAGAGGCAGGTGATTATTGCAGGGGATGGGAAGTTTGAGTTCTGATATTCAAACATCAAGCTTCCTAGTGGGTCAATGACATCCTAAGAAGAGGGGTTTATAAGAATTTAAGCAAGAAATAATAAAAGAAACAATCTTCTCAGATTATCTGAACATCATGAAATCTTTCTACATCCATTTCAAACCATACTACCAATTTGAATTAACTCAAAGAGAAATGATCTTGCATTATAATAGAGTTGGTTCATTTTAATTGTTAATCTATCAAAATGCTTGTTAAAATAAAGTTATCAATTAAAAGACAAAACACACTTAATGAACATGGCTAGAATAATACAAAAAATCTACAAATACCCACTACTTAAGTTGAACAGCATTTTCACAGTTTCTGAAAGATCTAGTTTTTTCCCTTTTCCTATCTCTTTCTCCCTCTTTTTCCTTCCTCCTTTGTATGTTCTGTTTACAGCCTTTGCTTCTCAAGAAGAAAAATAAGGCCATCTTTAAAATAAGAAAATAGTTAGTACATTCTCAGAGGCTATGTTCCAACTAACGTATTTCAAGTATCTCTGTTCACTATTTCTCATAAAGACAAAATAGGTGTGTGTGCTATAAAATTTCTCTACTGAATCCAATATGTCTTCTCATATTGGACCTGAAATAACATTTCTTATCTTTTGTATTAGAAACAGAGCTACCCCTACTGTTCGCCAGCTAGTTTTTATTATTAGGTGGAAACTGCTGGTGTTTCATGCAGGAAGCCCACCTTGGGTGGGTGTCGGAACAGAGAGGTTCGTAAGGGAGACCTCAGAGCAACAGAATGTCTCACTAGATAATCCCCCTCTGACCACGAACTAAAATGAAGGAAAACCACAATAGAAGATTAACATCTTTCAAAGGTCATGGGATTTCATCAAGTTAAATATTTATTATTTTTTTTCTGTGCATTGATTTTTTCATTTTCATGCTAGTACAAATTTCTTTCTTGCCCTTTATATAACAATTTGAGCAAAAATAAACCACTCTTAACTTGTCAAACGATTTCTTCAGAGGCGGTGTGTTTGGTGGAACAGCCCCTGGAATAAGAAAAGGATCAAGGCTCTGCATTTCCTGCCACGGTTTACATGGATTTTGGGCCAATGCCCCTGTGTATTAGTCTGCTTGGGCTGCCATAACAAAATGTCATAGACTGAGTAACTTAAACAACAGAAACTAATTTTCTCATAAAGTTCTGAAGGCAGGGAAGGCTAAGGTCAGGGAGCCAGCCTGGCTGGGCTCTGGTCAAAACTCTCCTGACTTGTGGAGGCCACCTTCTTGCTGTGTGCTCACAGGGTGGAGAGAGAGCAAGGCTTCTCTCTCTCTCTCTCTCTCTCTCTCTCCTTATAAGGCCACCAATTCTATCATATTAGGGCTACACTCTTATGACTCCATTTAACCATTATTACCTCCCAAAAGCCATATCTTCAAATACAGTCACACTGGGGATCTTGTATCTTGTACCTTAATTTCCTAATCTAGAATAAACTTAATAATATCTAATTTACATAGCTCACAAGATAAAGATCAGATAATATAGTCAATGTGTATGGAAGTTCTTTGCAAATTGTGTAATTCTATACAAATGGAAAATATTAATAAAAACAATAATATTGAAGAAAAATACCATAAACAGAAAGGCCAATATATATATTTCTGACTTCTGAGCTGTATACAGATTTTTGAAAAATCCCTTAAGTATCCATGCTAGTCTAGGCAAATCAGAAGAACAAAATCGCAAAATAGACTACATAAATGCATACACTATCATTTTAACAGATAATGAAATATTTGTTCCCGTCTAAGCAATTAGCTTCAGGATACCTAATAATTACATCCTGCACCCCTTCTAAATTGTATTCCACATATGAATATCAAATTACTACCCTAATAATATTTAAATATTGTGAATAATCCCAGCCAACACATCTGAAAACCGTGCATGGCAGACCTCCACTTGTATTAAGTGTCTGATTTATGTAAATAATAACAAAAAATTTTAAAAGCTTTGCCATTTTAATCTCTTTAATTATTATTTATTATTTTGGGTACTGGCAATATAACTGGTGCTGTGTAAAATAAGAGAAAAATGTTATACCAAGAAGAAGACTTACAATGTAATCAGAAGATCAAACAATTGAAGTACAAAAACACAGGTTTGAAAGACAGTCATTAGACTTGCTAGCATTACTTCTTTGGGATGCCAGCCAGTTTGAGACTTTCACCGTGGTGTCTCAGCGGCTGTCACTGTCACACAGGACATAGGCTACTTTTGAGAAGCTATATTCAGATTGTGTTACTTCCTGTTCCTGTGTTAGTATGGTAATAGGAGACAGACATTATTCTCAAAGAAAGGGTCTCCCCTCCACAGGAACCCAAGGGAATAGTTCCTCCACAGTAATGAGCCATTTTGATATCTCATTCTATAGAAACAACTGACCATATTTATAATAATAATAATGATAATGAACAATCAAAACCAGTAGTTCTTAAACTGAGTCCATGAATGGCTTTATGGGATCTGTAATCTCCATATAAGTTGATAGCTTTCAATGGCCTCTCAACAGGTCTATCTCTAAAAAGTTCTCTTTAAAAAGGTTTAAAGTCACAGAAATAAATATCAGTTAAGTTAATTAGTATGTGCTTCATTCCTATAGGACTTTCTTTAATGTATTATATTGCTAATAGTAATAATTAAAAAAAACTATAACATACCCTTATGGTGGTTAGGGTACAATGCATAATGCCATGGAGAATACAAATAGGAGCTGAAAGGAAGGGAACGACACACAGCAGCAATTCACAGGAGAATTCCGCTTTATTGGGGAAAGGTGCTGGGTTATATAGGAAGGGGCATGGGGTGATTGTGGTATTACTTCTACGGGGCTGGTGGCTATTGGCTAGGTGCTGGGAGTGGGAGTGGGGAGAGAGGTGACTGGTCTTTAGGTGGCGCCATCGGGAACTGAGGACCCGGAAGAGAAGCCGGAAGTTCGCCATCTTACTGGTGGGGGCCCTTCATTCCCCCCTTTCTCCTCTATGGGGTTGTGGACGTTGCTTTCTTTCTGACTGCTTCCTGCTGAACGGGGGCGGAGAAGGGAGTGAGGGCTTGAGGATTGGGGGGAAAGGGTTGATAGGACTCCCCACAGGAAGGACGAGTAGATGTGGACTTCTTCAGGTTGGAAATCAATGAAGGTTCTTTGTAACTATAGGTTGAGGACTTGTTGATTCCAGTGGTGCCAAGAGGATATGGGTGCCAGAAGCCAGGCGTCTGTGGCTATTGTTTCCAGGAACAGTTTCCAGCAGAGAGTGGGGTCCATCTCAGCATGTGGTGAGGAGGTTACGTGAGGGTGAGGGATCTTCTGTGGCCGGAAGCTGATAGTTCCTGAGTAAAAGCTGGTTGAAAGTTTGGTTAGAGATTTTTCTGACTTGGGATTTGATGAACTTTATTATACAGGGTAAGAAGAGACAGGTGAGAAGAATGATTATTATGGGGCCTGCAATGGGCCAGAGCCAGGTAAGGAGGGGGTTTGTTAGTATTGAAGAGAATGAGTTGGAATTGGAAGCAGAGTGGAGGCTGGAGGCAAGGTCGGTGAGTTTGGTAATGTCAGTTTCTACAATGCCAGATTCATTGATGTAATAGCAGCACTCCTCTCAAAGGAAGACGCAGGTGCCGCTCTTTTCTGCTGTAAGCAGATCTAAGGCCTGCCGGTTTTGAAGGGTGACCTTAGCTAGCAAAGTGACCTGTCTTTGGAGAGAGGCTAGGGAATTGGCAGTGGATGTCAGGGCTCCCTCAAGTTTGTTGTTGAGATTTCTAATTGCCCATAGAGAGTGACCCAAGGCTCTTCTCGAAAACCCTGCCTCAATGGCTGAGGTGGTCAAAGAGATACTGACCATGATGGGAAGGAAAGCAGCCCTTTTTGTGCGTGAGGGCAAGGGAGGTTGGAGCTCAAGGAATTCTGCCATGCTGTAAAGTGTAAGCTGTGGGATTAGGGTGATGAGAATGCAGGGTATATTGGAGTTGGGAGGCAGTGAGTTGAAAAGACTGCCATTACACTAAAAGAAGTGTCCCGGTTGAGTGAAAGTCTTAGAGCCGGAGGTAGGGGTGTAGATAGAGAGGCAGTGAAGTGCACTGGAGGGGGGTGGAGCTGGGCTTACACAGTGGTGGATGGTGAGATTATCTGCGTATTCTGGTTCCTACAGGGGTATGTATGCCAGGGGGTGGAGGGGTTGTCCTTCTGCATGGAAGGGGTAGTTGGAATATTAAGGGGCATGGTGGCCAACAATGGGCGCTGTAGTGATGCGCACAAGAAACAATTGGCGGTGTTGAGGGTGTGGTTGAGAAAGATGGTGGTGTCTTGAATAAGCTGTAACCAAGAGTAGGAGGAATAAGAAGATGAAGAAGTGCCGTCAAGAGTTTGGATAATGACTTTTTCGGAATGTCCTATATCTGATGCAACTTGAGAGATCTGGGAGTGAGAGGGAACATACTCTTGAGAGATATGAAGGGTACCGTGGGGGGTCGAGGACCCCCCATAGTAAACTGAGGCTGTGACCCCGGTGGCTCATCGGGAGTCCCAGGGATCTGGGATTGATAAGGAGAATGAGCCGTTGGGGTATTTTATGAAATGGTTGGAGGAGTAATACTGTGGGTACTGGGAGTTACTCATGTAGTGAATGGCACAAGACTAGTAGGGACATCCCCTGTAGGTGTCTTGCTATCACCTGCAATAGGCTTGTCTTTGGTCATAGAGGAAGCAGAGGTAGGGAGAATAAAGGTAGCTGCTAGTGAACACTTTGGTGGAGGGAGGAAAGTGGAGGTATAAAGGCTAGGAGCAGCCTTTCAGAGGGCAGTAACTTTTGTTTGATGCTGTGTGTAAGTCTCTCTTACTTTGAATCGCCATACAAAGGAGGCTGGGGTGGCGGGGAAGACAATAGGAATGAGGAGAAAAAGCAAGAGAGCGGTAAAGGAGGAAGAAGTCATGATTCGGGTATGGATGGCAAAGGGGGTGAATGGGATTTTGGAGGAAAGAGGACAGTAAGGTCAGGAGTCTGGAGGGAGGGAGAGTCTGTAAACTTTTGTAGGTTAAGAGATCTTTTAGGTGATGTGGGGACAGAATGGTAAGTGGCACCCCGAATGTCAGTTTATGAGCTTCTTTCTGCAAGAGCTGTCCAGCGGCTAATGCCCGTAGGCGGGGGGCCCATCCCCAAACTGTGGGGTCTAATTGCTTGGAAAGATAAGCTACTGGGGCAAAGGATGGGCTATAATATTGGCTTAGGACTCCTAGAGCTTGACTGGACCTCTCATGAATGTATAATGAGAAGGGCTTCGACAAGTCAGGAAGATGGAGAGCTGGGGCTTCCACAAGGGCTCGACGGAGCTTAATGAAGGAGTGTCGGGGTGAGAAGGATAATGGTTCTTCAGGGGGGCCCTTGCTGAGGTCGTATAGGGGTCTTGCCAACAGGGAGAAGTTAGGGATCTACGCTGTAAAATACTTAGCCAGGCCTAGAAAGTAAAGGATTTCTGTCTTGGTTTTGGGAATGGGCAGGTCAGAGAGGAGCTGTTTTCTGTCTAAGGTAATGGACTTTCTTTGTTGAAATAGAAGAAATCGGAGGTAAGTAACAGAAGGGGAAGAGATTTGAGCTTTGACAGGGGATACCCGGTAACCTCTGGAAGCTAGAAGGTTAATTAGGGAGGCAGTGTTAAGTTGAGACTGTTCTTATGAGGGACTGCAGAGTAGAAGATTGTCCACATATTGTAATAAGGTGGACTCGGAAGCTTTGTGGCAAAACTGTCTAAGTGAGTTGTTCAGAATGTCTTGTGTATGGGTCTGTCCAGGTGAAGGTGAAAAAATCTTGGGAGGAGGGGTCTTGGGAGGCTAAGCCAGGGCAGCGATAAAAGGGTGTATGGATTTGGGACCAAGGGATGGATAGGGACAATGGCCATGTTGATGAGGCGAAGGTCTTGGAAGAGGTGGAAAGATCTGTTGGTTTTTTTAACAGCTAATATGGGGGTATTAAATGGGGAGTGAGTGGGTCTGAGGTAATTTTTGTTTAAAAGATCTTGCATGATGGGTTGGAGGCCTATGAGGGCTGAAGTGGTTAGGGGGTATTGGGCCTGACAGATATACTGAGAGGGGTCACGTAATTTGATAGAGGCAGGAGGACATAGAGCCATGGAGGGGCTTGTAATGGAGTAATGGCAGGCGTGGTAGGGCCCCAGTATTCCTGCAAGACTGAGAAGGTGGCTCCTGTATCTAGGAGGAAGGAGATGGGGTGACTGTCTACTATTAAAGTAACTCTGGGCTCTTGTTTGGTGATGGAAATGGTCGGGCGAGAAGCCCCCGGGCTCCGTCAATCTTCTTCTGCCAGCCCCACTACGGCGGGCTTAGGGTGGGGGTTGTTCATCCAGCCTCCCCTTCGGGTGGCTGGGCAATCAGACCCCCAGTGGCCCTTTTTGTGGCATCTGGGGCATGGGGTGGTAGCCCTTGACCAATGCCTTTCTTGTCTGCACTTGAAACAAGCTCCTGTGGGGGGCTTGTTTGTAGAAGAGTGCCCAGGTTGTGGTTTTATCAGCTGGGCTAACATTTGGAAATTGGCCTGATCAGCCTTTTGTTTATGGCGTTCTTTCTCCTCCTCCCGGTTATTGAAGACTTTAAAGGCCACTGTTAGGATCTCAGTCTGTGGGGTAGCGGGGCCCTGTTCTAACTTTTTGAGTTTAGCTTTAATGTAGGGGTAGCTTTGAGCTAGGAAGTATGTCATAAGGACATGTCTCCCGTCAGGCGTTTCTGGGTCCAGGCTGGTAACTGTAATAGGGCTTGAGTGAGTCTGTCTAAGAACTCGGAGGGAGCTTTTGAAAATTGACTATTTACAAGCTGCTTTTTTCAGACCTGCTATTAAGCAGCAGGCGAAGATATCTCGAGAGCGGAGACTCACGGTGGTGTTATAATCTCAGTGTGGGTCTTGTTCGGGGACAACAGTGGGGCCAGGGGAAAGGTGGGGTCAGTCCTGTGGGTTTAGGTGGCGTGCGTTTGGGCGAAGTCCCAAACTCGTCTATGCTCTTCAGGAAGGAGGGTATTGGCCAGGAGCATGAAAATGTCATGATGTGTGAGGCTGTATGACTGGAGGATCTATTGAAACTCTCTGATATATGTTGTGGGATCAGTGGAAAAGGAACTTAGGCGTTTCTCAAGTTGGGCTAAATGTCTTTAGGAGAAAGGGATGTGAACGCGCACGATGCCTTCGGATCCTGCTACTTCTCGGAGGGGGGCGATAATTTTAGGAGGCCCTCGGGACTGAGACTGAGGAAGACTGAAGGGTTCTGGCTCAGTCTGTGGGGGAGAAACAGGTGATGGGGGCAAAGACAGAGGAGGCTCTTGGAACTTAGAGCGGGGCTGAAAGGCTTAGGCTTGATCTGCAGGGGGGTGAGGTGGGGGAGGAGATGGTGGTGGAGGAAGGGGGAGGGGCTGTTGTAGGAGAGGAGGGGGAAGGGAGTGAACGGGAGGCTTTTGCGGGGGAGACAGCTTGCAGGCTGGGAGAACTTGGGGGGAGGTGGGGGAGGAGGAGGCGGCGGTGGCGAGGGGGGAGGGAGGAGGAGGTGGAAAGCTTCGGTATAGGGAATCTCCTTCCAGTTTTTCAGGCGCTGGCAGTAGTTAAAGAGATCGCGAGTGACGTTAGGATCAAGAGCTCCCCCTGTGGGCCATTGGTTGTTATTGTCTAGGGGGTATGTCGGCCAATCTTGGGAGCAGTATTTGCAGAGAAGTTTTGGTTCTATATCAGGCTATCAGGCGTCAGGGAGAGGGTGGCTAGATGCTTGAGCAGGCATTCAAGAGGTGAGCTTTCAGGGAGGGATGAGGAGGCTCCCATGGCTAAAGGACAGAGAGGGAGACAAACAGGGGAAGACGAACGGAGACCCTTGGACTGGGAGCAGACCGCAAGGAGACAAAGGGCGTCCCCGATGATCCTTGGTGGTCTGCGGAAACTCGTATAAGAGTCGGTTTCTTAGGAAGTGTGGGTCGTCACCCAGACTTCTCTAAGAAGGCAGAGTGCCGGGGTCCGAGGTACCTAGTACTAGGAGTTTTTGGCAGATGGAACGGATTTCTGCAGGTAGAACGGAAGGAGGAAGTGGAAAAGGGAGCGTTCTCATCCACAAAGGAGTCACCTCGTTTATGGCTGTTGGAGAAGGGACCTGAGGGTCTGCTGCAGCCGTGAAGGCCGGAGGCGGCAATTTATGGCTGTTGGAAGGGGGCCTGAGGGTCTGCTGCAGCCGTGAAGACCGGAGGCGGGGAGAGTTCTTTCTTCGGACGATCACAGTCAATGGCACTGCGATAGCTCAGGGGAGAGTGGCCCACTCTGGGGGAAAACTTACCTAAAGGCCAAAGAGGAGTGGTGAGTGTGAGGAGCCAGCGCCGGAAAAAGAGGACGAGGGCAAGCTGCTGCTGGTGTCGGGGGGAAGACGGGGCCCAGTTGGGGTGTCCCGTCTCCCGGGTTTCGGCACCAATGAAAGGAAGGGAGCGACACACAGCAGCAATTCACCGGAGAATTCCCCTTTATTGGGGAAAGGTGGGTTATATAGGAAGGGGCATGGGGTGATTGTGGTGTTACTTCTACAGGACTGGTGGCTATTGGCTAGGTGCTGGGAGTGGGAGTGGGGAGAGACGTGATTGGTCTTTAGGTGGCGCCGTAGGGAACTGAGGACCCGGAAGAGAAGCCGGAAGTTCGCCATCTTACTGGTGGGGGCCCTTCAGGAGCAAAGCATGTGGCCCTTATACACTCCAGGATCATATAATCTTATAGTGGAGTTAAGAAACTGATATAAACAACAGTAAAACAAGGCAGACTGTGATGAAGACCACAAGACAGGCATAGAGGAATTCTTGAAACTGTCAAAGAAATCAGCCCTCTGTGGAGGAAGTAGTATTTGAACAGGTCTTTGAAAAATCAATGGGATATCACCAGGTGTAGTTCGGGAAGAACACTCTGAGCAAGAGAAGCAGCAGTGTAAGTGTGGAGGAGGGAAGCATGAGGCACATCTGGATCGTTGATTTGGGGAGAGTGGGAAACAGAGCAGTAAATTATAGGGTACTTTGCATCAGAGAGTATCTTTAAATGCCACTTAGAAGAGAAAGAAGTGAACAAAAATCAGTAGCAAAAGTCCAGATCAAAAAGGAATAGAGCCCCAAGTCATACATTATCCTTGGGAAAGGAAACCAGGGTAGCGATGCATGGTCTGTGTAGGTGTCAGCATTAAGTGTGCAAGGGGATGGCGAGGCAGGGAAGGAGACCAGGAAAGTGTGATGCTTAATGTGTGGGCAACATCAGAGGATGTTTCCTTGTTAGCACAGTTTTTATAGAGGGAATTGCATTTGATCCCATAGATGGAAAATGATCAGGTTTTTGATGATTAACTGGTGACTATAACCTCAGTAAACTGTTATTAATTAACCTTTCACTGTAGGTGTGATGGAGGTTCTCTTGCTACTGAGAAACCAAGAAGACACTGCTTTGAATTTTCTCACAGGCCTGGTGAGGATGCACCCCAAACACCATGTGAAGCTGAATCGCACACGTCAGTGATGGCCACCCCAAACGGTGCGAAAGAAGAACGGGAAGGTGCAGATAACTGCAGGTAGCCAGTGGTCAGTGGTGCCTCAGCCAGGCTTTGAGGGGCACGATTGTGAGGATCTCCCTGAAGGAGAGTCAAAGATTTAGAAGGTATGGAATTGTCGAGGGAGAGTGTGTGCGAGAGGGGAGAGAAGGGGAGGCGGGAGGAAGGCGGGGCAGCAGGGGGCCGAGGAGACCCGGTGAGGGTGGGCGGCCAGAAGGGAAGTGACGGAGGCACAGGTGTCAGCTGGCCGGGTGCTGCGCCGGGACAGGCCGAGAGCATGTGGCCCATGGAGAGGCCGCTGGGTTCGAGGTCAGTACTCTGCCCAAGACCTTACAGGAAGCTAGGGGGCGGGGATGCGGGCGCAGGTGAAGGGCTGGGGGGCTCGGCTGAGGACGGGGAAGGGAGGATCGCCCATGCGCAGGATGAGGCGTGGTGGTTGCTCGCCTGTGAGGGTCCACTGGAAGAGCAGGAGAGACGGGAGGGAGGGAAATTCCGAAGCTGGGGTGGCATCTGGAGAGAGAGAAGAGTTGGCGAAATCAAGTCAAGAAGGGGGGGGGAGACTAGGAGAATGAAGACGAGGACATTCTTAGATGCAGACAAAGGTTAATGATATCATGGTAAATTGTATTTATCTTTCTTGCGAAAGTCATTCTTTTATAAAAAGAGTAAATCAGTCTAGCATCAGAAACTTTAAAGAATGGAAAGAATCAGAATAGCCACTGATTATTCCATAGCAAAAAGAGTAAAATAATCCCCAAGTGGCAGTGAGGATTGGCTGAGTTAAGAGTGTGGATTTGCAGTCCCCTGTTTGCTGACTTCTTCTGGCCCTGCTTAGCAGCAGGGAAGCCAGAGCAAAAGTACGAGGGGTGCCCCTGGGTTGGAGATTAACGTGGGAGGCCTGGAGGAAGGTCAAGCAGAATGAGGTCTATCGGGTCAAATGGGAACGTGAGGCCGGAGTGCGCACTGACTGTTTTGTGTGAATTGGTTCTGTGTCCTGAGCTTCACTGAGCTTCTGGAGCTGGTGTAGCACAGAGGTTAAGAGCTGGGACAGAGCTGGCTGGGAATTTCAGTGCTGAGAGAGACTTGTAGAAAGCAGGTCTTTATAATGCAATAACCTGGACCTAGGAACTGGGATTTCTGGACACCTATGATTAAGAACGAATGATCAAAACATATTTTCTTCTTATGGCTGCCATGAAAATTGAAACTGATAATATTTAAAATAAAATAGATATAATGGTAATATGACCTCCATTAATATGCGTAAGAAGCGTATGTTATAAAACTAAGATAGCATGGAACTCTGTTATTTTGTTTAAAACATATGAACTTCACTGTCGAAAGTCTAAATAAATACAGATACTTATTTGCCTAAAAATAATGAAACATTCAACTTCAGTTCACAGAAATGTAAAAATTCTTCTTGTATTTTGATTATTGCCATAACAGACCTGCTGTGTCTTTCAAATATTGATCACTTCACATTTTAAGAGAAAAAAATGCGACCTCCTTCCAATCCCATGTCGTGATCTGAATGACTCTATCATACACATTTTTTATTAAAAAACATATAGTTTCTCTTTGCTCAAGGAATTGTACTTATAATCTGAGTTTTGCTGTTTTTCTTCCCAAGGTAAAAATTAACAAGGGCAAAAAATTGAGGGCAAAGAGATTAATGTCTAGTTTACTGAGGGAATGACTTATTCCTTGCAGGAGAATAATTTACACCAAAGATCACTAATCTCAACTTTAAATAGTAAAGAAGTAAAACAGTTAATTATAAACAAAAACAAATCTTCTCATCTCCTACCTCAAATACAGCAACCTCAGATAAATCTGGAAGAGAACAAAGGGCCATAAATATCTTCTTTCAGGAAGGATAAAAGAATAAATATTTCTTACTTTTAAGAAGTTCTTCATTTTAAAATGTTTTCAGTTTTTTCTTTTTAACAATGTTATTGTGCTGTGTTTACATACAATAAAATGCAACCATTTTAAGCATACAGTTTAATGGGTTTTGGCAAATATATATACTTGTGTAACTGCTATCACAGTCTAAATAAAGGATATTTTCATCAGAGTAGATGTTCCTAGTCCATTTGCAGCTAATTCCCCATCCATCCCCTGCCTGAAGTAATCTCTGTTCTGCTTTCTGACAGTCTATTGATTTTGCCTGCTCTAGAATTTTACCTAAATGGAATCATAAAAGATGGACTCTATTTCTAACTTTTCTGAGTGTAATACCTGTTGCATTTATCAGTAATTCATTTCCTTTATAAATTACTAAGTGGTGTTTTCTTGTATGGTTATGCCAAAATTTGTTTATCCATTTATGGTTTGGTGGACATAGAGCTATTTCCAATTTGGAGCTTTTATGAATAAAGCTGCAATGAGCACTGGAGTCCAAATCTTCTGGTAGACACATGTTTTCTTTTCTCTTGGGTAAATTCCTGAAAGTGGAATTATGTGGATAGGTTAAGTATGTGTTTAGCTCTATAAAAAAGGACTGAGCAGTTCTGAAAATTAACTACCATTGTTAGATTCCAACCAGGAATGTATGAAAGGTCTAGTTGTGCTGCATTTTTGCTAATGTCTATTATCATACTTTATTTCTTATACTTTGTGATGTATATATATATTTTTTTACTTTGAGTTAGTTTCTTGGAATCTTGTCTGTAGGAATTCTTTGAGACCTGTTTTGAGGAAGGAATTCTTAGAGAGGATTTGTGTTTTCTTCTCATTGAACTAGAATGAAAATAAAATATCCCCGCATCAGACCTTGTGTCCATCAGTAGATGACTGGATAAAGAAGATGTGGTACATATACACAATGGAGTATTATTCAGCCATAAAAAGAAAAGAAATCCTACCGTTTGCAACAACATGGATGGAGCTAGAAGGTATTGTGCTCAGTGAAATAAGCCAGGTGGAGAAAGACAAGTACCAAATGATTTCACTCATTTGTGGAGTGTAACAACAAGGAACAAAACAGCAGCAGATTCACAGACTCCAAGGAGGCACCAGTAGTTCCGAAAGGAAAGGGGTTGGGGAGGGTGGGTGAGGAGGGAGAAGGGAATTAAGGGGCACTATAATTCGCAATCACAATATAGGTAGGTCATGGGGTAGACAGTACAGAATGGAGAAGATAAGCAATGACCCTATGACATCTTACTATGCTGATGGACAGACACTACAATGGGGGGTGAGGACTTGATAATATGGATGAATGTTGAAACCACTGTGTTGATAATAGAAAACCATCATAAGATTGTATATCAATAATAATTTAATTAAAAAAATCCCTGCATCAGGAATCTCTAGATGCTCCAGCTTTGTCCCCTGAGGCCTTGCTGTTTATAGTTCCCTGCATTTCTCAGCCCTCAGAGGAGTTCCCTCTGCACCAGGGTTTCTGTCCCATCCCACTGCCAATGACTTCAAGCGAGGAGTCTTTACTTACAAGTAAGGGAATTCAAGAAAATCTCCAGAATTGTAAGCACCTGTGGATACAGCATTTGCTATGCCAGAAAAGAAACCTAGAGGTTCTTCCTTATCTGTTGTGTGTCTTGGGGCCCACCATTCAGTTCCTTGCATAAGGACAGTGTGGAATTACGCTGTTGCAAACCCAAAAAGCCTTGCCACGTGTCTCAGTTTGGTGCTATGCTCCAAATGGTTGATTCAGGAGCCAAACACACAGTAAGTCAGAGAAACAGGGAAAATGGACCTGGGAGTCCCATATAATCCTCCACATTCAGATGTAAGCATACAAATGCAGCTCTAGCTAACTTGCAATGGCAATTTCTGGTCGCCTGAAATCTGGAGGACATTCTGTTAAGCAGATGCAGGCCCCCACTCTGTTGCCATGGCTCGTGCTCTCAGTGCGGGCTGAGAACGGGGTTCGGGCACTTGGTGATCTTTTCAGCTATTGATTCTTGGCTGGGTCCCAGGCTCACAAGGTGAAAATAGCTGTACTACTTTTCCTTTTCTTGTGCTTGTTTGCTTACCTAGTAATATAGTACCCTCTTGGGTTAGTTGGATATTGATTAATCACTGCCTTAAGCAACTGATACATTTTTTTCTAGTTGGGAGAAGAGTTCAAAGGCCTTCCACATTTGAAAGGTGGTGTCTGCACAGTAACTAATCAGAGGTTAGTGGTTTACAACTACTTTTGGTACTTGCAGGGTCATTGGTCCAGAGTTTAAAATTACAAATTTAATGACAAGCATGCGTCCTACATCCTGGCTCTCAGCATGGAACACTGGGCAGTACAAGTTTTTGCATTCACAGGTCACATTTGCAATGCACTTGTATGTATAGAAGGAAGACAAACTAGAAAGAAATAAAGGTTTAATTATAGGCACCGTTTTCCTTCACTACTCTTCTCTGAAGATCCACATATATATAGTCATGCTGTGGGATTTCTTTTTTAAGGAGAACTGGGGATTTAAAAAAATAAACTTTATTTTTAGAAGCAGTTTTAGGTTCACAGTAAAACTGAGCAGGAGGTCGTGAGATACACTGTCCCTACGCATGCACATCCTCCCTTACTATCAGCATCCAGCACCACAGATGTGTTCCTTACAACCATGAACCTATACTGATACATCGTTTTCATCCAAAGTCCATAGTTTACATTGGAGTTCACTCTTGGTGTTGTACTTCTATGAGTTTGGACAAATGCGTACTGACATGTATCTGTCATTGTATCATACACTGTCTGATGCATGTATGATACATGTACATACACTGACATGTATCTGACATGATATGATACAGAGTGGTTTCATTGCCCCCAAAATCCTCTGTGATCCACCTATTCATTCCCTTCTCCTCCTTAACCCCTGGCAACCACTGAGCCTTTACTGTCTGCATGGCTTTGCCTTTTTCAGAATGTCATATAGCCAGAGTCACCCGGTATGTGGCTTTCTCAGATTGGCTTCTTTCAGTTACTTGCATGCACTTAAGTGTCCTCCATGTCTTTTCAGCGTTCATGTCTTTTAGCCCTGAATAATATTCCATTGTCTGGAATTAAAAAAAAAATGTTACTCCTCAGAGGTGCTTAGGAGGTAATCAGATATGAAATAAACCACTTAAAGTGGAAACAGGAAATGAGAGACTTAAGACACTTAGTTGTATAAATGGAAAGGAGATTGCATAACTGCACACTCTAATACAAACTAGGCAAGCAAAGAATGCTTCTTGAGCTGAACTAAAGAGAACAATTCCCTGGAAATAGGACTTATGTGCAGGGAGTAAAAGAAATGTGGACTATAATTAACCATATTAGCTCTCATGTCCTCTAACCAAAGATGATTGCCTACTAGTGACTCAGTGTTCTCAATATTCAATCTTAAGATTATTAAATTGGCCAGTCGGTGTCTTAGTGGAATACTGGACAGGCTGTCAGATAAAAATGGTTTCTCCATGCCTGGTCTTTAATTAAATACAGTTATCTGCCTCTCTTGGAAAGTTTGTGTAAGCAACTTCACTCTTATGAAAGACCTACATTAGTACCTGTTTTCACTAACAAAAAGAAATCCGAAGAGGATTTTCACTTTTATGAAAAATAGGCAAAAATGAAAATAGCGGTCAGCATTTGTTTTGCAGGGAGCCCTTACAGAGGCACCCGTGCATCCTGGGCGTCAGAAGGGCAGCACCAGGCTGCTTCCAGGGAACCACGCTCCGTGTCTCAGCATCAAGCGGCCAGAGCTGCGAACCCTGTCTGAGTGTCTGTGCTTTGCCTCGATTTACTTTGTGTATCTATTAACAAGATGTGTCCTAAGGTATCAGAAAAGCCAAAGAGAGGTTATTTTTTGGGTCTGGGAATGCTCAAACTGTTTCCATATAAATTAATGGTAATGCTTCTTCATGTTGTATACCATTTTGGCTTACTAAAGCTTTCTGAGAAATGCTCTACTTTTGGGTTGTGAGGAAACCTGTCATCATTTTTGTAAAACGTAAGTGAAAAATTCATATTCTAAGAGGCACCCTTAAGTTAAAAGAGCCTTTCTACAAAATTTTATTTACTCTCTACTTGAGAGAATCCTAAGCAATAATTTGATGTATCTGTGCTTATTTTCCAGCCCTCTGCTGGTGATATTTCCTCCTTGAATTGTTTCAAAAGTCCAAATAGTGCCTGAAGTAGGTTAGACAGAGAGCTTCTTTCAAAGCCGAGTTCTGGGGTCCTGAGCTGGCCACTGCTTCTGGGCTCTGCACCTAGTATGTGTCAGATCATGTTCCAGGCAATAAGGGATACAAGATTTGACTAGGTAGAAAAGAGATTTCTTCTCATGGACCTTGTCCTCTAGTGGGAGGAATAAACTAGGAGCAAGTAGGCAGATTAGTTTTGCAAGTAATAAGTGTTATGAAGGAGATACCACAGCTTAATGTACTAAAAAGTCACTGGATGTAGGGTCAACTTTACATTAAGTGGTCATAAAAGGACTTCACAGCTGGACAACATAAGAGTCAATTTTTCTTGAAACAATGAGATTAATTTTCTAGGGAGAAACAGGGTACCACTGTGGATATATACTTATTCCTCATTTTGGCTTTTAAGGATTCTCCTGCTCACTTACCTTAACATGAATTTTGCCAACCAACAAGTCCAGTGGGTTGCTTCATTTTAAAATAAAAGTAGGCTATCAAGAGTCTAATGATATTTAGGAAATATAGAAACATAGAAATATAGAAATATAGAAATATAGAAAAATAAAGACTTCTATCTACCCTTCAAAGAAGGAAAACAAAACAGAAAAAATAACCCCAGAGGGATTAGAGCTAAATATAAGAACAGGTAAAAACTTCAAACAAACAAATGGTAGATCTATATCACACTCAGTGAATGGGGCATTTCTGTAGCAGGCTGAGCAAACAGGTCCCCTTAGGAGCAGAAATATGGAGGGCCTTGCAAGGTAGGTCATTGGAATAAAGAGTACATAATGGAATAGATAATGACTGAAATCTTGAGAAACTCTGGGAAATGATTAAGGTATAAAATGCAAGAAGAAAAGGGATGGGTGTCAGGAACTCCAGGGAACACCCAACCAATCAACAAATGTATATAAAGCAGTTATAACCCGAAGAGCAATGAACTAAATGTGACATGACTGTTAGCAGTTGGTGAGTATAGAGCAGGAGAACCTATCTGAACTGAATGTTAGGATTATTCTTAAGTATTGGAAAGGTTATGGTATTAAAATCTTGGAGAAGGAAGAATTTCCACAGTACATGCAGTGTCTCTGCAGATAACACATTGATGTGATTACAATAACGTGAACACCATGTCCTGGTGTCAGACCTTTGCAAGCAGCCTCTAAAGAAATTATGAAAGACTCAACCATCATAACTGCTATAAGCTTTGACTACATGAAAGTAAACCAAGAGATGAGAAATGGCAGAATGGAAAGGGGGAATGGAATCCACCAATATTCCCAGCTCCCAAATGGGGAGCCAAGAGAGATTGTCTGAATGAGATGTGGACTTGCAGACACAAGCTGAGAACAGTGAAATAAGTGAATAAGAAGGCAGAGGCTACAGGAGGTGGGAGGTGACACAAATGAACTATCATCCATCTACTATAGCAGGAAGTTACAGATGACCATTAAAGATGATATACCATGAAATAACAATTTAAACCTACTATTTAGAGACTTACACGTAACCACCAGAAGAATAATCTAAAAGTGGTTCCCTCTAGAGAGAGGAATCACAAATGGGGATGGGTGGACCAAAGAATGGGTGTTTTTTATAAAACATTATAAGCCTGTGGGGCTAAGTAACTTATGTATAAAATTTGTATACTGAGGTCGTTTCTGAACCATCTTTCCTTCCGGCCCATAAGGAGGGCCAAAGCCCCTCCATCATCTGATGGCATGAGGGTAGGGACCATTTTTGTACAATGATACAAATTTTACTAATTTAGTTTGGTGGCGGGGCCTGGGGCAGGTGAGAAAGCCCCTGTTTATTGAGGCTTTAATTTCTTCAGGCTTTTTTCAAAAACTATTTTTATTGTGGTAAGTATATAAACATAAAATTTGCTATTTTAACTATTACATTCACCGTGTTGTACAATCATCACCACTATTTCCAAAACCTTGCATCACCCTGAACCATCACCCTGAACAGACTCACTGTACCCATTAAGCAATGACTCTCCATTCTACCTCCCCCAGGCCCTGCCAACATGTTCTGCTTCCTGTCTCTATGAATTTGCTCATTCTATGTACCCCATATAACTGGAATCATACAATATTTATCCTTTTGTGTCTGACTTATTTAACTTATCCTCAGGCTATCTTTTGATAATTTCCTGAAACATTATTAGGTCAGGGACAGGATCTCAAAATCATGGAAAATGTGAATTTAAAGTATTTTACTCCATATAAAACTGTAGTGATACTAGAAAAAAATGGCTGCTGAATTTTCCAGAATCCAGGACTGGCGACTGTGCCAAACTTTCTTTCTCTTCCTGGGTCATTACAACAGAGAAACACATTTTGTTAGAGTGGGGAAGAAAGTTGTGTGAAATCTGATGCCTTCCAAACGTCACTGATGCTCAACTGCCCACACCCAGTCAGTGCCGGCAGCCAAGCTTCAGTACTCTGCCTGATGCACAGTGGTGCTTCTTTCACCAACTGAGGAAGACGTGCTTGCTGCACACATAATTTAATAAGATGAATCACCGAAATCTTACTTTACCACAGACTGGCACATATGCCCCCAGGGAGGCATTTTGTTTAAGCCAGTGGAATTATTGCCCTCTCTGTGTTCATTGTACTGTTCTGTTCATGCTTTTCACTTCTTCCTGGAACTTCTAACATCTGTGAGTGTGTTTGCAGGGGAATGCATAAGTGTGCAATGACGTGACTTACGATGTCCCTAAAGAGATTAAACCATTTCTTGTTATTTGTATTGATTTTCCATTGCCAACTAAAATTAGTTTTAAGGGTATAGCACTTTGCAGGAAAACTCAAGAGACAGGACTGATGACTGGTAGATTATTTCCCAAGCTTTTTTGAATGGCTGTCACTCTTGATACCTTAGAATGCAATTATGCTAGGAGATGCTAAACTGCCAGCATTTCATTAAAAATAAACTGCTGGAAATAACAGGGTGACTATTTACCATACCAAAAAGCTCCAAGAACATCAATATTTTCACAAGAATATCTCCTAGGAGGTCAAGAGCAAAGTATTTTTGTGAACTGATTCACCTTTTCAACGTCTGTAAAGACACAACAGGGAAAATCTTAAATTTCTCAAGGGCAACCATTCCTATGAGGGAGTTACAACTGTGATGTAGCTGTCAGAATGAATTGGTGGGTGGGGCTTTGATTCCTTAAACTAACAGACATGAGAGATACATGAATGTGTGTGTATGTGTGTTAGGGTGACATCAGGAAAACCTTTAAGAGAGCTGTTTTATTCTGAAAACTGGTGTGCTGTCATCTACAATGATAGCATGTAAATAGTTATGCTGTTGGACTATTTAAAGAGGATTTCCGTTTGGGGAGGTCCAATGGAAAGAGATGAAGATAGTACAGGCCTTAAAAAGCATGAAAGGAGAAGCAAGCAATAGGGTCATTGAAAAAGAGGCTAAATTCCTCCCAGACATCTGGGTTGTCCTGGCGTGCTCACTTCAGGGACAGCTGAGATGCTGGCAGCAGGGTGGGGTCGCGGGGGGAGGGGTAGCCCTGCACAATGAAGACACTAAAACTGGCTTGGGCGATGTATGGATGCATCATATACATCGTATACACACACATGTATATCCTATGTGTATGGGACAAGGTTCTGAGTGGGCTTTACAAGGACTGTGTGGGACAGCACTTGCTAGTCATGTAAGTGTGTCTGAAGGTCATGGAAGGTTGGGTGACAGCTTACGATTGCTGATTCATGGTTCCTTGGAGAAGGTAAATAAGGGCTCATCTTTCCCTATGTTAATTCACCTGCACAAAGCGTGTTTTTGCACTATATGTTTAAACTCATTTACTCCTCTGGGGACAAGTAAGAGGAAGCAGAAAAACCTGACTCCTTACTTACTGTGAGCCCCAGAGGACCTGGGTGCCACCCCGAGGCACCTGGGCATCAGAGTGCCATTGGCCTGTCAGGGTCTGAAATAGAGGTTTTGTGATGATCTAACCTTGTTTCTGTCTTCTGCCTCGCAGTCTGTGGCCAAATTCAACCACCTGCTTTCTGGGACCTGTTGTTCGTGTGAGTTTAAGGGAGATGTAAGGGATGCACACCTTGTGGTACAGCTGTTCGGTGTAGCCTGACCCACTCAAGGCCTGATTAGTGCCTCAGGCCCAAATCCCTGCGGTCATGCTTGTGTCTCTTCTCTTTCTTTCAAACCCCACAACTAATCAGAAGACTGTGTCAGCTCTACCTTCAGAACACACCCCAAATCCAGCCACTTTTCACCACTTTCCTGGTGAACACATGGATCTTAGCCCATCCTAACCTGTGCCCTCTTCTGCCCACGTGCCCTATCGTATCTCAACACCTCCTCCCACCATCCTCCATGGCACCCCCCAACCCCGACTCAGAGGAAGGCTGCGTCTTTCACATGGCCCACAAGGAAGGTGCCACAGTCGGACCCCTCAACGCTTGGGCCTTGTCTCTGACCCTTCCCCCCTCATTTATTCTGCTCCAGCCACACCAGCCTTTCCGCAGTCACTCAGACAGACCCACCTATTCTTGTTTCTGTGCCTTCACTCACCTGTTCTCTCATTCTGCCCACGTCCACCCAGCTCACGTCTCACCTCTGCCATGTCTTTGTTCACATGCCACCTTCCTAGAGAGGCCTTCTCTGACCATCCTGTTTTAAAACCTCCCACCCCATCATGCCCTGCCTTTTCCCTGTTTATTATTGTCTGTTGCATTAATCACCATGCTTTGTCTAATTATAGGTTATCTCCCCTGTTAGAATGTAAACTCACTGCCAATAGGGATTGTTGTATATGCTGCTCTATCCCTAGGGCCTAGAAGAGTATCTGGCATGGAGTAGGTCACAAAGCATGTTTGCTGAGTGAAGAATGAATGTCTCTTGTTTCCTCTTTCTGGAACCAGGGGCTGGCCTTGCTCTAGGAAGTGTGCTCCTGATGTGGACCTGTGAGAGCCTCATTGCAATGTCTCACCCTGCCCTGGTGTCAGTGCCTTGGGCTTGCCTTTGTCTTGCCACTGCTGCCCTTCCACCGTGAAGTCTCTTCTTGGGAAACGGGGGTCACCATCTTCTACAAGCACTCTCCGAGGCAGCGGCTGGCTGCTTGCCAGTCACTTTGTACAATCTGCTCTTGGGGGTCCTCTTGTCATGCCCTGCCATTATTGTTCACCACACTTCATTGATGCCTGGATGTACAGCCTGCTGTTTGTCACCGTGCTTTCTGGGTACCGTCCTCCAGACTGTGATTCCATCAGCATCCGACCACTACGTCCAGGTTAGAGAACAACGTATGGTCACATTGTCTTTTCACATCCAAATTAACTGATCGAGTCCCCATCCTGCCAATGGTGAAAGACATTTCCTTTTCTTCTTTTTAAGTGTATTTATTAATTGAAAGTTAGTTGATATACAATATTAAATTGGTCCCAAGTATACAAATCAGTGGTTCAACAGTTACCCACATTATTAAATCCTCACCTCAGCTAGTGAGGTTACTGTCCATCAACATAGGAAGATGTTGCAGAATCATTGGCTCTATTCTCCATGCTGCATATCCATCCCAGTGACCAGCTTATATTGTAATTGAGATTTTTTGTGGCCTTTATCCCCCTCACCCTCCCCACCCATCCACCCCAACCCCTCCTCCATGGAATCCACCCGTCACTTCTCAGTGTCTGTGAGTCTACTGCTGCTTTGTTCATTTTGTTTTGTTTTGCTTTTAGATTCCACATGTAAGTGAAATCATATGGCATTTGTCTTTCTCCACCTGGCTTGTTCCACTGAGCATTACACCCTCTAGGTCCATCCATGTTGTTGCAAACGGCACTTCTTTCACCTCTGGACTACTTTGTCCCATGGTAACAAGAATCTCAGGGTCTGTCATATTCACATAAAAAAATGAAAACTGGTTATCTACTGGGTTATCACTGCCACTTGGTGTCCCTGTTGAAACATAAGCAGCCTAGAATGCTGGTGGTGCCCCCTTGTCTGCTGGCGGGAGAGCTGCGGTGCCCTGGGGCTGAGCAGGTGGCATCCTCTTGCTGATGCTGGACGTTCAGGAGCCTTGGCCGGTGCTGCTGTCCACTGAGCTGGGGTGGCGGCTGCCAGCTCCGGACTGGATGAGGAAGTCCGGCTCTCAAGCGTTACTCGGAGCTGCTGCCGGGCCTCAGCAAGGAGGGCCTGGGCCCCCAGGCTCACTGCTCGTTGGCTGGCCGGCTCATTAGCTCATGTGCACACACATAATATCCACACACACTTCCCCTGGACCTGTCGAAGGGTGGGTTCCTAGGAGGTGCTCAGCAGCCTCCTGTGTTGCCTGGGATCAAGCCGGCCCTGACCCCCAAGTTCTGATCCTGAGAATACAGAAGCCCTTCTCCTTCCTTGACCGAAAGCCGGCTTCATTTTGCATTGCAAAAAGAATGCCATTTCTTTTAGAGGAAGTTAGATACGTGTTTCAGGTACTTCACTCTCCTCACTGGACACGAGAACCTTTCAGTTTGCCCAGCCTTCCCGGTCTTCTTTCTTGCCTGTATCATAGGGTAGGACAGAGCTTGAGTTTGATAGAAAAACAAATCCAAAGGGAGTACTCCAACTATAAAGATGTTGCTTTAGTAGCAACAAAGAAAGAGCAAGGAAACCCTAAAGAGATCACACATTTACTCATCAATCATAAATACAGTCATGGTAACAGTTACCGTCCATTAGGCAACTAATATGTGCCTGGCACTTTTAGATATATCATCTCATTCAACCTTTGTAATAATCCTGAAAAGCAAATACTATTAACAGGAATGTAGAGATGAGAAATCTGAGTTGCAGAGAAGTAAACAACTCAAAGCATAAAGCCAGAAATAATGCAGCAGAGTCTGGATTTAAACTTAAGTCTTTTGACTCTAAATTCTTGGAATCTTTCCAGTGTACTACACTTATTCTTTAGTATTTGAGTGATTACTGTGTGTCTCGGGTCCATGACTATTGAGGAATACATATGTGATGGTCATTCTCGGACAGGTCGCTCTGGGCACCGTTCAGCTACCGTACAAAACGGTCCTGTCCTTTCGGTTCTAGGAGTGTGCGTTCAGTGTCTCCTTTCCCTTTGGAACATTGTTCCAACTCATTCTTTTAAAGTGGATTGATAGTTTTCTGATCTTCTTTTTCGTATCTCAGATGGAGAGAAGGAGGGAGAAATGAGCCCCCTGGATGGAGAGAGCAGGGAGAACTGCTGAGATGCTTGGAACATGCAGTCGTCCTTACCGGCAGGTCCCTCCTGTGCCTCCAGGAGAGGTGAGAGATGTCCTCTGTGTGTCATCAAAGCTCTGGGCCTAGGGATTCCTTAGCAGGTGCAATTCTTCTCTGTTTTATCTTCGGTTTAAATGACCTCTGTAATCGACAGGCATGGTAGTCACAAAATGAGCCTCTGAAGTGGAGAAGATAAAAGGCTACTCACTACCTTGGAAAAAAGCAAGAACTTTTACATCTTGCCTTCAGTTTACACTTGATAATCTCACACTGACTTTTGCCCAAAAGCAGTTTCTTTATGACTCAGAAAAAGCCCCCAGGCTCTTGCTACCTAGTTTGAGGTCATTAAAATGCTTGAGTGAACTTCGAAGTTCCTCACTGTTTAAGAAAAACTTATGTAGGAGATGTGTCTGGGCCAAGCATCAAAATGCCACAGGAATTATCTCAGAAGAGGAACATTTCCATTGTGCAATGCCGTCATGTAAGCATATTCAAGGATTCAGAATCCTCTCGTATTTTGGCATGTTTTCTTGATTTGCCTTAGGGATTTTTACATAGGAATGTGAGAAACACAGTCACTGGGTCCAAACTTAATAGGCGGACACGGAGACAAAGAGAACAGCGGAGCGAGGCTTTCTTTACCAGTGATCTTGCGAGATCGGGTGTCTGGTGCGCAGGCGTGCAGGGGGTCACACCGAGCAATCGGTTCCTTAGCAGGCGAGCCCCACACCCGGTTCCTCACTGGCTGAGTACTACAGGGGTCACATTCTTTCCCAGACGCCGCCTTAGCAAGTTATATCCGTATTAGGCTTTCTTTATATTTGTGCTAATTTTATTGGCTGGTTCAAACTTTTTCTGCATTTCTCTGAAGTGCTGCCCAGCCTGCCCTCAGCCTCCCTCCTGCTCCCAGACGTGGTGACTGCCTGGTACACGTTCGGACGTGCTGGCTTCTCATCGATACTCTTTTGTTTACAAGTTAATTCCTCTGCAAATAAATCACATTTAGTTTGATGCCGTTTATAACAGGAATTAGTTGATTACATATTTGAGTTTTCGATGTCTCACAGCACATTCCAGAGATGTGGGGATGTCTCCAAACGGGAAAAACTAAACGTTTCTTAAACTTTCAGCTAGAATACTTACTATGCAAAGATTTTGTTTTTATTTTCTGAAGGGGAAATAGTAAAAGAAATGGTGTTGAGTTTGAAGTTCTTAATCCTGAAAACTCCTAACTACACTAAGGGTTTCTTTTGCCCAATTATCTCAATTCTGCTGAATCCTAAAAGCATTAAGAGCTTCAGTTAACATGGCAGGGGGTCGCAGATGTTACGGAAATGTCTCTAACAGCCTCCACACTTAGTTATGTGATTCTCATTCCTCTCTAGTTCATGTATTTGGTTTACTTCCATTTGAAGATAATGGTGTAGAACTAAAACATTTTTCATTTACTAAATGGATCTGATTTGAAATATGTACTTTATTAATTTTCCCCATAATGTATAGGTCATACCATTGGTTACTGAATTTCATGGGATGTCTTGCTTTGGTGAGAAAGGAAGCACATCAGATTTTCTTTTTGTTAATTTCTAAGGAGTTATTCTTTAACCTCTTCAAGAAGCCACTGTGAACTTTTCTTCTTGATTATGCTAGAAGATAGAGGCCAATATTTGTGGATTTGGTGTTAGGAATTAGACTTTAAAGTCCAGAGATTCTCCCATCTGCTTTTTACAGTATGTTCAAAGTAATATTGATGGAACAAGGTAGCTCGATAATACAAATGAGGACTGCCAGCATTCTAATTTCTGTTTAAAATGCAAAGAACTAAAATATTTCAAAAAGGCAATGGATACTATTGTAAAGTAATAAAAATAAATCCTTCTCTAAAGAATAAGAACACTATGTATCTGGGATGCTTACTGGAACTCTGGGTTTGAGTCTATAAGATTATACCAGGGATCATAAACTCAAGTGTCCACAGGGCAGGCTGGTGATGTTAATTTTGGCTTGTGAGAATGGAGGTGAACTATAGAGCACTCATTATCCAGAAGGCATAGCTGGTCCACGGCTCTTGCCAGTTGTTATCACTTGGGAATGTGGACCTGGCCTTGTCAGAGCTCTCATCTCTTCAAACAAGCCTTAAGTCCAGATTTGTATGACAAGGTTCCTGTACCCTTGACTTAGACTTTCAAAAGCAGTTTTATTTCATCTTAGATATTATGTGTGCATCTCAAACAGCTATGGCCAGGAGAACAATTGTGTCTGACATTTGACTACATGAGTCAGTAATCCAAACTTTCCCTAAGGGTGGTCAAGGAAGGGGAATAGCACATTATTCAATTGATTACACCCTTATTTACTTATTTATTGAAGAGGACAAACTCTTTTAAAAACAACCTAATGCAAGTTTTGTAAATGACACAGTTATTAATATTTTTTAAAAAGCTAGTCTTTTCATTAGCTGACTTAATTGCTAATATGTTTTAGGGATTATATAATTTGAAGCAAAGTCCAATGATCTGTATCCAGTTTCCTGGCTAGATGGACACTTTTATTAATCATTAACCTTAGTTTTCTTTGTGTGCACAATAGAGACCTTGAACTCATCATAGACATAGAAGATGCAGAGCTGTATCTCAGCCCTTGAATTTGGTACTTTTGGACTCAAGATCTCTTCACCTGCAGAAGATCTTACTTACTTTTTTTGCCTTTGATTCCTCTGTAGTGGATAAAGCTGTTTACAAAATATCCTAATCAATGTGAGGCTCTTGTAAACTGAATATACTGAAGTGCATTTGCTTGTATTTCTTGATGAACCTCATCTACATGCTCCAAATTCCTAACTTGTATAACCTTGAATGAGTCAGTTAACCTCTTCATGCCTGAGCCCTAGTATGAGTGGGCTTCCTTAAATATTTCGAAGGAGGGTAGGCCAATGCTTCCACACCTGTAGGCAGTACGCTATTATTGACTGAGTCACTACGTAAAGAGCTCTGCCCAGCGGCAGGGACGGAGGTGGATTATGGGCCTGCAGACTGCTGGATGCAGACATGATTCCAGTGCTCAACCTACTGTTATGAGAATAAAGCCAAGTGTAAACATTCAGTTGCCATTTTTCGGTTTCACCAAGCTCATACTGAACTTGCCCAGTGCTGAAACCCTCAGGTGAGACACCAATGCACTACAGTCTCTGGTTTTCAGGTTCACCCTCTGGTTAGGTACATTTCTCTCATTTCTGTACTTTGATGACTCTAAACAAGTCCGCAAAGTCTTCTTACCCACTGCAGTTTACTCTGCTTCCTTCTTCAAAGTCTCAGTGGACAGCTAATCCCTACCTGTGTGTTATGACCTACTATCCTCTGCAGGATGCATGTGTGTCTATAGTCTTGGAAGTCTTCAAAAATAAGAGCAGGACATTTTATCTCATATTCCCAGCATGTTGTATAGTTTTGGCACATAATAGGCATGCAAATATTGAACAAATTTTCAAATTAGTGTTCCTAATTTTATTAAAAAATTTTCTCTGCATAGTTTAAAATCACCTTTTAAATAAAACACTGCTTTATTTATAAAAAATGTATTTCTTCAAAGTACCCAACGTTCAACTCGTTATTAAAAAATTGAGTTATTGTACTGAGTTTGATTCCCATTTGAGTTCCATGCGATACATACATACCTGTATGTATGTATTTCATACATATTTTTGGATGTTGTTGACATTGATTTGGACAATACAGAAGCTCAGATTTGTAGTGCGAACCTAATTTGTCAGTCTCTGTGTTTGAGTCCCATGGACTAGCTGCATATCTAAGCTAACACTCTCTTATACATATTTCATGTCCTGTACACTGTGTTTCTTGTTTGAGAACAGTTATGTAAGTACATAATAGGTTCAATATATGGCAGGTTGTGTTAATTCTTTAAAAAATTTTAAGATGACCCAGTAATGAGTAAAGTTAAGAGGTTCTTGGACATACAAAGACTGTTGTTTGCCTCAAGGATATTAACTAAGAAAAGAAAAACATTTTCAGTCCAGGAATCATTGGCATTACATTTAAAGATGTCTCAGCTAGTTTGTCATATGCAGAAAAATCTAAAAGGAATATTTGTGCCGCACTTTTTATATTATTTTGCTTTATTAAACAAATAAATGTATTCAAGATTCCAGGAGTGGAACCTCAACTTTTATAACATAACTTTACGCTGTTAAGAAAAAGTTTCATTTAACTTAGCCATCATTTGCTTTGTGACCATAATGCAGAACCAATTAGATTTTAAGTCTCTTCCGGACATTTTCTAGACCCAGAACCTAGAGCTCTGAGTCGCTCCTGCCTGGTTCTGCTGACCTGAAGGCCTATGGCCATCTCATCCTATAGAATTAGGAAGCTCTGGATTTTCAATTCAAATCTTCAGGATTTGTGTCTTCAAGAGGAAGTAGATTGTTCTAATTTACCGGTCATAAGAGGTAACCGAGAAACAGAGGTGGAAATACTACTTTGGTGTTTTGTAGACACCCACATAAATTGGCAGTGGGAGCCCTGCCTTTGGTCAGCACCGGTACTTATATCTGGGTCACTTGTCGTCTACATAGGGCCGTCTTTTACGTGCTAGTTTGGGCAGGGCTGGTTGTCTGATGATTCCTGACCACAGGTACTGTCGAGAATTTACTTGTCAGCTTGCATAGCCTCAGAAATTCCCCCCAACTCACATCCATCCTGATCACTGTTTTGCCACAAGAGTGAAAGATTCTTCCCAGGCAGCTTTTGGACATCTATGGACCAGACTTGGGTAGGGCAGATGTTTTCTAGAGATACGGGATTTTTTTGGTGCCTTCACTGCAGGGGACTGAGACCAAAGGTGGAAAAAAAGTAAAAGCAGTCCGTTGCTCACCACCCCCTGTTGAATGCTCATGAAGAACACAGGCTGCTTCTGAGGTCTGATGAACCGCAGCCCCTGCAGGGAGCCTGCCTTATTCCTCAGTCCCATGGATGAGTAGACCGGACTTGGCTTCCTTCTCCAGCATCCTCAGACCAGTCTTTAAAATAGCTTGGCCAGACAAAGGACTGCTCTATGACGGACTCACAAATAAATTGATGATAACTTGCCCCTACAAAAAGTGGAAATCTATAAATATTTCCATTTAAATAAGTATATATCCTGTACTCCAAAATAAATTGTATTTAGGTAATTCAATTTAATGAAAATTCAAGATATTCAAAGGCCATTCCTTTCTCTCAAAAGCCCCGTGTCTATAAAGATGAGCTCACAAACCCAGAGCCTTTTATTTAAGCATATTCTCAGAGTGGCTCTTAGTAATATTCCTAAGCTCTTACCCTAGTGTCTTATTAACAGGTAGTATCAGGGATTCTGGCCTTCAAGGGAAATGTCAGAGCCTTGGCCATCCCCATTATTGATTCTGAAATGAGTCAGGTTCAAGTTTGATTTAGGATTTAAGTCATTTCCTCTGATGAACTCTTCCTGGATCCTCCTGGATATTAATTATCTGACAGGAGTTAGTCACAGTAGTTAAAACTGAATTCTTAGAAGAAAATAGGTTCTGAAAAGAGGAACATTACTGCCCAAACTCATGGGGACAGAGGCAATGCAATAGTGAATGTCCCCTTTGAACGTGGCAGGCCTCTCCCTTGGGCCAGCGCACCTGTCTGCACAGCCTCGGGTCTCACTCTCTGCGTCTCTCCGGACTGCGCCTGGCCTTCCCTCCACCAGCACCCCTGCATGTGCTCTGCTTATCGCAGACATAGACTTTGCTGTTCTTCCAGCAAATCTGTAAAGAACTCATGCTCTTCCCTCACCTGGAAAGTTCTTCTCTTTAGCTAAGGGCAATGTTTTTGAAATCAGTCCAAATCCCACCTCACTTCTTACAAAGCTTGTGATATTCTATGAGTTTTAAAACTACTCCAAGCTTCAGTCTTCCCATCTGTAAAATGGGGCTAATTACACACATCTCAAGTAGTTGTGGTAAAAATGAAATGAGGTGGGGTATGTTAAGTGTTGAAGATAGAATGTGTCAAATAAGTCCTTGAGGTGTGTTGATTTGAATGTCCCACTTTTTTTCCTCCTGATGGTCCGCTTCACCTGTGAAGATCTTTCTAGCACCCCACTGACTCTGCTGTCGCCATCTTCTGGACTACTGCAGAAACTCGCTCTCAGGGCTCCTTTGGCACTGGCAGCACACTGGTGGCTGTGGCACCTTGGAAAGGGCACTGGATTAGGAGTCCAATGTTCTGGGCCAGAATCCTGGGTCTGCCATGTACCAGCTTGATTTTGAGAGTCATTTGACCTTTTTGAGCCCTGATTTCTTACATAAGATAGGGAATACACAGTGCCTACCCATTGGATTGCTGATTAAATAGGGTAATCTTTATTGAAGGCTAGGTTCTGTTCTCAATTCTTTAACCTCCTGTAAACCTCAGAACAACCCTCTGACATTAGTTATCATTATTATCCCTGCTGTGCTGACAAGGAAATGGGCACAGGGAGATTCAGGTACTTGCAGGAGGTGGTGGTGGGCTTTGAGCCTTGGTGTGGCTGATGCCAAAGCATGTGCCTGTGACCATCCCAGCGTGTCACTCGTGGAAGAACTGTCTATTCTCTCAGGTGTGACACCAGTGAGTGGCTTGGACATTGTTCCGTGCTCAGCACTGCCAAACCGCTTCATGCTTGCACTTCATCTTCAGGGAATACAACATGTTTTGTTTTCTGGTTTGTTCTCTTTTTTCCAGTACCTAGAAGGAAACTGCATTCGAACAGGCATTTAATGAATTTCCTGTTGGTTTAATGTGTACTCACAGGCTTCTTTTCTCCGAGGCCTTTTTTGGAGCCTTTCATGATAGGGTGAGGCAACACTGTCTGAATGTGGGGCCGACGTAAGAACAGCACGATGACGAGAATAGCATAATAGTTAGGAGTTTGTTCCTGAGCACTCACCTGTTCCAGACAGTCTACGTGGATTATCTCATCTGCCCCTCTCAATAGTTCAGGTTCCATACCATGATGAACTTTTGATGAATGAGGAAATGGAGCCTTGGGCAATCATGTGATCTGCCAAATGTCACGGGCTCGGAAGAGGGAACGGTCAGAAGTTTCAGTTTGAAGCCACAAATCTGATTCTGGAGCCTGAACTCTTGACTTCTTTAAGAATCAGCACTGCATTGTCTGACCACCTCTGATTTCTTGTTACAACTGTTTGTTACCAGAATTCTTTCTGAAAATATTTTTTACAATATATTTCTTATTGTGACAGTAAAATATACATGATGCAAAATATCCCATTTTAACCATTTTTAAGTGCCCAGTTCAGGGGCATAAGCACACGCACAGTGTTGTGCAGCCTTCCCCGCCATCCCTCCTCAGAACTCTACCCCCTTGAACGGACACCGCACCCGTAAACAACCAAAACCCCCTCCCCACCATCTGTAAATACGATTTCTTTCTGACCATTTCAGTTCTTGAGGACCAATCTGGGAACTATTATGGAGGCCTTGACACACTCTGCACCCCTTAGTCAGCTTGGCCTTGACCTTGTGACCCTACTTTCTATCTGATAACAGCTGGCCAAGGGTTAAAAGATGACAGACAGCTTCTCCTAGTTGAATCCACCCTTTTGCAGATTTTTCCACCTTCAGGGCTTGTTCACTTTACCATATCCCCGTGACACGGGCCCAGAATTCCAAGTCACCAGCTTGACTCACGTCCGAGAAAGTTATGATGATAAAGGGAAACTGCTGTGAGTATTATTTTCCATAGACTTGTGTGCAGACTTGCTGTGTGAGGGAGAATCGCTATATTTTGGGTGGAAAATTTTAGCATCATCCATAACACAGCATCGTCAGAGCTGAAATGAAACAATCTGTACTAGAAATAGTCCATCTATATGTATAATGAGAATATAGAGGGTAAGCGAGATTTTAGGGCTTCTGTTCCTATTGTCCTTTCCCAGACGTTCCTCTTCAGGTTGTGGATGATCTGCCATTCTTCATGTCGACAAGCCCCGTTCAAGAAACAAGTGTAGAAGTGGAGCCAGAAGACCAAGGTTGTCTGACGCATTCTGCTTGGTGTGCCTGTGGCAGCCACTTAAACACCACACTCAACACAGAGCTGATGTTCACAGGCCTGCTTTGCATATGCTCTATAAGGATGCAGATTATAATTATAGATGATTTTAGTTTCTGTCTTCAGTTTCCAGGTTGATATAGACTGTATTTTTGATTCCTCCCTTCTCAATGCATATGCTGAAATTCAATTTTCCTCCATTTTCCCAGTTTTCTGGCATTTATGTCTGCTGTTGCATATGATATAAACCCTGTGACCTTTGTGTCTAGTTTTACTGAGCAAGATTCTTTTGTTTTTCAATATGTTTTTAAATAATTCCATCATTCCATGAAGCCTGCCTTGATAAATCTGAAAGATAGTTGATCATTTTTTTTCATTTAGATCTCTCATAATTTACTTTTATTGACATGGACCCAGACACATGTCATGTAAAATCCTTTTTATTGAGTGCTACTACATGGCAAATGCACATATCGTGACTCCATAGCACACTCAGTCTTCTCACCGGAACACATCCATGGCGCCAGAGCAGAGATGAAGCAGCAAAATATTATGGTGACTTTTAGGAGCACAGATCAGTTTTGTCTATTTTTGAACTTTATATAAATGGAATCACACCATTTATACCCCTGCTTAAAATATTTTTTCCCCAAAATTTGAAGTTGGAATCCACAAAAGACTGTGATGGGTTGTTTTGACACTTATGTCTTTCATATGTAGGTCTCCTTCTCTTTTATTTTCCTTTCAATTTTTTTAAAAAGAAACTGAGATGTTAATCCCATTGAGTCTGATTTTCCAGTAGCGTCCTTTACTGTTTCTTTAGATGTGTGCCTGTCTCTAGTATTTCCTGTGAGTCGGTGGTCCGATACAGAGGCTCGACCAGGTTCCGGGGGTGTCTGGGGTCCAGTTCTCCTTTTGTGGTGCCCCCAGCCACTGAAAATCACTGCATGGCTCCCTGACGCATACAGAGGGTAAGTGATTGGGCCAAGTGCTCACAACAGAGCTGAGGGTTCCTGGAATCTTCTCCAGTGCACTGCACACTACAGACCAGCATTAAAAACTGAACTGTAATTTCTGAATGTAATTCAAATATATTTTTACTTACTAATGACTCAAGTATCTGACTCTGCTTTTATGTGCCCTCTGGAAGGCATAGGCCATGTTTCTTTATTGCTTCTGCAGTGCACATTATGAATGCAGTGGCTTTGTGTGAAAATAGAGTAGAGAGGAAGGACCTACTTTATATGGCATTTTTATTTTAGGAGGGTGTCAATTAAATACAGTTAATATGCATGTACTTTGTGCTCAGCAGAGTGACAGTATAAAAAGGACAAGATAACATCCCTGCCATTGAGGAGCCCTAAATCTCTCTCATACAATCTTCTGTCTTAGAGGAACTACTGACATATATATATGGTCCATGGAAAAAAGAACTAGTCTCTGAGTCTGAAGACAGGGATCAGTTTTCCTGTGCTCATTTCCTGCTCTGTGACAATGGGCAGTGGTTTACCAGCCGTGGGCTTTAGTTTCCTCATCTATAAAACCACGGGTCTATCCCTGAGGGTGTCACGAGGCTCGGAATAATTGTGACAAGCCTTAGAGCAATGATACTGTTACATCATCCCTGCTTGGACGAAAGGGGAGACCCGTTACTTTAAAAGTTGGTAGTTCAAACACTAAACTATGTTTTCTACCTTTATCCTGTATCTACCTACCACTTCAGCATTTTATTAAAAATAATAATAATAAAGAGAGAAATGTGGTATCCACATATACATCAAGTATAAAAATCAAATGAATATTCATATTTGAACTGACTGTTTATAGTTCATAATGCATGAGCAAAACTGAAAGCTTCTGTGATGACTGCCCTTGTACTGTTCACTATGTAACTTATTCACTATGTAAGAATTTGTTCTCCATGTAAGAACTTGTTTGTTATGCTTCAGAAGATTGGAGACTGATGAAAATTAGGCTTGGGGTGGATTAATGATTGTGCATTGAGCATTGACTCCCCTATACAGAATTTTATTGTTGTTAACAACCATTTGATCAATAAATATGAGAGAGGCCCTCACACACACACACAAAATATATATATATATATATATACACACACACACACTTCCAATTGTAAAATAAATAAGTAACCGGGATGTAATGTATAGCATAAGGAATATAGTCAAAATATTGTGACAACTTGGTATGGTGATAGCTGGTACCTAGAATTATCATGTATATAAATGTTGAATCACTGTGTTGTACACCTGAAAATAATGTAATACTGTGTGTCAACTACCCCTCAATAAAAAATAATTATTTAAAAAAAAAAATTGGTAGTTCATTTTTGGAAAAACTATAATTAGTATAAATTTTCCTTGAATGAACTTGAGTCTGCCTTCCTGTAATTTCTACCTGATGATTCTGGTCAGTGTCTTCCAGTATAACTGAAAGTCTCTCTTTCTGTACAGTATAAATGTGTATCTGTCTTTCTCACATTGTTCCTTCAGATATTTGACTACTCTCAGCATGGTTCTATTCCGCAGAAAAAAACGCCCCCGATTCATTCCGTCATTCTCCCTGGGCCATGGCTCCAAACTCATGATTTTCATCATAGAACCACCCAGGAGTTTTTAAAAGTGTGCAATTTGAAAAATCTCTCCCGTTGATTTTTTTTGTTAAAGTATCATTGATATAACCTTATGTTAGTTTCATATATACTACACAGTGGTTCAAAAGTTACCCATATTAGATGATTTTTAAATTCTTAAGTATCTTAACATCTTAAACTGTCTCTAAAACTTTTCAAACTTACCAATATCTCACTTAAAATATGACCCACTAACCCAAACACATGCTACAGATGTATGTGGACCTGTTGAATTAGTTAGGCTTTGCAAGCTGTTGTAACAAACTTATCTACAAATGATGGTCCATGAACACAATACAAGTTGATGTCTTGCTTGTTCAATTTAAAGTGGGCTTTCCTGATGGATGGGTGGCTCTCTGCCAAGCATTGATTTGGGATGCATACTACTGCCTCCTACAATCCTGCTATCTTTAAAACATGACCTCCTGAGTCACTGTGCTCATCTGCATCAAGTTGAGGGGGAGAAAAAGAGCATAAAGCATATAGATATTTTTATGGACCTAACCTGAAGTAGTGTGCATCACTTCAGTTCCTAAAACCACATGGCCACATGTAGCTGCAAAGAAGTGTATCTAGGAACAAGAGAAACTGAGTTCAGAGACAGCGAGTCAGTCTGCAGTGCTAATAGTGTATAATGTGTTATGACTAGTTCTTCTGATGTATGAGTACCACCTATTGATGAGGTCATAAGGATTTAAACTGCCTGGATGACAGAAGATAACTTACACAAAGTTACAAGACAACTACAGACTAGGAGGAAATGTTGATAATGTCTCAACGTTTGGGGTAGCTATTTCGTGCTACTAACTTACTGAAGTAATAGTCAACTAAATGTTTTTGAAAGAAATGCTAAGTCAGATTTCCCCCATCTATAATCATTCAATTGCTCCTTAAAAGCTGATCTGTATAGGTCTTTATATCGTCTTTGTTTACGTCCATCATGAATCTTTCAAACTATTATGTATCACAAAGCTTTATAGCAGGCATACATTTAGTAATAAATTTTCCTTTCTCTTTCAGCAGACACATCAAATGCAGAGGAAAGGTACAATCTGTGTCATGCAATCAAATGTTATTAATATAATCTATCAATCATATGTCAAATTTGTATCATATAACACCAACTTCTATTTACTTAATGTTTATATTTTTTCTAGGCACTCTACTAAATGTTTCACCGCATTTAGTTTTTAAATATTCCAAACACTTCATTAAGCAGATATCACTATCTTCCTTTTGTTAGGGTCCGGAGTCGACCACCTCTCAAATAGACAGAAGACACTCACGACTTTAATGCAAGTCACACAGCGAGGTTTATTTCCAGCTAGCTGGGGTCCAAGTGTCTGCCCGACGCAGCGGGTTTCAACAAGGACCCAGAGCACTCAAAGCCAGGGGTTTATATGGCATTTTCAAAAAAGCACTTACAGTAATTTTCCATAAATTTTGGCTTGTGCTACATCCTGGGGGTTAAGCAAAAGCAAGATAAGATCACTCCTCAAATGTTAGGGTGGTTCAGCAAGATAAGCTGACCAGAGTTCAACCTCCCACAACCCGGTGTCCATGATTAACTTGTTCTTCAACACCTGTTTATCAAGCCTTACCCAGTTCCTCCTTTCCTGAGTCACGTACTCAGAAAATGGCTTTTGGCCCTTAAGATGGCCATTCTCATGCTAATTCATTCTTACACTTTTGAAGATGAGGAAGTGGAGACTTACAGAGGCACATGACTAGCACCTCAGAGTTAGGCTTCAAATGTAGGTATCTTACTCCAAAGATGAACTTTTAATCATTCTTCTATGTCATCTCCTACATAGGCAATACCTCTTACAAAATGCCAAATAGGGAGAAAGCAAATGTGAATGTAGTCAGGGAAGATTTTACTGAAGTTGGATTTGTTATGATTCTAAATAAAAGATAGCACATAGATAGGAGGATAAGGGGCAAGAGTTTATCTACTAATTATATTTCCTCTAAGGAGACCCAGCCATTATAAGCAGCATCTCTTGAGCCCTAAGAGATCAAGAAAAAAAAGGAAGACTGAGCTGCAGGAGAGTTAGGCCTTGTATGGAGGCGCCATAGCGGCCTGAGTCTCCTCAAGACTCATAGATTGCCAGTGTCTCTCTATGGATCTATATTGTCATTGTTCTAGTCGGGGAGACTTAAATACCCATAACTAAATACAAGAGTTATTCATGCAGGAAGCCACTAAAAAAGTACACATTAGAATGGCTTCTCCCGCCAATTCTCTGAATTCTAGAGCTACGTCTCCGCCTGGTGGTCAATGATGGAATTACAGTAAATTCGTAGGGGCTGCTAGGGTAGAATACATGCACAATAAAAATCAGTCATCTAACTACAGGAAACAAGAAGAAAAAAAAGCTAACAACAACAAAAATAAAAAATGTAGTTTCCTGAAGTTGTATTTTCTTATCGCAGTGAATTACTGGAGATATATTGATTTTTTTCCCCATAGAGAGCTATACTATTTTCCTGCATGTGCTATTAGGAACATTGGAAAGCATCGATGTTATTTCTATTAAGGGCTGTTGAACTTCTCAGAAAGTATCACTTCGTATGCTGGTATGTATTTAATGAGAGGCTAAACTTGGTCTAAAATGTTATCAACATCAATTCAAAGGGTGCTCATTGCAGTAGGGAGAATAAATCAGAAATAAATTTCATAACTATTCCATGGATTCAGATCATTCACACACGATTATTATAACTGAAAACTATAACAGTACTGATTACAGTTTAATTAATTTTGATTGCAGTTAGTATATCTTTGCCTTTGTAGCTTTTATTAATCATTTTCTTCTAATCCCTGGTAAAGACATAAATTAACATATTATCAGCCTCTTGGTTTAAAAACAGAGATGAGAATTTGTTTGCTTCAGAATCACACATGGACTGTTTGGGTCTAAAAGCTGGAGTTGGAAAGAGCATGCAATGTTTTTATTGTATTGTGACACTGAAAACAAACTTATACTTGTTTTAAAAGGGCACCTGCCGTGTGTGGGAACGGAGAACTAAGAATCAAGGCACGACAGGTTTAAAAATTGATTCATTGAACATCTATGGTAAAGGAACCTACTGTTTGTAAATATCCTAAGAATCCTGAGTTTTGCCAGGTGCTTTAAAAACAACCTGCTTATGAAAAGGCGGGTGCATTTCTCACTTCACAGAGGGTGAAAAGTCATATAAGTTTCTTGCATAGGGTCACATTACTATTAAGATGTGGCCCCAAATCTTCATCCTTCGCTCTATTTCATTTTATCCACATTCTTCATTTTAGTGACAAAGCCCTACTGAGACCAGCATTTAATAGTGGCAAGGCTCGTTAAGGAGGTGGTTCTGACTCAAGTCAATGAAAATGCTTACTTGAAATAGAAACATAAATACCTTCAGTAGTTATGTAATGTCTCCTCTCTGTAATGCGCATCAGGTTACAAAGCCCTTACAGACGTTATTTCCTTTGCCTCTCACAGCCTTCCCAAGAGGAATGCCGAGCTAATAGAGGGTTTACAGGTCAGGAGACTGAGGCCTGGGGAGATTATTTTTCCCCCAAGACCACTGAGCTCCTTTTGGTGTGTGATTTCTGTATGCCCCGAAGGAGGGAATTGGCACACCACTCTCCTCTCCAATTTCTATCCTTTAAACCTCATCATGGCCTTCAGTGGCGGGCACAGAGCAGAGCAGCAGTGTACACAGCGTCCCAGCGGATTTTACCCTCTGGCATCCTCCTTATCCTCGGGCCCAGAACCCCGAAGGCTTAAGATATACTTCGTTTATCTTGAACAGTCACTTAAAAAAATAGTAATGCCATCTGACAAGACACAATTCTAAGTTAAATAGGAAAATAATAATTTTAAGCTGCTGTAAGTTAATTGGTTCATATCAATTACATGTAGTTGATCATCAACTATAGTTTTGAGGTCTCCTTCTACTTTTAGATACATGCATTAAACAAATATTGGTCAAATTAATTAGTCATCGACTACACAGTGCTCAATGGAGGGGCACGACTGATGGAGGGCAGGGGACCGAGGTTGCCACCTTCTAGTCGTGAAACCCTCTGCACTTCAATGTTTCTTGATCATTCCTAGTAATGCCTATTTCATGGGACTTTAGTGAGGATTAAATAACGACACAGGTGAAGGACTTTGTGAAGAGCATTGTGCATAGTAGGAGTTCAGTTATTATGGGTATTTATAAGACATTTCCTGAGTTGTCTAAGAGAATGATGTTTAAAAGGGGAAAAATTTGAAATTCCATTAATAACAATAGCAGAGATATTCAAACATTTTTATTGTAGTGATACATGGACATAATCCAATGGCATATATCGGTTCTCAAAGAAAACATGACATTTAATTTCTCCTTCCATAATGGAAAGAAAATTAACAGTTAAAAGGAGTCCTGGCTCTATTATTCAGCATCTCTGTGACACTGAGGAAGCCACTTAGATTCTTTGAAATTCAGTGTCCTTATCAATAAAATGAGATCATCTATCCTTGTTACTGCCTTTCTATGTTGATACGAAGACAAATTGGTTTCTGAATGTGAAAGCCATGTTTTTTCTGTACTGTATTATTATAGCATTATTTCCTCAGTTCTCATTTGAGGAACTGGGGTCTCCTTCCCAATTTTTGAGTCTCTAATTCAGGAACAGTAACTCTGGTAGATACTTTATGTCAAAAGAAAAGTGACAGGTTATTCTGAATGTACTGTTTCCGTTGTATGTTCTTTGCAGGTCTCTTGGGAACGACATTCACTCCCATCGAATATGCTGTACTGGAAGCTGCTTTGGGGAGGGGCTTCAGGTTCGAAGTCAGCGCCCTGCTCGGGCTGGTGCTGATGCTACGATCCTCTGGACACAGCTTGTGCTCCCAGGATGCCCAGGGCCGTCTCTCAGTCCCAGGAGTGACAGTCTGGATTGAATTAGCTCTGGCTCTTCCATCACTAACTAGATGGCACAGCAGGCCTGCCTTAAGGCACAAAGGCCTTGATTCAGTTCCTGTAATAAGCCTAATGAAGTACCTTCACCGTGTTTCAGGGTGCCAGTTCTCTAAATTGCCCTGAAAGATACAGCTTAAGAAATACCACAGTACCCAGTCAATTTATGGACACAAGAGAAAACAAGAAAAAGTTTAATAGATATTTTAAAGGATATGCTTACATTTTCTCCAACCCTAGGTTTGAAAATAATCTTGTGATAATACCTAATTTATTCCCATGGTGGATTATAATGAAATTATCTTAGGAGTCAGAATCTACTCCAAATTTCTAAATGCTTAAAGTGCCACAACTGTTTCATAACACATTCAGATCTCTGACAACCTTCACTATTCTCATTAGTGTGAAGTATGACCCTTATTTATAACTGAATATCACCCACTTGCCCAGTATTGTCTCGATCCAAGAAACTTCCATGTGAAGTTGACAACCTGCCAGGTAGAAATGAAAAAAAATTAGTGGGGTAATACAAAATTCTCAATATAATGTAGTATTTTAAATAGTGCTATGTATTTTGCAGAGCATTTTCACAGCCAATTTCTCATAAAAGAGAATCTGCAGTGAAATTCAGGGGCCTGAAACAATAGACTGAGGGAAAACCAGTAACAAGGAGACAGGAAAGAGAGAGAAGGTGCAGACGCTCAGCGTCCTACTGGTAAAAGTAATCTTGAATTTTATCAACTTCAGCCTCTCGCCCACATGGGAATTCTCTTTGTATGCCCAACTGGTAATCAACCAGCTCCTGTTTGAACATTTCTAATGCAAGGATGCGCCAAGGTTATGAGGCACCGCTGTCCATAACTGAATGGCTCCACCTGCTAGAAGGTACTCATTATATTTAGCCAAAATCTGCCTCCTGTAACAACTTCCACTTCTTCATTTGCCTCTGGTGGCAAGAAAGCTCAAGTCTGTTCTTTATTCAGAGAAGAGTCGTTGAGAACTGAAGGACTACGGATATTTCCCCACCATGCAAGTCCTCTTCATGCCCTTAGTCCTGTCCTCTCAGCGTTTCTAAGTCTTCCAGGAGTGGGCTCTTCTCTGGAAGGACACTAGCTTTTTGCTATTCACCAAGGACTCTGTGTCAAAAAGACTCTCTGTCTTTAGCATCACCTGGGAGCTTAAGTGCACACTCCATGCCAGATCTACTAACACGATGGCTTGTGTGAGCATTAAAGTTGGGGAATCACTGTTCTAGTTTGTTGGACTATGTCTTAAAATATAGCAACTAGAATTACATGTCATCTGAGGTCCACAAAATACAGTGAGACTATTTATATTGCTCTGTACCTTATACTTGTACCAAATCTCCTATCATTGCTTAATTAATTAATTTTTTTCAGCAAATGCCTTACACAGTTAATACCTCCTCAGTTTATGGCCAAGGATAAGACCCAGGTTTTTCTCATCATGAACTTTGCTCATCAGATTCACTTCTTCTCACGGTGGTGTAATTGCTGTTTTGTGCCTGTATGAGAATATACACATATTGTTATTAAATTTTATCCTGTCTGTTGGAGCCAATCTTTCTACTCTGTTGGGATAATTTTGAGCTTTATTTTATCAACCATCATATTATTTATCACTCCCAACTTGTATTCCTTTTTAAAATCGATAAGCATGTCTCTCTTTATTTAAAGCACTGATAAAAATAGTGAATAAAACAGTGCTAAGGGCAGACTGCAGTAATACACTTCCAGAAACTTGCTTCAGAGAAGAACATTAAGTTCTAAAAGGTTCTACGTTGCTGGGAGTGCTGCATGTGCTGGAAACTACCCCTAGCTAGACCCCTGGAATGCACAGAGAATGTCCTGTCCTTGAGAAGCCCGTGGCCTAATGCAAATCTGAGTCTGGAGAGTGTGTAAGGACATCTCGTGCCAGGGCTACCATCTCTTCATCAGGCTAATCAAGGGAACAGAGTCCATGTCTGTATGCAAGACAAGGGCAGTCTTACAAGTATAAGTGATGAAAAAAAAAAGTGATTTGGGGATGGAAGAGTCCCCACATCTCTCCCCGAATTCACCTCCAGTCAGTGAGGCTTTCTCTGATAGTTCACATTTAGAAAATTTCCTTGTTAAAACGCAAATTCCCACAGGAGGGATTAGACATTGAGTTTTGTTCACACTGAAATTTAAGTGGTTAGTATCAGATTTTTTTTTTCTAAGGAAAAGTTAATAGCTTATAAAGTCCTGAGCTCTGAAGGGAGGAGGAAGGGAGTAAGAAGGAATGACAGACATGAGGACATATCAGACATGAGGCAGGGACACCCAAGTCAAACTTTGTCAACTGCGATTCTGCAGGGATTGACCGGCCATCTGGTCAGAGGCCTAGGCTATGCCTGTAAGACTGTGCTACTCTGTCCCTGTCCTTTGCAGTTAGTTTTCAGACTCAATTTTTGCTAAAACCTTTAATCATTTCCTGATGGCATACCCTAAAATGTGAAGAAATAAATCCCATGTCTATCGGAATTCAGAGTGAAATATCCTCAGTTTATTGATTTTGAGTGTGCAATTGATTCTGGCTGGTCATTCATTAGTAATGGGCAAAGTGATTTTAAATATTCAATAACTGTGTTGTGCCCATTCATGAATTTACATATGTCTTCATAAGAATCACCAAGGGTAATTTTACTTATCTGTTCAAGCTCTAGCCAATGCTAAGTTTAGCAATAAACTACTTACAGGCACTTTTTATTTTAAAGCCAGATTAGAATTCCAAATTGTATGTGTTTGTCAAATACTGAATAAGTCAGATGGCTTTTAACCAGTTCTCACTACAAATGTCGAGGGTGGGGAATAAGACTTAGGAAGGAAGGTATCATAGAGCCCAACAGAAAAAAAGCAAGAAGTGAATTAGCCACAGTGATAGTAGGGAAGTACATGATGAATTGGAGATAGTTGACCATACTACCTTGATGGAAAAGTCCGTCTGGGCTGATGGTTAGAGAAAGGCTAGAGAATAGAAACAGCTAACATTATTTAAGTGCCATGTTCTCAGATATGTGCTAAGGCCTTTCCATGCATTATCTCATTGAATCATTATAGAAGCCCTAGGAAATAGATATGTCCATAATCCTGATTGCATAAATAAGGAAATTGTTGTTGAGAGATTACAGGTGACATATCTCTTCACAGAGCTAGAGAGTGAAAGGTTGTCTAGCCTGATGATGATGGTGATCTAACTGGTGAGGGGCCATATGACTTTGGAGCTCTAACTTGGAGCCACTGCATTCTACTGAGAGATATCAAGATAAGGGCAAGAGGGAAGAAAATGCAAAATAGGTGAGGCTGTTGTGGTACAGATTATTTGGATTAGAGGTACACTCACTGAAACCCCACTTCTCTGTGAGGTGTCCTTAGTATTTACAGTCAGAATTAACCTTTTCTTCTCTGCTATCCCATAGCACTTTTTATTTAATTTTGGTATCATTAATCTAAAATTACATGAAGAACATTGTTTACTAGGCTCCCCCCTTCACCAAATCCCCCCCACATACCCCTGCACAGTCACTGTCCATCTGCGTAGTAAGATGCTGTAAAATCACTACTTGTCTTCTCTGTGTTGCACAGCCCTCCCCGTGCCCGCCATGCACTATACATGCTAATCGCAATGCCCTCTTTCTTTCTCCCCGCACTTATCCCTCCCTTCCCACCCATTGTCCCCAGTCCCTTTCCCTTTGGTAACTGTTAGTCCATTCTTGGGTTCTGTGATTCTGCTGCTGTTTTGTTCCTTCAGTTTTCCTTTGTTCTTATACTCCACATATGAATGAAATCATTTGGTACTTGTCTTTCTCCGCCTGGCTTATTTCACTGAGCATATTACCCTCTAGCTCCATCCATGTTGTTGCAAATGGTAGGATCTGTTTTTTTCTTATAGCTGAGTAATATTCCATTGTGTATATGTACCACATCTTCTTTATCCATTCATCTACTGATGGACATTTAGGTTGCTTCCCTATCTTGGCTATTGTAAATAGTGCAACGATAAACATAGGGGTGCATCTGTCTTTTTCAAACTGGAGTGCTGCATTCTTAGGGTAAATTCCTAGAGGTGGAATTCCTGGGTCAAATGGTATTTCTATTTTGAGCATTTTGAGGAACCTCCATACTGCTTTCCACAATGGTTGAACTAATTTACATTCCCATCAGCAGTGTAGGAGGGTTCCCCTTTCTCCACAACCTTGCCAACATTTGTTGCTGTTTATCTTTTCAATGATGACGATCCTTACTGGTGTGAGGTGATATCTCATTGTGGTTTTAATTTGCATTTCTCTGATGATTAGCGATGTGGAGCATCTTTTCATGTGCCTGTTGGCCAACTGGATTTCTTTAGAGAACTGTCTATTCAGCTCCTCTGCCGATTTTTTAATTGGATTATTTGCTTTTTGTTTGTTGAGTTGTGTGAGCTCTTTATATATTTTGGATGTCAATCCTTTATTGGATCTGTCATTTATGAATATATTCTCCCATACTGTAGGATACCTTTTTGTTCTATTGATGGTGTCCTTTGCTGTACAGAAGCTTTTTAGCTTGATATAGTCCCACTTGTTCATTTTTGCCTTTGTTTCCCTTGCCTGGGGAGATATGTTCATGAATAAGTCACTCATGTTTATGTCCATGAGATTTTTGCCTATGTTTTTTTCCAAGAGTTTTATGGTTTCATGATTTACATTCAGGTCTTTGATCCATTTCAAATTTACTTTTGTGTATGGGGTTAGACAGTGATCCAGTTTCATTCTCCTACATGTAGCTGTCCAGTTTTGCCAGCACCATCTGTTGAAGAGACTGTCATTTCACCATTGTATGTCCGTGGCTCCTTTATCATATATTAATTGGCCATATATGTTTGGGTTAATGTCTGGAGTCTCTATTCTGTTCCACTAGTCTATGGCTCTGTTCTTGTGCCAGTACCAAATTGTCTTGATTACTGTGGCTTTGTAGTAGAGCTTGAAGTTGGGGAGCGAGATCCACACCCCCCCAACTTTATTCTTCCTTCTCAGGATTGCTTTGGCTATTCAGGGTCTTTGGTAGTTCCATATAAATTTGTGAACTGTTTGTTCCAGTTCACTGAAGAATGTTGTTGGTAATTTGATAGAGATTGCATCGAATCTGTATATTGCTTTGGGCAGGATAGCCATTTTGACATATTAATTCTTCCTAGCCAGGGGCATGGGATGAGTTTCCATTTGTTAGTGTCCCCTTTAATTTCACTTAAGAGTGTCTTGTAGTTTTCAGGTAATAGGTCTTTCACTTCCTTGGTTAGGTTTATTCCTAGGTATTTTATTCTTTTTGATGCTATTGTGAATGGAATTGTTTTCCTGATTTCTCTTTCTATTAGTTCATTGTTAGTGTATAGGAAAGCTACAGATTTCTGTGTGTTAATTTTGTATCCTGCAACTTTGCTGAATTCTGATATTAGTTCTAGTAGTTTTGCAGTGGAGTCTTTAGGGTTTTTTATGTACAATATCATGTCATCTGCAAATAGTGACAGTTTGACTTCTTCTTTACCAATCTGGATTCCTTGTATTTCTTTGTGTTGTCTGATTGCCGTGGCTAGGACCTCCAGTAGTATGTTGAATAACAGTGGGGAGAGTGGGCATCCCTGTCTTTTTCCCGATCTCAGAGGAAAAGCTTTCAGCCTCTCGCTGTTCAGTATGATGTTAGCTGTGGGTTTATCGTATATGGCCTTTATTATGTTGAGGTACTTGCCCTCTATGCCCATTTTGTTGAGAGTTTTTATCATGAGTAGATGTTGAATTTTGTCAAATGCTTTTTCAGCATTTATGGAGATGATCATGTGGTTTTTTTTTTTTTTTAATAATTATTTTTTTATTGAAGGGTAGTTGACGCACAGTATTACATTACATTAGTTTCAAGTGTACAACACAGTGGTAGAACATTTATATACATAATTCGAGGTTCCAGCTATCACCCTACCAAGCTGTTACATTATCTTGACTATATTCCTTATGCTATACATTACATCCCGGTTACTTATTTATTTTACCATTGGAAGTCTGTCCTTTTTTTTTTTTTTTTTTTTTTTTTTTTTGTGAGGACATCTCTCATATTTATTGATCAAATGATTGTTAACGACAATAAAATTCTGTATAGGGGAGTCAATGCTCAATGCACAATCATTAATCCACCCCAAGCCTAATTTTCGTCAGTCTCCAATCTTCTGAGGCATAACAAACAAGTTCTTACATGGAGAACAAATTCTTACATAATGAATAAGTTACATAGTGAACAATACAAGGGCAGCCATCACAGAAGCTTTCAGTTTTGCTCATGCATTATGAACTCTAAACAGTCAGTTCAAATATGAATACTCATTTGGTTTTTATACTTGATTTATGTGTGGATACTACATTTCTCTCTTTATTATTATTATTTTTAATAAAATGCTGAAGTGGTAGGTAGATACAAGATAAAGGTAGAAAACATAGTTTAGTGTTGTAAGAGAGCAAATGTAGATGATCAGGTGTGTGCCTGTAGACTATGTGTTAATCCAAGCTAGACAAGGGCAATAAAACATCCACGTATGCAGAAGATTTCTCTCAGAATGGGGGGGTAGGTTCTAAGCCTCACCTCTGTTGATCCCCAGTTTCCCACCTGATGGCCCCCCTGCGACTGTGCCTGTCTTAGGTTGTTCCTCCCTTGAGGAATCTTACCCGTCTCTGGCTAACCAGTCATCTTCCGGGGCCATACAGGGAAATGTGAAGTTGGTAAGTGAGAGAGAAGCCTTATTGTTTGAAAAGGTTAGCTTTTTACATCTTTGCATATTTATGCCCTGTGGCTTCTATGCCCAGCATTTGTCTTGAGGTATCTTTACCACTTGGAAGAATTATGATACTCGATAAATTTGATACGAGGCACGAATTCTATTTAAGGGTTGTAATTAGGAAGGAAGAAGAAAAGCTGTAGAAGTAGCAGGCAGAAGAAAACATGGGAAGATTGATTATTTCTTTGGCATATCTTCTTGTAGAGTACTTCAGCATGAATAGGTTTTAAGCTACTACTTAAATTGTGCACACACATTAACATAATAGGAGTATAGTTACATAACCAAAGCATATCTGTAATTACCAGCCATCTCCAGTGAAACCAAGAAAACCAGTTAGGCACCTTAGGAATTTGTGAAAACTTATCTATGACATGGTGGATATTGTCCAACTGAACTTGAACAGTCTGAGAGAAATCAGACAAATTAAAACAACCCATTCCTGGGGACTGTTCACATGTCATATGTTCTTTTAACAGTAAATAGTCTGTAGTTGTAAGACTTTGGAGCGCTACAATTTGCACTTCTCCAAATTCTTGGTTGAGTTCCAACAGTATAGATCCAGTCAAGTTTGTTGTTTTACTGTATGCACAGGCCAGCTTAGATATCTCCTTCCTCATTCCCATGGCAAGTCCAGGAACGGGTGGGATGAGTGCATCTACAGCTGTAGCAGTGCGTGGATCTTTGTTGGGGTTTTTTGATGATCATCTTCTGGCATGAGTCTTCCAGAGAGTGCAGATGTTGGAAGTTCTTTTTCATATCGTATCTTAGTTCATTTTTGGGGTAGCCCAATTAGGCTTTGATCCTCTGTATAAACACAAACAGACCCTTTGCCTACACTTTTCTAAGCCCTTTATACCCTTCTGTAGAACTCGTTGGAGGTTACCACACAGGAACTGCCCTTTTTTTTTTTTTCTATCACTAATCTACACTTACATGACGAATATTATGTTTACTAGGGTCTCCCCTATAAACCCCTTTACAGTAACTGTCCATCAGCATAGCAAAATGTTGTAGAATCACTACTTGCCTTCTCTGTGTTGTACAGCCCTCCCTTTTCTCCTACCCCCCCATGCATGCTGATCTTAATACCCCCCTACTTCTCCCCCCCTTATCCCTCCCTACCCACCCATCCTCCCCAGTCCCTTTCCCTTTGGTACCTGTTAGTCCATTCTTGAGTTCTGTGATTCTGCTGCTGTTTTGTTCCTTCAGTTTTTCCTTTGTTCTTATATTCCACAGATGAGTGAAATCATTTGGTATTTCTCTTTCTCCGCTTGGCTTGTTTCACTGAGCATAATACCCTCCAGCTCCATCCATGTTGCTGCAAATGATTGGATTTGCCCTTTTCTTATGGCTGAGTAGTATTCCATTGTGTATATGTACCACATCTTCTTTATCCATTCATCTATTGATGGACATTTAGGTTGCTTCCAATTCTTGGCTATTGTAAATAGTGCTGCAATAAACATAGGGGTGCATCTGTCTTTCTCAAACTTGATTGCTGCGTTCTTAGGGTAAATTCCTAGGAGTGCAATTCCTGGGTCAAATGGTAAGTCTGTTTTGAGCATTTTGATGTACCTCCATACTGCTTTCCACAATGGTTGAACTAACTTACATTCCCACCAGCAGTGTAGGAGGGTTCCCCTTTCTCCACAGCCTCGCCAACATTTGTTGTTGTTTGTCTTTTGGATGGCAGCCATCCTTACTGGTGTGAGGTGATACCTCATTGTAGTTTTAATTTGCATTTCTCTGATAATTAGCGATGTGGAGCATCTTTTCATGTGTCTGTTGGCCATCTGTATTTCTTTTTTGGAGAACTGTCTCTTCAGTTCCTCTGCCCATTTTTTAATTGGGTTATTTGTTTTTGTTTGTTGAGGCGTGAGAGCTCCTTATATATTCTGGACGTCAAGCCTTTATCGGATGTGTCATTTTCAATTATATTCTCCCATACTGTAGGGATCCTTCTTGTTCTATTGATGGTGTCTTTTGCTGTACAGAAGCTTTTCAGCTTAATATAGTCCCACTTACTCATTTTTGCTGTTGTTTTCCTTGCCCGGGGAGATATGTTCAAGAAGAGGTCATTCATGTTTATGTCTAAGAGGTTTGTGCCTATGTTTTCTTCCAAGAGTTTAATGGTTTCATGGCTTACATTCAGGTCTTTGATCCATTTTGAGTTTACTTTTGTATATGGGGTTAGACAATGGTCCAGTTTCATTCTCCTACATGTAGCTGTCCAGTTTTGCCAGCACCACCTGTTGAAGAGACTGTCATTTTGCCATTGTATGTCCATGGCTCCTTTATCAAATATTAATTGACCATATATGTCTGGGTTAATGTCTGGATTCTCTAGTCTGTTCCATTGGTCTGTGGCTCTGCTCTTGTGCCAGTACCAAATTGTCTTGATTACTATGGCTTTATAGTAGAGCTTGAAGTTGGGGAGTGAGATCCCCCCTACTTTATTCTTCTTTCTCAGGATTGCTTTGGCTATTCGGGGTCTTTGGTGTTTCCATATGAATTTTTGAATTATTTGTTCCAGTTCATTGAAGAATGTTGCTGGTAGTTTCATAGGGATTGCATCAAATCTGTATATTGCTTTGGGCAGGATGGCCATTTTAACGATATTAATTCTTCCTAGCCACGAGTTTGGGATGAGTTTCCATTTGTTAGTGTCCCCTTTAATTTCTCTTAAGAGTGACTTGTAGTTTTCAGAGTATAAGTCTTTCACTTCTTTGGTTAGGTTTATTCCTAGGTATTTTATTTTTTTTGATGCAATTGTGAATGGAGTTGTTTTCCTGATTTCTCTTTCTGTTGGTTCATTGTTAGTATATAGGAAAGCCACAGATTTCTGTGTGTTGATTTTGTATCCTGCAACTTTGCTGTATTCCGATATCAGTTCTAGTAGTTTTGGGGTGGAGTCTTTAGGGTTTTTTATGTACAGTATCATGTCATCTGCAAATAGTGACAGTTTAACTTCTTCTTTACCAATCTGGATTCCTTGTATTTCTTTATTTTGTCTGATTGCCGTAGGTAGGACCTCCAGTACTATGTTGAATAACAGTGGGGAGAGTGGGCATCCCTGTCTAGTTCCCGATCTCAGCGGAAATGCTTTCAGCTTCTCGCTGTTCAATATAATGTTGGCTGTGGGTTTATCATAGATGGCCTTTATTATGTTGAGGTACTTGCCCTCTATTCCCATTTTGCTGAGAGGTTTTAACATGAATGGATGTTGAACTTTGTCAAATGCTTTTTCAGCATCTATGGAGATGATCATGTGGTTTTTGTCTTTCTTTTTGTTGATGTGGTGGATGATGTTGATGGACTTTCGAATGTTGTACCATCCTTGCATCCCTGGGATGAATCCCACTTGGTCATGGTGTATGATCCTTTTGATGTATTTTTGAATTCGGTTTGCTAATATTTGGTTGAGTATTTTTGCATGTACGTTCATCAGGGATATTGGTCTGTAGTTTTCTTTTTTGGTGGGGTCTTTGCCTGGTTTTGGTATTAGGGTGATGTTAGCTTCATAGAATGAGTTTGGGAGTATCCCCTCCTCCTCTATTTTTTGGAAAACTTTAAGGAGAATGGGTATTATGTCTTCCCTGTATGTCTGATAAAATTCCGAGGTAAATCCATCTGGCCCCGGGCTTTTGTTCTTTGGTAGTTTTTTGATTACCGCTTCAATTTCGTTGCTGGTAACTGGTCTGTTTAGATTTTCTGTTTCTTCCTGGGTCAATCTTGGAAGGTTATATTTTTCTAGGAAGTTGTCCATTTCTCCTAGGTTTCCCAGCTTGTTAGCATATAGGTTTTCATAGTATTCTCCAATAATTCTTTGCATTTCCGTGGGGTCCGTCGTGATTTTTCCTTTCTCGTTTCTGATACTGTTGATTTGTGTTGACTCTCTTTTCTTCTTAATAAGTCTGGCTAGAGGCTTATCTATTTTGTTTATTTTCTCGAAGAACCAGCTCTTGGTTTCATTGATTTTTGCTATTGTTTTATTCTTCTCAATTTTATTTATTTCTTCTCTGATCTTTATTATGTCCCTCCTTCTGGTGACCTTAGGCCTCATCTGTTCTTCTTTTTCCAATTTCGATAATTGTGACATTAGACCATTCATTTGGGATTGCTCTTCCTTTTTTAAATATGCTTGGATTGCTATATACTTTCCTCTTAAGACTGCTTTTGCTGTGTCCCACAGAAGTTGGGGCTTAGTGTTGTTGTTGTCATTTGTTTCCATATATTGCTGGATCTCCATTTTGATTTGGTCATTGATCCATTGATTATTTAGGAGCGTGTTGTTAAGCCTCCATGTGTTTGTGAGCCTCTTTGCTTTCTTTGTACAGTTTATTTCTAATTTTATGCCTTTGTGGTCAGAAAAGTTGGTTGGTAGGATTTCAATCTTTTGGAATTTTCTGAGGCTCTTTTTGTGGCCTAGTATGTGGTCTATTCTGGAGAATGTTCCATGTGCACTTGAGAAGAATGTATATCCCACTGCTTTTGGATGTAGAGTTCTATAGATGTCTATTAGGTCCATCTGCTCTACTGTGTTGTTCAGTGCTTCCGTGTCCTTACTTATTTTCTGCCCAGTGGATCTATCCTTTGGGGTGAGTGGTGTGTTGAATTCTCCTAGAAAGAATGCATTGCAGTCTATTTCCCCCTTTAGTTCTGTTAGTATTTGTTTCACATATGCTGGTCCTCCTGTGTTGGGTGCATATATATTTAGAATGGTTATGTCCTCTTGTTTGACTGAGCCCTTTATCATTATGTAGTGTCCTTCTTTATCTCTTGTTACTTTCTTTGTTTTGAAGTCTATTTTGTCTGATATTAGTACTGCAACCCCTGCTTTCTTCTCACTGTTGTTTGCTTGAAATATGTTTTTCCATCCCTTGACTTTTAGTCTGTACATGTCTTTGGGTTTGAGGTGAGTTTCTTGTAAGCAGCATATAGATGGGTCTTGCTTTTTTATCCATTCTGTTACTCTGTGTCTTTTGATTGGTGCATTCAACCCATTAACATTTTGGGTGACTATTGAAAGATATGTACTTATTGCCATTGCAGGCTTTAAATTCGTGGTTACCAAAGGTTCAAGGTTAGCCTCTTTAGTATCTTACTGCCTAACTTAGCTCGCTTATTGAGCTGTTATATACACTGTCTGGAGATTCTTTTCTTCTCTCCCTTCTTGTTCCTCCTCCTCGATTCTTCATATGTTGGTTGTTTTGTGCTGTGCTCTTTCTAGGAGTGCTCCCATCTAGAGCAGTCCCTGTAAGATGTTCTGTAGTGGTGGTTTGTGGAAAGCAAATTCCCTCAGCTTTTGTTTGTCTGGGAATTGTTTAATCCCACCGTCATATTTGAATGATAGTCGTGGTGGATACAGTATCCTTGGTTCAAGGCCCTTCTGTTTCATTGTATTAAATATATCATGCCATTCTCTTCTGGCATGTAAAGTTTCTGTTGAGAAATCTGACGTTAGCCTGATGGGTTTCCCTTTATAGGTGACCTTTTTCTCTCTAGCTGCCTTTAACACTCTTTCCTTGTCCTTGATCTTTGCCATTTTAATTATTATGTGTGTTGGTGTTGTCCTTCTTGGATCCTTTCTGTTGGGGGTTCTGTGTATTTCCGTGGTCTGTTTGATTACTTCCTCCCCCAGTGTGGGGAAGTTTTCAGCAATTATTTCTTCTATGATACTTTCCATCTCTTTTCCTCTCTCTTCTTCTTCTGGGACCCCTATAATACGGATATTGTTCCTTTTGGATTGGTCACACAGTTCTCTTAATATTGTTTCATTCCTGGAGATCCTTTTGTCTCTCTCTATGTCAGCTTCTATGCGTTCCTGTTCTCTGATTTCAATTCCATCAATGGCCTCTTGCATTCTATCCATTCTGCTTATAAACCCTTCCAGAGTTTGTTTCATTTCTGCGATCTCCTTTCTGGCATCTGTGATCTCCTTCCGGACTTCATCCCATTTCTCTTGCGTATTTCTCTGCATCTCTGTCAGCATGTTTATGATTCTTATTTTGAATTCTTTGTCAGGAAGACTGGTTAGGTCTGTCTCCTTCTCTGGTGTTGTCTCTGTGATCTTTGTCTGCCTGTAGCTTTGCCTTTTCATGGTGATAGGAATAGTCTGCAGAACTGGGACGAGTGACGGCTGGTAGGACTTCCTTTCTTGTTGGTTTGTGGCCCTCCTTTCCTGGGAGAACAGCGACCTCTAGTGGCTTGTGCTGCGCAGCTGCGTGCAGACAGGGTTTCTGCTTCCTTCCCGGCTGCTATGGAGTTAATCTCCGCTGTTGCTGTGGGCGTGGCCTGGCTCGGGCAGCTACTCCAAAATGGTGGAGTCGCGTTGGAGCAGGAGCTGCTGGGAATCTATTTATCTCCGTAAGGGGCCTCCCTGTTCCCTGCAGCCCAGGGGTTAGGATGCCCAGAGATCCTGGATTCCCTACCTCTGGATTAAGTGACCCGCCCTGCCCCTTTAAGACTTCCAAAAAGCCCCCGCCAAAACAAAACCATGACCACAAAAAAAAAAAAAAAAATAAGAAAAAAAAATTTTTTAATTAAAAAAAAAAAAAAAGTTTTTAATAAAAAAAAAAAAAAAAAAAGGGGGTGGTCGTTTGTTTTTCTTTATTCTCCAGTTCCAGCCTCAGGCCTCTGCTCACCGGTCTTTCTGCCCTGTTTCCCTAGTATTGGGGTCCCTATCCCTTTAAGACTTCCAAAAGGCGCTCGCCAAAACAAAACAGCAAAAAAGCAAAAAAAAAATGGTCGCGCGCTTTTCTTATGTCCTCTGTCGCCCAGCCTCCAGTGCCTGCTCACTGTTCTTGCTGCCCTGTTTCCCTAGTATTGGGGTCCCTATCCCTTTAAGACTTCCAAAAAGTGCTCGCCAAACCAAAACAGCAAAAAAGCAAAAAAAAAAAATGGTCGCGCGCTTTTCTTATGCCCTCTGTCGCCCAGCCTCCAGTGCCTGCTCACTGTTCTTGCTGCCCTGTTTTCCTAGTATCGAGCGCCCTGCACTCTGGCCGGGATGGCTGGGGCTGGGTGTTCAGCAGTCCTGGGCTCCGTCTCCCTCCCGCTCTGCCTGCTCTTCTCCCGCCGGGAGCTGGGGGGAGGGGCGCTCGGGTCCCGCGGGGCCGGGGCTTGTATCTTACCCCCCTCGCGAGGCGCTGGGTTCTCTCAGGTGCGGATGTGGTCTGGATATTGTCCTGTGTCCTCTGGTCTTTATTCTAGGAAGGGTTGTCTTTGTTATATTTTCATAGATATATGTTGTTTTGGGAGGAGATTTCCGCTGCTCTACTCACGCCGCCATCTTCCGCCCCTCCATCATGTGGTTTTTGTCCTTTTTGTTGCTGTGGTGGATGATGTTGATGGATTTTCGAATGTTGTACCATCCTTGCATCCCTGGGATGAATCCCACTTGGTCATGGTGTATGATCCTCTTGATGTATTTTTGAATTCGGTTTGCTAATATTTTGTTGAGTATTTTTGCATCTACGTTCATCAGGGATATTGGTCTGTAGTTTTCTTTTTTGGTGGGGTCTTTGCCTGGTTTTGGTATTAGGGTGATGTTAGCTTCATAGAATGAGTTTGTGAGTATTCCCTCCTCTTCTATTTTTTGGAAAACTTTAAGTAGAATGGGTATTATGTCTTCTCTGTATGTCTGATAAAATTCTGAGGTAAATCTATCTGGCCGAGGGGTTTTGTTCTTGGGTAGTTTTTTGATTACCGCTTCAATTTCGTTGCTGGTAATTGGTCTGTTTAGATTTTCTGTTTCTTTCTGGGTCAGTCTTGGAAGGTTGTATTTTTCTAGGAAGTTGTCCATTTCTCCTAGGTTTTCCAGCTTGTTAGCATATAGGTTTTCATTGTATTCTCTAATAATTCCTTGTATTTCTGTGGGGTCCGTCGTGATTTTTCCTTTCTCTTTTCTGATTCTGTTGATGTGTGTTGACTCTCTTTTTCTCTTAATAAGTCTGGCTAGAGGCTTCTCTATTTTGTTTATTTTCTCAAAGAACCAGTTCTTGGTTTCACTGATTTTTTCTATTGTTTTATTCTTCTCAATTTTATTTATTTCTTCTCTGATCTTTATTATGTCCCTCCTTCTGCTGACCTTAGGCCTCATTTATTCTTCTTTTTCCAATTTCGATAATTGTGACATTAGACTATTCATTTGGGATTGTTCTTCCTTTTTTAAATATGCCTGGATTGCAATATACTTTCCCCTTAAGACTGCTTTTACTGTGTCCCACAGAAGTTGGGGCTTAGTGTTGTTGTTGTCATTTGTTTCCATATATTGCTGGATCTCCATTTTGATTTGGTCATTGATCCATTGATTATTTAGGAGCATGTTGTTAAGCCGCCATGTGTTTGTGAACCTTTTTGCTTTCTTTGTACAATTTATTTCTAGTTTTATATCTTTGTGGTCTGAAAAGTTGGTTGGTAGGATTTCAATATTTTTCAAATTACTGAGGCTCTTTTTGTGGCCTAGTATGTGGTCTATTCTGGAGAATGTTCTATGTGCACTTGAGAAGAATGTATATCCTGTTGCTTTTGGATGTAGAGTTCTATAGATGTCTATTAGGTCCATCTGTTCTAGTGTGTTGTTCAGTACCTCTGTGTCCTTACTTATTTTCTGTCTGGTGGATATGTCCTTTGGAGTGAGTGGTGTGTTAAAATCTCCCAAAATGAATGCATTGCATTCTATTTCCTCCTTTAATTCTGTTAGTATTTGTTTTGCCTATATTGGTGCTCCTGTAATGGGTGCATATAGGTTTATAATGGTTATGTTCTCTTGTTGGACTGAGCCCTTTATCATTATGTAATGTCCTTCTTTATCTTGTTACTGTCCTTATTTTGAAGTCTATTTTGTCTGATACTAGTATTGCAAAACCTGCTTTGTTCTGTCTGTTGTTTGCATGAAATATCTTTTTCCATCCCTTGACTTTTAACCTGTGCATGTCTTTGGGTTTGAGATGAGTCTTCTGCAAGCAGCATATAGATGGGTCTTGCTTTTTTGTCCATTCTATTACTCTGTGTCTTTTGATTGGTGCATTCAGTCCATTTACATTTAGGGTGATTATTGAAAGTTATGTACTTATTGCCATTGCAGGCTTTAGATTCGTGGTTACCAAAGGTTCAAGGTTAACTTGTTTACTACCTTACTGTCTAACTTAACTTGCTTATTGAGCTATTATAAACACAGTCTGATGTTTATTTCTCTCCCTTCTTATTCCTCCTCCTCCATTCTTCATGTGTTATGTGTTTTGTTCTGTGCTCTTTTTAGGAGTGCTCCCATCTAGAGCAGTCCCTCTAAGATACCCTGTAGAGGTGGTTTGTGGGAGGTAAATTCCCTCAAGTTTTGCTTGTCTGAGAATTGTTTAATCCCTCCTTCATATTTAAATGATAATCGTGCTGGATACAGTATCCTTTGTTCAAGGCCCTTCTGTTTCATTGCATTAAATATATCATGCCATTCTCTTCTGGCCTGTAAGGTTTCTGTTGAGAAGTCTGATGATAGCCTGATGGGTTTTCTTTTGTAGGTAACCTTTTCTCTCTCTCTGGCTTCCTTTAATACTCTGTCCTTGTCCTTGATCTTTGCCATTTTAATTATTATGTGTCTTGGTGTTGTCCTCTTTGGGCCCCGTCTCTTGGGAGTTCTGTGTGCTTCCGTAGTCTCAGCTACTATTTCCTCCCCCAGTTTGGGAAAGTTATCAGGAATTATTTCTTCAAAGACACTTTCTATCCCTTTCTCTCTCTCTTCTTCTTCTGGTACCCCTATAATGTGGATATTGTTCCTTTTGGATTGGTCACACAGTTCTCTTAATATTGTTTCATTCCTGGAGATCCTTTTATCTCTGCATCAGCTTCTATGCGTTCCTGTTCTCTGGTTTCTATTCCATCAATGGCCTCTTGCATCTTATCCATTCTGCTTAGAAATCCTTCCAGATTTTGTTTCACTTCTGTAATCTCCCTTCAGACATCTGTAATCTCCCTCCGGACATCATCCCTTAGCTCTTGCATATTTCTCTGCAACTCTGTCAGCATGTTTATGATTTTTATTTCGAATTCTTTTTCAGGGAGACTCGTTAGATCTGTCTCTGCAGATCCTCTCTCAGGTGTTGTCTGAACCATCTTGGACTGGACTAAATTATTTTGCATTTTCATGGTGATAGCAGTGGCTGTAGGCAGGTTGCGGGTGTGTCAGCTGGGAGAAGAAAGTCCTTTCCTGTTTGCTAGATGCCTTGCCCTTCTCCGCTGCCTGTGTTGGTTACCTGTACTCCTGGAACAACCACCGTTTAGTCCCCTAAGCTGCTGTGGGCGGGGTCTCCATCAGAGCAGCTTGGAGCACTGCGGGGAGTGGCAAGCACGCCAGGTGCTCTCCTCCGTGATAGTGGTGCCCTGCCGGGAAGCTGTGTGCCAGCAGCAGCCTTTGGGTCTGGCCTGGGTGGCTGTGCATTGGGCTGGGATTCCGGTTGGCTGCTGGAAGCACGCCTGCTCCCTCTGGCTCCTCTGGCTCCACTGCCACCGGTACACGCGAGCCGCACCTGGGCTGTTTGGTTGTCGCTGCTGCAGTCTCGCACAAGCCTTTCCTGGTACCATCTGGCACCATTGGCACACGTGATCCGCTCCCAGTCCCTTCCGGCGCTGCCGCCCCCGGCACGCGCTGCCACTCTCCTGCTACTGGGCCGGTGTGTCGGGGTCTGCACCAGTTGGAGGAACAACTGTTAGGCTGCTTATTGTCATGAGGGGCTTCAGAGCTGCACTGCCTCCCCGGGGTTTAGGGTGCCTAAGGTTCCCCAGAATTCCCAGCTGCTGGCTAAGTGTGCCGGGACAACTTCATCCAGTTATGGGGTGCCTGTCTCTTTAAGACTTGCAGAAAAACACTGGCTTTTCTTTTGTCTCAGGGGTGCCAGTTGCGGGGACCTGCCCACAGGCTTTGCTTTTCCATTTCTCTAATATCCAGCACCCTGTGCACCTTGTGTCTGTGCTCTGGGTGCGGATTTCTAGAGCTGGTTGTTTAACAGTCCTGGGCTTTCACTCCCTCCCTGTTCTGACTCCTTTATTCCCGCCGGATTCTGGGGTGGGGGAGCGTTTGTGTTCCACCTGGCTGTGGCTTGTATCTTACCCCCTTTGTGTGATGTTGAGTTCTCACAGATGTACATGTATCCTGGCTATTGTACTGTATCCACTGGTGTCTCTTTTAGGAATAGTTGTATTTATTGTTTTGGGGAGGAGATTTCCTCTGAACTACTCATGCCACCATCTTCCTGTGATCCCTATCCCATAGCACTTTACATGTAACTCTGTTACAACACTTTCATAGGTTGATTTTTCCTTAATATATACTGACTTTTTCTCATAGTTTAATTCTAACAACTATATTGAAGTATAATGAGATCTCTTTGACATAAAATTAACCTCACACCTTTAAAACCTAATTAATACATAGTTCAACATACATATAAAACCATCACCACAGTCAAGATAGGGAACATATCCACCACCTCCAAAGTTCTTCTGAGAAACAGAATCAGTAGGATGTATAGTATAAGGAATTGACTTATGCAGTAACAGAGACTGAGAAGTTAAAGGTCTGTAGTTGGCCAGCTGAAGACCCAGGAGATTCAATGGTGCAGTTCCAGTTTGAGTCCAGAGAACTTGGAGAGCCAGTGATGTAAGTTCTGGCTCAATTGCAGCCAGGAAGAGCTGATATTTCAGTTTGAGTACAAAAGTAGGGAAAGGCTAATGTACCTGCTCAGACAGGAAGGAAGCATTCCCTCTTACGCAGTCTTTTTATTCTCTTGGGGCCTTCTGTTGATTGGATGAGACTAACCCACCTGAGGGAGGGCAATCTGCTTTATTCAGTCTACAGATTCAAATGTTAATCTTACCCAGAAACAGCCTCACAGACACACCCAGACTAAAGTTTGGCCAAATGTCCAGGCACCCTGGGCTCAGTCACATTGACAGATAAAATGAGCCATCGCACCTCTCCCTGCTTCTGTTCCCTGGGAACTACTGATCTGCTTTCTGTCACCAAACATTATTTCACAGGTCTTAGACTCATACATAAATGAAATCACACACTATGGGCTCTACTCATTTTTGTCTGATTTCTTTTCATTCAATGTACTTATTTCAATCCACACTGCTGCATGTAATTTCATTCCTTTTTATTGCCAAATAGTTTTCTGTTATATAGATGTACCACCATTTATTCATCTGTTGATGGGCATATTTGGGCTGTCCACAGTCTTTAATTCTTACAAATAAAGCTTCTATGAACATTCACTTACAGGTCTTTGTGTGCGTATACTTTTATTTACCCTTGGGTAAATAAATACCTGCAAGTGGAATGAATGAAACATATGGTAGGTGGATGTTTAACTTTTTCAAAAATATCCACCCTCTTTTCCAAAGAGGGTGCACAATTTTACACTCCTACCAGCAGTATATGAGAGTTTTAGTTATTTCAGAATCTTGCCAACACTAGATATGACCAGTCTTTAACTTTATCTATTCTAATAGGTGTGTAATAATATCTTGTCTTAGTTTTAATTTGCATTTTCCTAGTGACTAATAGTATTGAGCATCTTTATGTACTTATTAGTCATCTATATATCTTCTTTGGTGAAAGTATATATTCAAATATTTAGCTATCTTTATCAGACTTAATTTTTTTGTTGATTTTTGAGAGTTTGTTACACATTCTGATACAAGCATTTTATCAAGTATGTTATTTGCAAATATTTTTTCTCACAGTTTATGGTTTATCTACTCATTCTCTTCAAAAGAAGCTTTGCATTGAAGTCCAATCTATCGGATTGTTCTTTTATGGATTATGATTTTGTTGTTTCAAAAAATGGAAATATTTGCCTAACCCAAAATTGCAAGAGGATTTTTTAAATGTTTTCTTCCATACGATACATAATTTTAGGTTCTGTGATCCATTTTGAGTTAATGTTTGTTTGTGGTGCAAATTATTATTGAAGTTCTTTTTTAATTTTTGTTTTTACTAAGAAAATTATATTTTTCCAGTACCATTTGTTGAAAACACTATCCTTTCCCCATTATTGAAAATCAGTTATCCATGTATCTGAAAATTTATTTCTGAAGTCTCCATTTTGTTACATCAGCCTGTTTTTCTGTCTATATTGGATTTCTGTTGCTTTATTACAAGTGTTAATGTTAGTCCTGAAACTTTTTTTTTTTCATTTTCAAAGTTTTTGGCTAATCTAGGTACTTTGAATTCAATATGAATTTTTGAATAATTTTGTAATTCCACAAAAAAAGCCTACTAGAATTTGATAAGTATGACATTGACTCATGGATCAATTTGAGGAGAACTGGCATTTGACAACTGTGTCTTCTGACCCAATGATCTCATCTATCTCTTTGTGTATTTAGGATTTTTCTAACTTCTCTCAATAATTTCTTATATTTTTCAGTGAATACAACTATGTCACATCTTTTGTTAAATTTATTCCTAAACACTTCGTATATTTGATGCTATTATAAATGGCACATTAAAAACCCATTTCTAATCATTTACTGTTACTGTAGAAATGAAACTGATTTTTATACATTGACCTTGTATCTTGAAGCCTCACTGCTCTCGGCTGCAGATTCTAGGAGTTTCTCTGTAGATTGCATTGGATTTTCTGCATCTATCTTCATGTTGTCTGTGGATAAAGACCATTTTACTTCTTCCTTTCCAATGTGGATGCTCCCCCTTCCTCTCCTTCCCTCCATCCCGACCTCTATCATCTCTATAGCTCTTGCTTTTTTCCTTTTAGAACCTCCAGTAAAATGATGAATAGAAGTGGTGAGGACGCTGTTTCCTTTAATTCTTTAGGTGGTTCTTCCCCAAGCCAGGGGTGGCTCCTTCTCATGCAAGGCTGATCGGGATCCAGGGGTGCCCAGAGGGTCCTTCCCAGTACCAGAGCCCCTCCCCATGCGGCGATCATCGTCCTCACTCTAGAGACTCCCGCTTCCGTCTTGCCAAACTCTCAGGTCTACCTTTTCACCTCGAGGATTCTGCTGGATTCTAGCGGTCCCTCCTCCCTGCACTACCCTCTGTCTCTCTCTTGGGTTTATGGTTTGCCTCATTTATTTCCCGTCTCTCAGGGGTTACTGTCCTTCAATGCCGAGTGTACAGTGTTTTGCGATCTTTAGTATATTTTGTCTTTTTTTAATTGTTTCAAGCAAGAGGGTAAATCTGGTCTCATTAGTTCTTAACCAAGGAATTATGTATACATTAATTAGTCCAAGAGTACTGTGATATTTACAGGGAAAAAATAACAGTTGCTACCATCCACATCCCCAATTCTTGTCCCCTGGAATCAATCACTCTAAATGTTTTGAGCTATTTCTTCTGGAACTTAACTCCATATTTTTAATTGCATGCATATATTGCTTTTTTTTTTTCTATTTTAGATTTTTGCTTCCTATTCCCCATCCTGCCAATGACATTCCTATACCCACATACTTCTCCTTTCCACCTCCACATTTTCCACCTTGTCTGTCATAATTTTTAGTTAAATATAGAGTTTTACAGTACTATAATCCCATAAATACTGTTTACAGTTAAGCTACAGAGTGTAACAGCATTAAAATTTTATTTTGCTTTAAAATAATATTTCTTTCTCTTGAGGTTTAAAATTAAACCTGCCTGGGCATCAGACCACCTAGAAAATTTTATAATATGTACTTCTGGATCTAACTCGGGTCTCCTAAATTTGGACCTCTAGGCTGGAACCTTCAGCAGTGTACTTTTACAGTGGCTCTGACTCAGGGGTCGTCTGCCATTTGGGAACAACTTCCTTCAAGCACATCTCGTTTAAGAAGCGCATGGCTGTTGTAACTATAATAACACCTTCATTGTTACTGAACTGTCAGATCACAGTTTTCCTGCCTGGATTTCTCTGACACTATCCTTCAGTCAGAATATGCAATGGTCTCATCTGTCAACCAGCACCAAAATGCTAGCCTGAGCTTTACTAACAATGACTGGACTCAAATTGAACCTGAACTTGTTGACCTCAGGCATGGTATTCATATTGCTGGATTCACTGAACTGAAATAAGAGTTAACAGCCTCTTTTGAGAAGTCAGTTATGTGGAATTCACTCAGTTGCTTGTGTGCACCTATATTTTAGTGCTATTAGTTTGCAAAATTTTCAGTTTTGGTTAGAGGTAGCCTTGGATTCAGTGCGCTGTGCAAATTCTCATTAGCACCACCTGTCTCTCCATTAGCTTCTGCAGCCTAATTAGATTTCTACCATATCAGGAAATATTCAAAGTGTGCAAATGGCAAGGCTTCACCCTGTTTAGCCATTCCAGAGGGAACCAGAGTGTAACAAAGTGAATTAACTTTCTGCCCTTGAAAATCTAGGAACTGTTTTTAAGCAGTAAATATTAAGTCAGAAATGTTTACTCAGACATAAACTCTAGGTCCTTCCTGGAAGATGTGGCAACTTTTCTCAATAATCATCACCAGTGCTAATGCCAGATGCATTATTAACAAAGCATATGCACATGTTGGGAACTTTTGACAGTGAAGTTTGGCTTAATGACCATACAGACTCCAATATGTAAGTGACAGTCTCTGAACAGCTGTGCTGCATAATTCACCTTCATCTTACAGTTTTGAAAGTCAATGTTCTTGCCTCATAGTCTGCTGCAGACATGAAGTAATTTTAACAGTTTCAAAGCCCAAGTCTTCATAAAGTCCCTTCCCTGAGGGAATATTCCACACTTCATTAGTGAAAACTCATATAAAATTTTGATCTGTAGAAATACTATAAAATCTTACATATTCTGTCAACCACACTTTTCCAGAACATTTGAAACTGAACTTGATAGCATCAACCCCTGCTCTTACATGAAGCTGTTCTGCCTTTCAGAGAGCACATTAGGTGGTTTTGGAAATGATAAAATTCTGAGTTCTTCAGAACAAGGCAAACTGACCATTCACTTATTATTCATGCATTCATTCATTCAAGAAATATTTAATAAGTCCCTTCCATATGCCAGGCACTGGAATACTGAGAAATATTATGAAGAAAAAAATAACACAATACAGAAAAGAAGATAACAGGAGGCTTGGTGGGGTGTGTGTGTGGTTTTAAAGAGACAAGGACCCTTTGGTGAGATATCATTCTAGCAGAGAGCTGTGTGAAGTGAGGAAGTAAGTCATAGGAATATGTTCCAGATAAAGAAAAGAGCAGGTGTAAGTGTCCTGAGGCAGAAGTCTTCCAATATTTGAGCAATAGCAAAGAGGACAGAAGAATGAGAGGAGTAAGAAATGGATTCAAATACAGGAAGAGAGACAGGTCTTTCTGGAGTATGAACTATAATTTGAATGTGATTTTAAATGTGAAGGGAATCTTTGGTGGGTCTTTGTCAGGAGACTGATATGATCTGACTACCTAGGTTTTTAGAGGATCCCTGTGACTGTTGTGTGGCATACAGATTTGGAGGGAGCAGGGTAGAGAGCCTAGGGGAGGAATAGAGGCAAGATTTTAAGTTCCTGGGACCCTTATCCAATGCTAGAAATACACCAATGAAGTAGAAACAGCATATCACTGAAGACAGGTTATGTATTACTGATTTATTCCTATAGCTGTGAGATCCTCAGAAAAACTGCATTTCTGTAATTTAGTTGTGTAAGTAAGTACTAAAATAAAGTGGACCATGTTTTAAAAACTAGGTCCCCTTGCCACAGTCTAAGCAAGGGGAGGGCAGTAAAATAAATGAAATCCTCCTTTTTTTAACTGCACACTGGGCATAAATTTTTACTCATGTAGTGTATGTAAGAAAGTATTGTTTGTAAGGCAGAACTGTTAAGTGTCAATTGTGTAGGTTGCATAACAAGTTACTCCAATGCTTAACGGTTTAAAACAATAATATTGTGTATTATCTCTGATATTTATAGGTCAGGAATTCAGATATGTCAGTGGGTGGCTTGTCTTTGTTCCATCATGTCCGGTGCCTAAACCGGAAGATTCAAAGGCTGGGGCCAGGATTTATCTAAATCTCATTCACTCTTGTGCCCAGTGGTGGTTGCTAGCTGCTGGGGAGACCTTAGCCAGCTAGGTCAGATGGCTGGAACACCCTTATGTGACCTCTTTATGGGACCTGAGCTTTCTTACAACATGATGGCGAGCCAGCATGGCTTGCATGGGATTGATGGGTTTCCTAGGACAGGGGAAATTCAGTGCTAAAACTAGGGAAACCCCTGCTAAAGCAGGATGAATTATTTACCCTACATGATGTCTGGGTTCCAAAGGCCATTCCTGAGAGAGAGAGAAATGGTATGCCAGATGGAGCTGTATCTTTTCTTTTAAAAACCCAGTCTTGGCTGTCAAATGGTATCATCATTTCTGCTGTAACCCATTGGTTGGGTCTGTCATGAGTCACAGCTCAGAGCCAGGGGAATAGAACGTGAGCTCCAGAGCCTGTGGCGGGACGAGGGCCAGTCACACTGCAAGATGGGCTGTGGGAACAGCTGGGTGGCTCAGCGTGGCCAGGAAGATTGCCACAATATTCCAAAACACAGTTTGCTTCAATATTCTGCCATAAATCCCTTTTACCTAAGTCAATTGAAATTGGGCTTCTGTTACTTGCAAGCAAAATAATATTTAAAAAAAAATCTTTCAATGTTAGCAGTTAATAATATTTTAGCAATCAACTGAAAGTTTGGGTTGAATTACAAATATCAAGGAGCCTATCAACCAGCCAGTGTATCAGCCAAGGGAAGTGGGCTGAGGGAACATCTGCAGACAAGGCCAGAGTTTCTCCTAGAAAGAGCCTGGATCTGCCTCAAAACATGGCCAAATGCATTATCAAGGCCCTCTTAGCTAAGAAACATTATTTAAAAAAGGTATTACTGATTTCTAATAAAAGCATAACAGAGAAGCTCAGGAGAACTCCCCCACCGACAAGAGAGCCTCACAGAACTTCGGATGAACTTTTCAAGTAACAATAATTGCAAAAATTACCTTTAGGTAAGAATGATGGGTTTATTATAGAACACACTTAATTGTCAGTTAGTCAGCGGGGATAAGCCTCTGGGTGACTGGGCCGTGTTGCAGAGAAGGGCCAAACAGGCCCGGGGTCGCAGAGGCCTGGATGAATCCCATCACCTGTACCCACCCGGTCTGCAGCAGCTCACCGAGGTCCGCAGCGCCACAGGGCCTTCACAGGCAGGTCACTTAGCTTAAAAATGTAAGAACTTCAAGAAATGAAAATATGTGAAGATACATTTTAAAATGAAAAAGCTAAAAAGAAGTGAAATTTAGAATGATCAGTACTACAGAAATAAGGAAAATATTCAAAGGATAATGTTAGACCTAATAACTATGAAATAAAAATATTAAGGTCAGTTAAAATAAAAATGATAAACATGAAAATAGGTCATGACATAAAAATGAAAATTAGATAAAGTCTGAACGTAAGTAGTTGCAAAGGGAATTAAGTAAGAAAAAATAGAAATAAGATTTTCTAAAACAATGTACGTGTTCCATAATGAGGAGTAAAACCCTACTTGGAAACAGCATGTGGATATGAGTCTTAAGCAAGACCTCCTTCAGCATGGAGTTCTGGTAATGAAGAGCTAACATTAAATTACTGGCCATTCATCAAACCAGTTTGTGTGTCTTATTCATGTTTGTATCCCTGAATCTAATACAGTGGAAACTGAGGTGCTTAATATTTGCAGAGTAAGTGAGCAAATATTTATGGAGTGCCTATTAGGCAAGACAACTTTTGAGGTATGGTTATGTAAATTAGTCTACTTAAATCTCATAATAATCCCATTAGTTATTTTTACCCTCAATTTATCATTGAGTAGCTGAGGCTACTCTTTTTAGGAGAGTTTAAATGACTTTGTCCAAGATCACAAAAACAGTAAATATTAATTTTCCATTAGACAAGCCTTGCGGCCAAAGCATCGTAGTACCTCTTGAATAACATTATACACACACGTGTGTGCATGCCCACAATAACCATTTTTACAAGCGAGCATATGGCTATCGTCTGTCTCATGGGGATCCTCATTTTAACTTCAGAAAGAGCATCCAAATTAATTCTCGAAGATTATCCAGACACATGCGCATGTAACCAGCTCCTTTCATACTCAAGGCATGAGGTGACTGTAGCAGATGGCTCCTCAAGTGTGGTAGGAATGACAAAGTAGTTGGACTTTGGTGATGTGCATGAAAGCCCTTAGCCCATCAGAGGCTGCACAAAGACTGCCAGTGTGCAGATGCTGTCAATGGGATATAGAAAGAAAACTGGGTTTGGTTGAAGAATAAAGCATATTCCCTCACGTAGATTGCAGATGGCTGGTCCTGGCCTTCCTCTGCTGCGCGGTGGCAATGAGGATCAAATGAGATGGTGTTTTTGAAGCCAGTGGGCAAGGTGGAAGGGTGTTGGCTATGGCGTCAGAAACATGTTGGATTGGCTTTGCTATTTACTAACGGCATGATCATGGCAATTTACTTAAACTTTCTCAGCCAAAGATTATTTCCACTTCCAAAGAGGACTGGAAATACAGTATTGCCTATTCACAGGTTTCCCGTGAGGACCAAAGATTAGTAGGCATTCAATCCACAGAAGAAAACACATGAAACAATATTTGGAGGACATTCTGGGGCAGGAGGAAGAAGTGTTTCAGGCATCAGTGCGTTCCTGCCTTACCTCCAGGTGTGCACAGGGTACCTACCGTGTGACCCAGGGAACCCAGGGAAGACGGGTGGAACGAGAGGAGAGGAATGTTATAACCTAATAGGAATTAGCATTATCATAATCAGTCATCAATTGTTTGTTTTCTGATTGTTTCATGCATCAATCTCTTGTTAAATTCTCAATGAGTTCCATGGAGGAATTGACAATGTCTTATACATCACTGGATCTCAGGGGGTGCCTCACATGGAGCTTGGCCCAAAATAGACCCCAGTAAGTACTTGTTTGTATAATTACTGAGGTAGTTGTGAATCTCTGGCTTACCTGCCATACTCTTGAGGGATACTCAAGCATGGACTAGGACCCTGGCCACTGAGCTCTAGTCCCTGTCATCTCTTCAGTAATGCACAGTAAGAAAATCACAGCCTCCTTGGCTTTTGGATATTGAAAGCAAGGAACTGGGTCAGATATTTCTGTGACGTCTCCTACACCTCTGAAATTAACATGGCTCCAGATAGGAAAGGTATTGTGTGGATTAGGGATGGGCTCACATTTCTCCTTTCACCTGAATTTCCCTGCCAGCTTTGGTGTCAGTGTCCTAGTAGCGAGAAATGTGTGTCAGCTTTACTTCAACTTAATTTCATACCTGAGTCAGTGGGCACTGATTCCAGTTATAGTCAATGCAGCTTTGCCTAGGGGTCAAGAATGCTCTGCTCAGTGCAACAGAGTTCATAGTCTACTTGCTTTTAGGATATGATGTGTGTCAGTCAGGGCTTTGATAGGAGCTGGAGAACAGTCAACTCAAGGTCAAAGTCTCTGGCAGGAATGGCACTGTGCAGTTCTATCTGGCTGCCTGAAAGAAAACTCTCATGTGTTGGTTATTTTCATCCTATCAAGAGCAGCTTTGGTAAGATAAAACATATTCTTTGTATAGAGATGGATTTTTATATGTTTGTTTGTTTGCCAAGGCATAGCAGCATGCATCTAGTTAATCAAAGAAATACACAAAGGTATTTAGATATTTGAAAGTGAGGGATATAATATCCTTTGAAAATCAAGTAACCAATACCAATATGCAATGAGTAGGGTTATCTATCTGAAGGAGAAATCCTCTGCAAAGGTATAAATAATCTAGAGTTATAATTTGATAAGTATAATCCTAGTAATTAAATGTCATTGTATTTAGAGAATGATGACTTTGAAGAGATATAGGCACACATACTTGGCTAATGGATCCATTTCAGTGAGCCAACAAAATCTGGCTTTACCAAATTCTACCAACAAATGGCATCTTATCAGACTTTTGGCAACAGACACTGAATTATCTTCTTAATTATTTGTATCACATGCCAAAATATTTGAAATTTCAATGAAACTGTAAGAAAAACAGACTAAATTATGGTTCTGACTCATTGGAATTGAGATTGAGATATGATAAATTAGGGGATTCTAAATGCACACTTTGATTCTTGCAGAGTTCAAAGAATCAAATGCTGACAATAGACTGTTAATGTCCCCAAATGCTATTAATCTTTAGACATTTTCTCAGCAAGGTGAAAAAGTGTATAGCAAGCAAAACTTGCATGTTCCTGATGTTGGATGCTGTATGTAGAGAAGAGGAACTCCGTTTATCAATAAAATAATAGTGTCTATTTTTGAGAAGTTTCTGGTGGTCTAATAGACTTCACCCATATAAGAGAAGTTGTACTTGAGAATCAATTAGAATATATATAGTTTAGCAAAGAAAGAAGCCCATATGCATGGACAAAATTAGCAAAATACTTTATCCTGAAATCTCTCAACAAATCTCATGTAGTAGAAAGTATAATATTCTTTGGAAGAATGGTAGAAACTAAAAAATTTAGACAAACTGTCCTGAGTCATAAGAAATAACTGATATATCAATGGAAATCTATATTCTACATTTAAAAAAGAAATATTTTTACATTTACTAAAATAGTATAACAAATTTGAGGCCATTCACTAAGATCTGTTATATTCTGGATTTTTCTCAAGAAACAGAAAACAAGAAATAATATTAATTCCATAAATTTCAGGATAGGATGGTTTCTTCTCTGTCTTCCTTGGGACACACACATACACAAACCTGCAGTGACTTCTCCATTCAGAGTTTATCTATCTGTTAACTCTCTCTTACATGAATATGTATTCATGGCACATATAAGTCTGTCTTGTAGACCTTATAACAAATTTTTGGAGATAAGATTTATTCATTTTAGACTAAACACAATCAATGGACTAAACAAATATCACTAAATCCCAAGACAAAAGATTACAAACATGATGATTTGTTATTTTTTCTATTACTGATTTAAGTAGCAAACTGGAGGTTTGTTATATTCCCAGACAAATATGGATCTAGTCTAACATCAGTGTTGATATTGATAATCAACTTTTATTTGAGTGTTTATTCAGAAAACTACCAGTAGTGTCTCTTGGTTTTTCTTGCCAGCATAGAAACTGCCCATAATCACTTAACACATGCCATTGCGATCTCCCACAGGGTCTGTCCTGGGGGTAGTAAATTTCCTTCTGTATTTATTGCAGGTGTCACTATTCATCAAAACATTCTTTCCTACTGAACCTACACATGACCTCAGAATCTTGAATTTTGACACAACCCTTGAATCTGCCACTGTTACTTGTGTATAAGATGAAACTTATTTGCCCTCTTGGGCAAAGCACAAAATATTCTTGCATTTTTTATTTAAGCTGAGTTTCCTTGAATATTTAATTATTTATGGTATAACTGTGAGCAGATGGCAGACTACAAGTTATCCACTTATCTGTGTGAAAGGGAGTAATATTTGGTTCGCAAATTGCTGCTCATGGGATGCATTATGATCAATGCCTAGACACTTTACATTTATCAATTTTATGAATAACCTCTTTGCAGAATGCCAGTGTAGTGCTGTATGTTATGGGATGTCAAATCCATTAGAACAAGTCAAAAAGATTTGTGAACAGAGACTAATTTGTTGGCATTTTGGTGGTCACTAGCACCAAATGCCTAATTATTTTTTTCCTGTTAAGAGAATAAAATCTGAGAATTGCATCAGAAATAAACTCCAGGAGGTCCAGAATTCTGGACAGCTTTCTCAAAAGTCTTTAGAAAAATAAAGTATGGTCAGGTATATGTTTGATAATGTCTACTTTATTTTTCTTCCAAACTTTAAAATACTTGGAAAAAACACTGGATTAGCTAAAGGCCAAACATAGGTAGAACCTGGGGTTTAATTCCTGCTGAGTTTCTAGATAGAGAAATTACCTTGGGGGTAGTGAGGGAAGGTTGATTTTAAAACAAGGAGACTTGTGTCTGTTTATTGCCCCTTGTTGGAGTAAGTGAACTAATAAAATCATTACCAGACAAAGTAGCATGTAGAAATCAGTAATGGAGAGCAGGCATGGGCATATTCTATGAAATGGAGATGATACTGCTAAATGCATAATTGGAGCTGATTCTGTTGAAAAAACAAGATAAGGTGCTGATCATGTTCAATTTTTCCCCTTACTTTCAATATTTGACAATTCAAAATGTAGGGTTTTATTCTGAATGATGACTACCTCAATGCAATTATCTGCTCCACTGGCTGAACAGATGCTGCTCTAGAAATAGACAGTTAAGACTCTAAACCAACAACCTAAGCCAAAGATTAATCCAGTCAATGTTTATGATATAATTTAGATCTCAACCCAAATTCTATGGTCACTGCAATCTTTAAGAATTTTTTAAAAGTCTCTGGTCAGAGCTTTGAGCTGGTATGGAGCAACTTTCAAATTCCTTCCTCTTTGGGAGAATTTTACCTTGCCAGGGTTATGTCTGTTTTTTACGGATTAATTATCCTAACTTCTCACATCTCTGGGAAAAGTCACACTAAGATGCCAAAGACTTTAGAGAGCACCATTTAATTCCATAAATAGTCTAAAAATATATTTCAGAGTTTATATTACCTTCCAAAAATCTTTCTGGAGCCTGTAGAAAAAAAAATCTGAGAAGCCATGTTTATTATTTTAGTCTTTTTGGACAACCTTGAAAATATCCTTTATCTCTCTGATTGGAGAGTCTAAATCTTTCTCATGCCAGAATCTGAAAGTATTCAGTCCCTTCACATTGGCCCATGAGAAATGCTGTATGTGCTGGATGCCGCTGACCTGTCAACACGGCAACGCTGGCCTCCCGCCTCTCTGCTCTGCCTCGACTCCTGTCCCAGCCCTCGGCTCCAAATTGAGCAGCAGTAGCTGCTGCATTTGAGCAGACTGTGTTCATAGAAGGCTCTCTGGGAGATGGTGTGAGGGAATGATACATCAAGAATAAAGCCAGATCTCTTGCCATCAAGAAATTACTACCTTTTTGAGGAGACAAAATATAAATGGAGTCTACTTATTACCTGCAAAACCACACATGTATGTATACAGGTAAAATAGAAAACCTAAATAAGTATATGTAGATAAGTATGAAGATCAAGAGCAATCTCCATTTTTAGATGTCAGAACAAAATTTGATATGTACATACACACATATACCCCTATCTGATGGTGTCTCTCTTTTAAAACAAATTTTTTAATACAGTTATCTGTTATTAAGTGCTCACCCCAATAAGTGTAGTTACTGTTAACACAGAAAGATATTACAGTGCTAGCGACTAGATTCTCTCTGCTGTACTTCTATCCCATGACTATTATATTATAATTGAGATTTTTTGCCTCTTCATCCCCTTCACCTATGTCACTCACCACTCCAACCTGTCCACCATGGTGTCTTCCCTGTGTCCATGAGTCTCTTTCTGTTTTCCTTTATTTTTTCTTTTAGATTCCACACATAGGTGAATCAGGTGGTATTTGTCTTTCTCTGCTTGGCTTATTTCACTTAGCATAATACCCTCTAGGTCCATCCATGTTGTTGCGAATGGCAAGATTTCTTTCTTTTTTATGGCTGAAATATTCCATTGGATATATGTACCGCATTCTCTCTATCCATTCACCTACTGACGGACACTTTAGTTGCCTCCACATCTTGGCTATTGTCAATTATGTGGCAATAAGCACAGCACTGCATGTATCTTTTCAAATCAGTGATTTAATTTTCTTGGTGTCTCTCTCTTTATGAAAATCACATGGATTAAGCTGGCAACTATCTCAGTGAGAGCTTTCACTATAATAATTTCATTAATTTTATATGATGCAAACAATAAGCTTTTCTGTGTATTGCTGAGTATTTTTGCATTTAGAACTACACCACCCTTGTTAGAATAAATGAACAGAGCTCATTCTCTGTTATGTAAGATTCTTTGTTTTTAATTTTGTGTTTTGTTTTTGCACTTTCATAAAAACATAACTTCACAACCTAAAATGAAGGCAACCCAGCTTAGTTTGTGGCCCAGAATTCATACTCAGTAAAAGTTTGCTGAATGAAAATACACTGAATAAAATAAGACAAATACCAGTGTGCCTGATGCTTTACTGATGGTCCTAGATGAGATTGGCACTGTATTCCATGTGCTCTATTTCCTTGTGGAGATCTAATTTAAGTAGAAGTTGGAAGCAGAAACTGGGAAAAGTCAGCACCAAGCTAATAGAGATTCGCATAAATGGGGAGGGATGGCCAGAGAAAACAATGCAATTCTGTCGGATGGAAGAAGCCTGAGTATCACTGTAAAGCTACTCTTGGCTTAGCTCGGCTCAATCCCTAAACCACGCAAATTCAGAAATAAAAATGCCATGTTAAACTATAGTGACCCTTAGCATGTACTGCATCTGTTCCCTTAATGAGATTTTTCTCTGAAAAAACACTTTTTTACTTGTGAAATCTAATTTGATCTATCAAGTTGTCATAAAACCGTCATTGCTTCTTTCTCTTTGCCTTGTTGGTGAACATTGGGATGAAAAAGCAGTACCAAACGGCATTTGAAAAACGTTGCTATTGAGAGAAAAAAAAATACAGGACTGAGTTCTAATCCTTTTCCTGCCACTATCTGGAGATCTCAGATGAGTCTTCTCACTAGCCTATTTTCTTAAAATTGTATCTTCCCTCACTTTTTCAAGAATTTTTCTACTTTGGTTATCTTTTATCTCAAACACAATCAGGCTTTCTGTCTCTACAGTTTCATTCCCATGTATTCTGGAATTTTCCATCTTAATTAAAAAAAAAATGAACCCTTACTATGTCTTCATATCCTTCTAGCTAACATCCCTTTAAACCAAACTTCCAGAAAAAGTTGTCTGTACAACTAACCTCTCTTTCTATTTTCTAAGCTAGCTTCTGTTTTCATCACGCCATCAAAACTAATTTAATAAACCGAATGCAAAGGGTGTTTTCTAGGCTCATAAACCACTTCACCTTGAAACACGGTCCTGCCGTGGCTGTCCCAACGCCCGGGCTCTTCTCTTTTTCCGTACCCCTAGGCTACACCTGGTCAGTTTCCTTTCGCGGTCCCTCCCTTACCTGAACTCTCCTTATACGATCCCGCCCCATTTCCATGGCTCTGTGAACACTGTGGACACTTGTTCCTACTCTCCTAAGAGGATTTTTCGTAATTCCTTGGCAGGTGAACAGAGTCTGTTTATGAAGGAGCCGAGCTGCCAGTCATGACGTAACTCCAGACCCGTCGATAGCGCAGTGCGTTGAGCTCCCGGCACGCGGGTAGCATGGGTGAGCAGTGAGGTCTGCAGACTCTTGATCCAGATTGTGCAGGTTCTTACCGCAGCTCTGCTGCTTATGTAATCTTCCATGTTTCAGTTTCTTCACTTGAAATGCCACATTGATGATAATAGCACCTCCATCATAGCACTGTTGTAAGGGTGAGTTAATGAGTATGGAGTACTTAGACAAGTATGTGGCTTGTAGTAAAGGGTAGTTACAAGGAACTTTGAAGGGTCTGAGACTGACCTTAGCAGATAACAAGTTAGTTAGTCACTGTTTCATGGGTGCTGTTCACAGACAGGAGACCTGGTCAGAGACAAAGAACTTTAATATTCATGGAAAAGCAAAGGCCTGAATATGTTTGTATCACCTCCTCTTCCTCTCCCCAACAAGTCTTATAGGGCTGATGTGGAGGGGTCCAGGTAGTTGTTACTGTTTCATTGTAACTAAACCCACTCTTAGGCAATATGTCTCTTCTATAATAGGCTGTAAACAGACTTGCTCTTTGCTGCCAAGGGAGACATTATCTTTATTATACTGAGAAGTAAGAAAAGCACTCTTTGTGCAGGAGGAAGACACTAGCTCTATCTTCTAAGGGTTGTATGTTGCTATACCAACAAACTTGAGAAGACAGTCCAGAGCAAAGGGCAGTGCCTTGCTCACAAGATGCACAGAAGCATGAGGCTTCATGGGTGGGCAGGGGAACTTTCTCCTAACACTATTACTGTCAGAAAATATTGTACCATCTCCTCTGTTGGCTGTTCCTTGTTCCCTCAGGAAGAATTCATTGCTTCCTCTGCTGTGCCCATAGGCTTTGTATATACTGTGAATATATCACTTCTAATATGCATAAAGGTAATATATATCTATTTCTCTGACTATACTATGAGGTCCTTGAGAGCAGGTATTATAGGTTATATGTCTCTGATGTTCATACCTTACTTCTTGCATTCCTTCACCAAGAAGACTGTCTAAAATAGTTGGTACTTAATATGTGTTCAATTATTTTAATTAAAAAAAAAATGAGTGTCATGGGTGGGAAATCTTTTTCCCTTGAGTTTATGATGAAGAATGTTGATGTTATTCCAAAGGACCATGTGACATTCAGGACAGCAGAGAGACACAGTTGACTGATTAAGCAAATGAACATTTGGTTTTTTTAATATAAAAAATATAATGAGGCTGTTAGTACTGTGCTACTTTTCAAAGAAAAATAATTTTTAGACCAAGAATGTAATGGCTAATACTACATACAATTAGCCCCACAGCATTAAAAATTCTGTAGAACATTATAATATTTTCTTGCTTCAAAACTATTCTGTTTTAAATGGACCTACAGCACAATGGATATTCTGATTTAAATGGATATATTCTATTTTCTTCATTCTTCTATAGAACTGTCAGATAATTCTTCAAGACTCCGAGAAATTGTGTCTCTTGGGGGTGAAAAGTCACTTACATATAGATGCATATTGGTCCATAATTGGAATTTGCTTTGGTTTCCATGGAGATGACAATGCTAAAGAAATGCAAGTTGATATTATGATGCAAAGTGGAGCTCTATGATTTAGCATTAAACATTTGACTAAAGAGAGTTTGATCTGATCTGAATGTGGATAAGTTTGGTAAAAGTATTGTGTGTTCTGAATTTAAGGTGGTATCAAATTATGCCTTTGGAAGAGAAGAATTTATGAAGCTTTGTCCTGGTGAAATAACTGAATATTACAGTAATAGTTAGGAACATGGTCAGATCTCTTAATGAGGGTGAAAATTATCTCCAACAGTGAGACTTCAGATGAGAGTGTATTACAGTGATTAAAAGGGCAGAGTCTTGGGGGGAAATTGTTTGGGATTTAAATTTTAGCTTGGCCACTGCCCAACTGTGGGCAAGTTCCTAAAACTCTCAGAACCCCAGTTTCTCTGCAAGGTATCTACATTTCAGACTTCCTGTGAAGATTGAAAGAGATAATGCATGCACACTGCCTAGCCCGGGGCTGATGGGTAAGTGTGCAATTGCTGGCACTTCGCATATGCATTTATTTAAGAAAGAATTTGCTCAAATAAAAAAAGTCTATTTATCTAATGGTTTATTTTTAGCTACTAAAAGTGCTTTTCTGTAATTCCTGACTGAGACCCCTTATTCCTATTTCTCCCAGGAATTCTCTGGAATTCTAATGTTTAACCCTTGCGTTTTTCTGATGGGCAGGCCATCCTTCCTATATTTAAATGGGATAATGAATGAAATACACTTGGGATAATGCATAGGCTGAGGTAAGCTAACCTTACAGAAAGGTATGTTATCAATTATCATTACCACCCATTTTGCAGGGTTTTACTTCCTTTCTGGAAGAGCCTCATTCACCAGATTTTCCCTACCATTTCTCTCAAAATGACAGAACTCGCTCCTCTAATTCTCTTTAAGCTCCTCTAACAGCTTCAGGTGGATGGTCCCTCAGAATCCAGTCGGGCCCTACTGAGTTGCCTGTCTTCAGCATCAGCACTGGGTGCCTCATTTCCGGTGCCTGCTCCTCTCGTTGATAACTGCCCCGTGTTCTGTATTCCCAACCTGGAATAACACTTGAGTGTCTTCAATCAAGTGCCTCTTATAGTTCCTGACCTTGAATCACAATGAAATCCTAAATTGGCACTTGATGCCCAGATTTCATCATCAACTACTCCATTTGTTCTGGGGAACTGCAGCTTTGCAAGTAGCAGAGAATCAAATAGAGTCCAAAAGCATGACACAGAGTCTAGGGCTTCAGACATGCCTTACACTGGTTTCTGCATCTTCTATTTGTCACAAGATCTCACACTTCCTGAGAGAAAAACACCCCATGCAGACTTATGATTATTATTTCAAGCCAGGTATCAGCAGGTATATAAACATAGAAACTGTCTGTTCTTTAGATCCTTATTTTGTTTCTTTAGTGAGAACTATTCTTGGAGAGTTTACTTAAGGCTTGCATTCATACAGTGACAGTTAAAATGCACCGTGGCAGTTTAAGAGACCAGTAAACAGACAAACCTCACATGTCCTGACACCTCCTTCATGTTCATTTGGATACGATGAGAAATGTGGGTTATACAAAATGTGAGATATATAACAGGAATATCTAAAAGAGAAGAACGTAAGGCCAAAGATTCTTTATAGTTTGGAAGGGGCTGAGGTCAAGGACAGTGATGGAAGATGGAAAGGCTAGATTTGAGGAGGTGGGGAGGGAGCAAGGGAGAGAGAGAGAGAGAGAGAGCACATATCCTTTAGAAAGAGGGGAAAAACCGGGACAGGAGCTGAAGTCTTAAAATATGTCATTAAAGGTTCACCTGAAAGTATTCTGTGTGTGTGCACACGCACACGTGTGTGCGTTTGTCCTTGGATGTCAAATGCAAAATTTAAAGTAGATTTAGTATCCTAACTCAATGAGAGAGGAAAGGTACAGCATGAAGGTTATGAGTGGCTGTAGGAGTTAGTGAGTTTAATTTGAGTTTCATGATTATGCATGTTGTTATTTCTAGTCTTTTCAGGAAACAGATGCGCTGAATTTCGCACACACAGCTTTTTGCAGACTGTGGCATTTTCTGTTTGCATCTCTCCCTCCACCTTGCTTTTGAATTGCGTTTTCACAAAGTAGGCTTGCATTTCTGCCGAAAGCAACACATTCTCTGCCTCAGCCATATTTTGCAAAATAGAAGCTAGAGAGGGGGTGTGGAGGGATGTTGTGCTCACCTTCAAAGCCTGGCAGCCCCTTTCCTCCCTGACTCAACCAGCCGGCTGCCTGCAGGGAAGAGGAGCAGGGAAGAGGGACTCAGTGACATGTTTTGTCATGTAATGTTATCATTCTTTCCAGAGGAGTGTGGGATTTTGGATGAGAGGTCAAAGCACAAGTTTAAGAAGACAAAATTCTGCTTTACACATTTCTCAGTATCAAGTGTTTGATCTCGGTGGTCAAATTTTTGGAAATGAAGTAATGGAAATGTGTATGTCATGAGAGCACTCACGATGACGTGCTACTCTCTGGGAAAATGGTATTCATTTTCACATTTATTTAATCTTCAGAATAATCTCACAGAGCTTGCAGAGAAGAAAAAGTGACTCAGAGAGGTTAGATAATGTATCTCAGTCTCAGAAGGAATTCTAAAACCAGTTTGGCCTGAGCCCCAAACTCTATATTCTGCTTTCAAATTTTCTTCTTAAGAAGGCCTCAAAATATGGGGACAATAAAAAGAGAAAAAAAGTGTACCTGCTCAGAATATTTGTTATTTATTATTTTGAAGAGGTCTTGGAGTAAGATGTCCAGGTTTGAATAATAATATTTGTTGTTTTTTGAGTAAATTATACATTGTTTATCCAAAACAGAAATTTTGGAACATACAGAAAGCCACACAGAAGAGACTAAAAATAATTAGTGAGCCCACCATAATAGAGTTTATGCTAGTTGATGTAATAAAGTGATCCTAAAAGGGAGTGAGTTACAGATTATAAAAATTAATTTCTGCCTCATATAAGAATTTTGAGAGGGTAGTCATTTTCAATGTGGTTTCCAAGTTATTCTAAACATCCTGCTTCAGCCATCAGCAAGAGAGGAAAGAGCATTGGCGCAAGAATTTATGGTGAAACATTACTTCTACTCACATCCTATGTTCAAGAACTAAGTCAATATGGCCCCTTGTAGATGTAGGCAAGTACAGTCCCTGGATAATCTGTTTTTCCCCTAATGCTAAGGAGGAAAGGTAGAGTGGATTTCAGAGGAAAACTGTCTCTACCCAAAATAACTATTATTATATTTTAATTTATATCTCTACAGAATCTTAATATGAATATCTATAACTGCATGACTTCAAAAAAACATGAATCATATTAAACTTACTGTTTTGTAATATGCTTTCCTTCATTAAGCAACTACATTGATGATAATGTCTTACATCATTAAGTATTCTGGTATTATATCACTGCAATAAGGCACAGATACTTCATCATCTGGTCCTGCCATATGGTATTCCTCCAATCCCCCACGGTTGTTTCTAGTATTTCACTAATATAAAAGTGAAATGGAAGTCTTTATCTATCTATCTATCTATCTATCTATCTATCTATCTATCTATCTATCTATCTATCTATCTGTATATGTATGTATATATATATACACCTTTCTAGGCATCTCAGGACAATTCTTAGAAGTCAATAGATAAGAAATTGTTAATGCACGCTGTAGAAGGATTGTAGTGACTCGCTGTCCCTTCAGCAATGAATGAGTGAGGACATTTGGGACTTAATGATACAAGGATCAACTGCTCTTGACCTCCTTTGCATAATTACCTCCATTACTCTTGAAATGTACCAGATTAGGGTCTCCCTTTAGACGTTTGGTTGTCATTCAAAAGTAGTTACTTCCTCTTCTGCCACATCCTTGGAGAGAATATATTTCACCACCTTTTGGGTTTGGGCTTGGCCATGTGATCTTCTCTGGCCAATGAGATGTCAGTCAGTTTCATAGGCAGGAGCTTGAAATGTTACCGCCTCACTGTCTGTGACCGCCAGGAATAACGCTGCCCATGGGTGACCTCCCACGAAAGGAAGATGAGACATGTAGGCAGACTGGGCCCAATGGACAGCTTAGAACTTAATGTTACATGCCACCAACATTTAGAGGTTACTTATTATGTAGCAATGGCTGACCGATACAGTGCCCCATCGGCAACACCTGTGATAAAGGAAGACCCATCAGTTGTGGGGCATATACAGTATCTGAGGCAGGCCTGCTGGGTCCCTGGCTCTTTGCACCATTCTATTTTATCTCTCTGGGTAAGTGATTGTCCTTTAATTTCCAGGTGTCAGCAGGTGAGTGAGCTAAAGTTGTCATCCCAGTTGTGCCATTTCAGTTTTAAATGTTTTTCCATTCTTACTTTCTCATTGTTCTAAACCTCAGTCCCAGTCCAGCACAAGAGGCTAAGTAATGTAGAACAATGCTTGGCTTCTAGAATGTCAAATTATAATGAGAAAAGGAAAACAATTGTTAACAGAACCAGACACGCACCCATGTGCTGCATCCTTTTACCCCACATCTTGTAAATGCAGAACCGTGGTATCATCAGCAAAGCCTAAACCCTAGAAACATGACTGAAAGTTCTGCTCTCTACAGAGATATTTCAAGCAAAACTCATTTAAAAGCAGCTAAAGGAGCCTGTTATTTTATTAGACATCTGAGACAAGAGTAGATCCCTCGACTATGTCAATATGGATCACACAGGCTCTCGGTGCGGGACCCATGCTGGCAGATTCAAGGGCGAAGGAGGAAAAGAGCAGCTCCGCTCCTTCCTCACCGGGAGCTCTTGTCTGCAGCAGAGCTAGAGACCGTTTGTGACTGGGCTCCATTTTTCTTGACAATGATACCAAGACCTTCTGATTAAGGACTGGGGAAACTGACCAATGACTTTCTTAGTTATTAAAATAGGACTGTTTGCTAGTTGTCTATATAAAACCTATCTTTTTGTAAATATAAAGTAGTCATTTCCAAACCTGTCAGCTCCCATTAGGATCACCTGGGGGGCCTTATGTAAGTAAGGGCTCCAAGGCCCCTCCTTTGGGGGTTCTGATGGTTACAGAGTAGATCCAGAAGCTCTGTAATCTCGTTAATAAGTCTCTCAAGTGATTTTTGATAATCACCCTGACTAGGGAATCAGTACTTCATGTAAGTTTCTGGGGAATACTGTAACTCTTGATACATGTCATTCTCACATTCTCTGAGTCATCTCCTTAAACTTCTAGTCATGACGGTGACAGTGATTCTTATTTCTTAGACTGCAGGGATGATGGGAAACTGAGGCTATAAACTCTGACACTGCAGGACTTGGCAGGAGTCCTGTTTCTTGCGTCCAGTGAGTCTCAGAGTGGGTAATAGATTTCGGTTTTTGTCTTCCCAACAGGAAAAAATGGCTATGTGCATAACCAGGAAGGAGGTCACTCCTCGGTCCCACCCTTCTCAGAAGGCCCCACGGACTTCCACGCCGCCCGGTTGCCGGCCCCGCGCGTGTCCCTGAGTGCTGTCTCCTGAGAGGTCTGAGGAATCTCTTCACTGTAGCTGCGGTGCTTGCTGCTCCTGTTCCCCATCCCTAGGCTGCCAACTAGTTCACCATATTTTGCTAGAAAGCTATTTTATTAGACATCTGAGACAAGAGTAGATCACTCGATTATGTTAATCTAGATCAACGTTCAGAAGAAGGATGTCTTCCTCTTTTTCAGATTATAATTACTCCTGTTGAGGGATCCGGATCAGCACCCCAAAACTGTGGGAGGAATTCATCCTTGATTTCTGTGCTTTCTTTTTTCCCAAAACTTCATGGTCTGTTATGGGTTAGGGTCTGACCCAGCAAGCTTCCCTTGATATAGTATACGTTCCCCTTCTTAAAGATGACTGGCTCTTAACACAGGGAACGTAGCTCTAAGGTAGTTTAGTGGATCAGTCATAAGCACTCAGGAATATTGCCCTTATTTCCTAAGACCCCTGGCAACCTACACTGAAGATCCGTAGGCACCAGCATGTGCATATAGATCCTTGTGCTTCCTATGGAGGTTCTCACATACACACTTGCACTCACGTGTGCACATGCATGGATAAGAACGTGAAGAGTAGGGGTTGAAGGCAGGGAGGAAGTAAGTAAAATAAAAATAGATACCAGTATTACCTGGCCTGTTCAATATGGAATCTATGATTACTAGGGAACATGTACCTGCAAACAGGTGCTGTTTAAATCAAGGAAGAAATATGTTCTCAAGAAATTTACCAAATTTGGAAAGATTAAAACATCTGAAGTAATATCAAGTCATACAAGACGGAAGACAATAAAGTGTTAAAGTGTTTGGAAAATACTATAATAAAGCATTTTAAGGTTCTATGGCATTATCTTCCCTCTGGGCATTTTCCTTTATCATCAAAAAGTAAATGAAAACAAAGCGTCACCACAGAAAACTGAAAATTTGCTTGGCTGGATATGTCGCTTTACTAAAATGCCATCCTTTCTCTTCCAGGGCTTTTTTTTTTTCCTTTTTTAAACTATCTTTTTTCTTTTTCTTTTTCTTTTTTGTTTTACCCTAGCAGCTAAGCATAACAAATGTAGAAGAACTAAATAGGAAAGTGGGAAAGCTGCCTCCTTATTTTAGAGCTTGACAAGATGTGTTAGCTTTTACATTTTGAGCTCTGTAGGATGTCAGGCACTTCAGAGCAGGGGTGGCATCTATCTTTATGGTGCTACTTGCATGGCACCCTATTTGGATGAAATCATCCTTTGTTTCATTTATTATTTTTAAATAGAATTTGTCAAGGACCCTAAAGTTCCTTCTAAAGAGGCAATATGTCCTCTAGTCTCATTTGCAAATCTGGGCACCCCACGGCAGAGCGATGTGCTGCCTGCTGACTGCAGAGTGGCCTCCCGCGTGAGCTGGTGTGCATTCATTCAGGCTTCCTGCAGCTGGCAGCTCCCCCCTGCCTTTTCCTCGGTGCAGAGACACAGCAGTGGAGAGCACATTCCCTGTGGTCCTATGCCACTTGTCATCACCCTCAAATGCTCTGAAATCCCATTTTTGTGAAGCAATGGCTGCCTTTGCTGCCCAGGGGAATCACCTGGGGAAGCTTCAAAGAACATCAAATCCTGGAGCCCACCCCAGAGATTCTAATTTAATGGGTCTCAGTTTGGTATGTTCTGGGCATCAGTCTTTGAAGGCTCCCTGGGAAATTCTCATCTACCGCCAAGGCTGAGTGGCATGAGGAGGTGTGGGGTTGAGATTGTCTGTACTGAGTGAGTTAAAACGTGAGCGATGCTAAAATAGGGGAACTTAAAAAAACTCATGAGCCCGAATGTGCACATTCAAATGGTCATTTCTCTCTTGGAAATGTCTTTAGGGACTGCTTCACATTCTCCCAAACCTCTGACAGGATCCCTGTGCTGATTGACAGGAGCAGTAACCATCAGCAAGCTTTGGTCAAGTTCAAAATCAGACCTGGTATTGCTGTAACAGCCCAATAATTCATGTAAGTTATTGAGAATCTACATGCCCTACATGTGTGCAAGGTTTCTGAAATGAGAGTTTTAAGGAAAAAGAGAATCCTATATGTGGAATATATGTTACAGGAATACATGATGATAGTTGCCATCTATCAAGTGCATGCTATGTACCAGCACTGAGTCAGCCTCCTAGTATACACCCTGAGGCTCAGAGGAGTAGGGAAGGATTTGTAGAAAGAAGAGTCCACACACTTCTCATCTCACCCAGGCAGTGGTTGAAAATCATACTCGCAAGGGACTAACAGATGAGAAGGCGCTATAAATAAAGGAGGCCCATAGATGAAACCAACAAAGGTCACATGTGCACAGTGCTGGCTGCATTGTCAGTCCTCATTCTCATACTAGACACTCTTTGCACAAGTGAGCTGCAAGAGATATTATGGGCCCCCATCTGAGTGGGAGAACACACCACCTCCTGGGGCTTCAAGTGATGAGGCTCTGTTTTTGTCTTTTCAGAATAAGACATTGAACAAACTTTCTGATTCAATAGTCAGAACACCTGGTGCAATCTGGAGTCTACTTTTCAAATCCTGGTACTTATGAATATTTAGATATTTTTCTTGTCAACGTAGCTCTACCTGAGAATATTGAGTGCCCCCTTGTCCAGATGCTCCAGTAGGTACTGTTGGCTATAATATTTTAAAAAATATTTTTGCTTTGAATGAAAAACAGCATGGCATTGCATACCAGGTGGGAACAGTGGATTACCAGGCTCCCCATGTCTGAAGAATCATCTTTTATCTGAAAGTATCTTCCCATCGCCTCAATTTCCCCTCATGCTTTTTCCTCCTGCTGGAAAAGGGGCTGGCGTAGGGGTTGTAGCACTGGTCTATAGTCCATTTGCTGCTTCCTGTTCTTGTCATCTCTGCTTTTCTATACGCCTTTATCAAGGACTGGGGGTGCACATGGGAGAACTAAATAAGGCGATTTTCAGTGTCCAGGGAGGGACAGTCTGCCAAGCACACATTGCTACCAGCCTGTCTGCCATGGTCGTCTGTGTGACACCATCAGCTAGTATTCCTTATGGGTTTGCTTGTGATTTAACTAACCAGGTGATCTAAAACCTCGGCATGGGGTAAACGGGAGTGCTGAGGGGGAGAAAGCAATGAAGAGGGATGGTTGATAGATCAGATGTTGCCCTTAGAAGAGGTATAATAGAACAACCCAAGAAGACTGAGAGCCTAAGGTAGGAGACAAGGAGCCTGGAAGGGGAAAGAGGAAGATGGTAAGCATCAGCTCCTGGAGGTTACTAAGTCCTCACATATGCACTGCCCTTTCTTCTTGGAGAAGCTTCTCTTTCTCTGCCCACCATTGACTATCATCATCCAGCGCTCTGTCCTGGACCCCCTCTGACCCCCTCTGAATGCCCTCCCAAGGTGACCTCGTTCGTTACTTGATGCTCTCAAAACTAAACCGCACTTCAGATGCTTGTTCCTGAACATCTTCTCTTGGATGTCTGCCCAGAGATATTCTGTGCTTAGAGATTGTTCTGTAAAGCATGTGGTTCCAGAAATTATAAAATGTGTTCATAAATTTGTCAGTCTAAAGAATGCTAGTGTAACAGTTTCCAATAGCCTACTTCTCAGTGTGCATTGAAAATTGAAGTTCCTAATGGTTTTAAGTTCTAATTAAAGCTACTTTAAATAATAAGGAAAACATTTCTGCATGCTAAAGAATGCGTCTTTTACCTTGATAAAAGAAGGTAACTTTGTTCTAAAGTATAGCTGTTTATTTAAAGAGGGAGAACTCTAAATGTAAAAAGAAGGTTGTAGAAAGTTTGTGGAAGAATTTAATATGGTCATGCTATGTGAAATTAAAGCAAATGAGTTTTAATATAAAGTACACAGCAAAACTAGAATTTTTTTCTGTTTGTTAAAAGGACAAAGGTTTATTAGTCTACTGTTAATGTTAAAAGCTTGCAAAGGATTTTCTAATTGTTTTATCAAAGCAGTTTCTTGTGCTTAAAGTCTCAATGAGTTGTCTAAGTACTGTGTAACCTGTGTTTGCCTTTAAACTTTTTATTGGCATTCTGATTATGTAGATAATTATTGTTTCATAGCGACCTATGATTCTATTTAGGCAAATGCCTTAGAAACTTTCTTCTGATGGCTTCCTAAAGTCAAACTCTAAAAAGGGTGCTTTTGCCTCTAGTTAACTGATATTTTCCAGAGGGCCCCTGGAACATGTCAGAGGAGTTTTTTCTCCTCATCAGGGAAAACATTTGGCTAATTTGGCTTATTTATCTGATATATAATTACCTGCTTAATTACCTGGAAAGCACTGTCAAAGGGAATGATGCTAAACTTTGTTACTGAATGTTTTATGTTACAGAAATATCCAAATTTCCTTATGTCAACTATCTCATAGTAAACTCTCATCAGTTCTTTAAGCATTGTCCTTTGTAAATCTTTTGTCTTTTATAGTCACTATTTATGACTCCTAAACTAGTAAAGAACTAAATTCCAGCAGAGCAAGTATCCTAAACTAGTAAAGATCTAGATTTCGCAGAGCAGGTATTGGTTGCATAGGATTAAGTAAACTAAGGAAAGGATTTTGTGGCTTTTTGTTTCAAACGTTGCTGATAAAAGTGTTTTAAACTTTTTCTCTTAAACTTACAACAGTTTAGTAAATGACAATACCTTTATAAGCAGAATTGAAACATTTAACTTTCTCTCTACCTAATCCCTCCAGAATTAGAAAAACCTCTCAGTGAGTATTTTTATGTTTTACGGCAGTATGTTTATTTGCATAAGTCCAATAAGAATCTGCTTTCCTTGTAACAGAACCAATTAAAAACACTGGTTATAGTACCAAGGCTTTGACTAGAATGTCATACCTGAGAGACACGTGCATAAACTCAAATATGAACAGACAGCTTTAAGAAACTAAGGCTGACTTTATATAGCCAACAAAGCCCCTTGGAAGAACAGGCCTGGTACCTTGCTTACAGGGTTCCCAGCAGCCTTACCAGGTGAGTAAGGAAGGTCACTTCCTGGCAGGTGCAGGAACCTCAGAACGCCTTGGGGACCTCGAGAAGAGAGGAATTCACCCAAATCTACAGGTACTGCAGGCACACCTGATGGCAAGTCTGGTTTGGCTGTCTGGCCTCAAGAGGCCTTTAAAAGTCCAATCTGAAATTCCTTATAAAAAGTTCCAGAAAAGCACATTTTAAAGATCCTATGTAATCAATTGCTCTTCTTGCTGCACTTATGCAAATAATCAAGCTAAGTGTTAATTATTTTCTTAATCTGGTTACTTCTAATAAAAATGAGGGTGATTTTAGAGAAAAATATTGTTTCAATAATGCAGCCTTATCTATACTAAATCCTAATCCTAATCACTGGGACATAGACTAGATCCAGAATTCTAGTTTCCCCTAAACATCTGGCTCTGGCTATGATTCTCTAGATGTCTTAGTTTTCTCTTATCATTTCAATTAAAGTTTTACTCTTTCTAGCCCTCATATTCAGCCATGCATTCCTAATCTCATCAAGTTTGTCCTTCCAGAATGCAAAAGCCAACTCCAGATGTTGCTACTGAACCTTAGAATGCGATTTGTTCTATCTTGTCTAGAAGCCATAAAACTGTAAATAGTAATATAAATGGAACCCGGAATAGAAGCGCCAACCTTCCGAGGCCCTCTCAATTGACCACTGATGGAGACCTAGCTGCACCCCTCACTGCGCCCCCTCTCAGCATGAAGCAGCCAGAACAGTCATCGCCCCTTTTCCCTAGCAGCACCTAGGGTCTCTATCTGTAGAGGGGGGAATGAGACAGGGACCTTGCGCTTAGACAGAATAGGGTGAGGGCCTCTGGAAAATGCAAGGCAGGATACTTGCAGTCAGAGCAATGTAACTAACTACATGCAAGGAGACCCCCTACCAAAACTCTGTGTTATACATTAAGCTCTAGAGTCATTCTTCAGTGAGATCAGTTGATATTCCTCAGATAAAGGAAAGTAGCCCATGTTTTTATTATGCTAATCATTTGTAATCATGTGTAAGATTCACTTTAGCATGCTAAAAGGGACTTAATGTCTCATTGAGGACAAACATCCTAAGACCACTTTTAACAAGTCCACACCCCTAAGCCCTTTATCAGTTCCCCCAAATCCTCAACTGACTAGGAATCCCCTGGACAATGCACCACCCAGGCTCTCTTGTCCCCTCCTGGCATGAGCCAGGAGTTCTGTCCTCTCCCTTTATCTCTAAATAAAAGCCTCTCCCTGGCTCTCCTTACCGTGACACGTGTTTGCTAAGTTCATTATTTGACACGGCAAACAAGAATCCTGGCATCAGCAGGTTGGTTGGGTCTGCTCAAGGGCCTTAATAACTTAGTAACAAAGTCAGGACCTGACTATTTGTTTCCTAGTGAGCACCACAGCTTGTATGGTTTTCGTTGCCTTTACACCCTCACTTCACTTCTCAATGATTCTCTTCTTTTTCATTTCTCTTCAATTTCTAGTAAGTCACTCTCTGAGAATAGGGACCCAGAGTTACTCCTATGCCTCATCCACACCTTAATAAACACAAACATCCATAATTTGCTTTTTCTTCCTTTTCTGAACTCATTTGGCAGTTTTCCCATCTCATCACTTCCAGCTGGAAATGGGATTTCCTTCCAATAGGGCAATAATATAGACCTGGCTTTTCGATTTTTCCATCTAAACTTCATCTTTGCCCATTTAAGTGCCTTGAATCTTGCTTCTGGATGACAGAGGACATGGATTTCCATTCACTCAACAACAGAGACAATGAGCTCTTTAAGAAATGCTATTGGTCTCAATTAGAAATTGACTGACATTCAGCTTTTGTCAAAAGCTTGAAGGAGGCAGCCAATATTTGACAATGTCCAAGAGATTAGCTCCTCATTATTTTCTTAAATTCATGCCTTTAGTCAATCAAGCCGTGAACAAACTACTTAACCTAAAATTCATGTTCTCCTTCTATTAATAAGGATAATTGTAATAATATCTACCTCATATGGTTATTGTGATGCTTAAATGAATTAACTCACATAAGTGCTTGCAGTGCCTGGACTAGATTTACATTTATGGGACTGCTGTTCTCCATGCTCAAGGCTTTCATAAAGTGCTGAAAGCTATATTTGAAAAAGCTGATTTTTGTGAAGCAAAAATTGTCATTGAGGACATTGTTATTCAAATTTCCTTTTGTTAAGAATAGTAGGGAAAAATCTTTCAGATCTCAAGTCAAGAAAAGAGTTTGCCTTTTTATGCCTCTGTTTCCCTCTATCTGGCCTGAGGGTTTCAGCCCTGGGCAAGTTCACCATAGATTCAGTGAGACTGAGAAATGACAATGGAATGTTCTTGGGGTAAAGGGGTTTATACCTGGTTTTATTCTCATGGTGGTAGGTTGAGCACTAGAATCACGTCTTCATCCAGCAGTCTGCAGGTCCATAATCCACCTCTGTGTCTCTGCCTCCACTCAGAGCACTGGCAGAGCTCTTTATATAGTGACTCAGTCAATAGTAGCTCATTGCCCACCGTGTGGAAGCAGTAGCCTAGCAGCAGGCCAGTTACATCATCAAGTGGGTTAGGGTCAGATGAGGATCTTGGTTATAGGAACTTTGATTTTCCCATAACTTCTCTGGCAAATAAGATATAAATGAGCAAGAACTCATCTTATTTCCATCTTTGTTTTAGAAACTAAGAAGTATAGAGATGAGCTTTATGCTCAAAGACAGAAATTTCCTGATATCATCTTTCTTTCCTTTATTACATGTCTTTAATCTTTTCATCTTTTTGGTGATACTAATCTTATTATAATCTGTCTCAAATACCTTTTGGAAGTCCTCAAGAGTTAATTCCTAAGTTAACAAATAAATGAATGTATTAGGCAGAAAAAAAAAATCAGTCTTTAACTACAAATCAGTGTTTATGTTAATAATGATGGACCCCACATTTAGAGAAAGGGGATTGTGGTAGGTAAAATTCTAAGATGGTCCCAAGATTCTCACCCCCTGATATATGCTCTGTATAATTTCCTACCCCTGAGTAAGGGGGACCTATGAAAATGAGGGGATTTCACTCTCATGATCAGGTTTGTACTCAGTTGACTTTCAGTTAATCAAAAGTGGGGTTAGCCTGGATGGGCCTGAGTGCATCAGGGGAACCTTCTAAAATAAAGCAAAGGTCAGGTGTCCTGCTAGCCTCAGGAAAGACAGCAAACTGCTGTATTGCAAACTTTTTATCACCGGGGCCATGCGGCTGGGACCTCAGTGTGATCTCTAGCTGTTGAAAGCAAGGAAATGGGGCCTTAATCCTGAAACTAAAGGAACTGAATTCTGCCAAAAACCTGACCACATTTAGAAGAAGACTTTGAGCTCCAAATGGGGATTTGACATTTTGATTTTAGCCATGTGAGACCCTGAGTAGAGAACACAGTTATGCTGTGGCCAGACTTCTGACCTACAGTTATTGTAAGATAATATAGAGGTTTAATTTTAAGTCACCAAGTTTCTAGTAATTTGTTTTGCAGCCAAGGGAAACTAATTCACATTTCTAATAAATTAAAACTAAAGTTTTAAACAATTTTGATAGTATAAACAGCTATAGCTTATCACCAGTTTCATTGTTGAGGCTGTCCCAATTCTATTTCTCATGTGATGCTAATAGGTAATATGGAAAGAAAAAGAGTGAAACACCTTATCAGGTGAGAGCTGTATTATATTTTCTAATTTGTTTGAAGTCATACACACACACACACACACACACAAGCATCCTTGTTTTATTGTCATTTGCTTTACTGTGCTTTGCAGATACTGTGTTTTTACAAATTGTTATGGCAACCCTGCTTAGAACAAGTCTATTGGCACAATTTTTCCAGCAGCACTTGTTCACTTTGTGTCTCTGTGTCACATTTTGATAATTCTTGCAGTATTTCAAACTCTTCCATTATATATTTGTTATGGTGATCTGTGATCAATGATCTTTGATGTCACTATTTGGGGTGCCACAATTACTTTGGGGTGTCACAAACCATACCCACAGAAGACAGAAAATTCAATAGATAAACATTGTGTGTGTTCTGACTGCTCCACTAATGTCTGGTTCCCCATCTCTCTCCATCTTCATCAGCGTCCCTATTTCAAAGTGTTCAAGTGAAAGGAAGAGAAACATCTCTACTTATTTTACAAGGCACTTTTTATTTATCTGTTACTTTTCTGGCAGTGATAGAAAAAGTAGAAAAGGTAATAAATTAGTACCTTCAGGGAGCTTAAGTAAGAATGGCACTTTAAATAAAAAACTAGAAATAGTCAAGCTTCATGAAGGTTAAAGCTCAGCCAGGCTGAAGGCTGAGCCTCTTGCATCATCAGTCAGCCAAATTGTGAGTGCAAAGGAAAACCGGAAGGACATTAAAAGTGCCATTCCGATGAACACAAAGCAAACGTGCCTCATTTAAGGTGTAGTGATCAAATCTGTAATTTGATTATGATGTGTCTTAATGAAGTTTTATTCATGTTTACTGTCTCAGTTTACCAGGCCACCTGAAGTTGTCTCACAGCTCACTGAATGTCCACTACTTTTTTATCTGGTCATTTTTTCTCTTTCTCTTTTTTGGTTAACATATATTGCTGTATCTGTAGGTTTCCCAGTCTTTTCTTCCATAAGGTAAAATCTGATGTTAATCCAACCTTTCATTTGTATTCATGTGAATTTTTCATTTCAGATACTATGGTTTTGATTTTAGAAGTTCAGTTTGGCTCTTTTATATCTTTTATATCTCAGATTAACTTGCTCAGTCTTTCTTTAGCTTCTTGAATATGTAGCACAGTTTTAATAGGTGTTTTAATGCCCTTTTATGCTAATTGTATTGTCATTTCTACTTGGTATCAATTTATTAGTATTTATTCTCATTTTGAGTTGTTTTTTTGTGCTTCATGGTTAGTAACTTTTTATTTGATGCTAGACATTATGAATTTTAACTTATTAGATGTTGGATACTTTCTGTTCCTATAAATATTCTTGTTCTAGTTCTGAGATATAGTTAATTTTCTTTGAAATAGTTCGATCTTTTCTGGTAATGATTTTAAACTTTGGGTTAGGTAAGACAGAACACAGTTAAGCTAGGGCTAATTTTCCTCTATTACTGATGCAGAATCTTTTTTGCTTTCTTTGTCTGTGGTAGTTAATCTTACAGGTCAACTTGGCTAGGCTAAGGGAAACCCAGATAGCTAGTAACATTATTTCTGGGTGTGTCTGTGAGGGTGTGTCTGAAAGAGATTAGCATTTGCATTGGTAGACTGAGTAAAAATCACTACCACCAGCATCGCCAGTGTGGATGGGTGGGCCATATCCAGTCTGCTGAAGGCCTGAATAGAACCAAAAGGTGGAAGAAGGGCAAATCTGTTCTTGTTGCTTAAACAGAGATATCCACCTTTCCCTGCCTTTGGACACCAATGTTCTTGGTTCTTGGGCTTTCAGACTTAAACTAGTATTCATACCATTGGCTCCTGATTCTCCAGCCTTTAGACTTGGACTGAATTACACCACTGGCTTTCTTGGTTCTCCAGCTTGCAGATTGCAGATTGTGGGACTACACAGTCTCCACAATTGTGTGAGCCAGTTCCTGAAATGAATGATTTTGAGTGTTTTATTCCCAGCTGCAGTAAACTGAGTCATAAGAAATACATATTTGGTCATCCGTATGACCAAGTGTGTATGTCCCGGGTGTATCTGGGCAGGGCCTGGAGGTTGAATCAGCCGATGGCCAATAGTCCAGTTGATCCTGACCATGCAGGGAAGCCCTCACCAACTCATCTCCCTCTGCTCTCTTGGCTCCTGCTTTTCTGTTGGCAAGACAGTGTCCATGCCTGGGGAGCCGGAGCGCCCCCACGTGCCGCCAGCCAGGGCCCGGGTTCCACAAGGATAGAAGCTCCTGTATTTGGGACCTTGCCCTATGTCTCTTCATCTGGCTGTTATTGCAGCCTGGTATCCTTTATTAAACTGGTAAACATGTTTTCCTGAGAGTTCTGTGAGTCACCCTAGTCAACTAATCATACCTAAGGGGGAGGTCATGGGAACCGCCAATCTGTAGCCGGTTGGTCAGAAGCACAGGGAACTGCCTGGGTCTTGCAACCGGCTTCTGGAATCGGGGCTGAAGGGCAGTCTGGTAGGACAAGAACCCTCAACCTGGGGCATCTGGCGCTGTCTCTGGGCAGATAGAGTCAGAATTGAACTGAATCCTTGGACACCCTGCTGGTGTTCGAGAATTTCTTCTTGTTGTGTGGGAAGACCCTCCCACACACTTATACACATCGGAAGCAGGTCCGGGAACCCGAATAGAGTTATAGTACTATTACTTCTGTGTATAGTACTATTATTGTTGCATATACATGTAGGAAAAGAACAACATGTAACACCAGCCATAGAGAATCTCTTTTTACAAATGAGCTGATAAGTACTCAGTTGAAGACTCAGGCAGATTCTTTGTAGATCTCTGGACTCTCTCTGTGTACAGCTCTCGTTTCTCCAATGCTGTTTTTTTTTTATGAAGTTTAGTTTCCTCTATCTCCCTAAGGTCCCAGTTCTGTCTTTTCAATTCAGATAGCTTGCTGGAATCTTCTTAGTTTCTGACTCCCTGTAGTATTGCATGTGAATTTTCTCTAGGCAGTAAGCTGGTATAATCATAGGACTCACTTTGGTTTCCCAACTCCCAGAGATCACTATCCTTTGTTTCTTGATGTCCAGTATCTTGAAACCTGTCTTTTCACATATTTTGTCCAGTTTTTAAATTATTTCTTGCTGTCAGGTAAGACTAATCCCTGTTTCTGCATTTTGGTTGATGGTGAGAGTCTTGTCAAACAATTTTATTTGAGAAAACATTTACAAACATTGCCTTTCCAAACTCAGTTTGATTACAGATAAGTGATTTTTCCTCCCTACATTCTAATAATTCCGAGTAGCACAAAAATACACTTAGTAATCAATGTTATACAGGGCTCCTCCCAAGTCATTTAAAATCTATTTCACTTAGTCTAACTGTGCCCCAGCAAAGAGTAAGTATTCTACAGGAAGCAGTTCTTTCTAGGAAATCTGCTTCTCAAGGATGCATAGGCTCATATAATTTATTACTGGAAGTTTCATTTGAGTTTATTTTTGGCCACTCTTATCTCAGATGAAGATACTGAGGCTCAGACTACAGAGATTCTGGACACAAAGCAGCAGAGGCAGACATTTGGCCAAAGTAAATGATAGATACACCTGTACCAGCAGGCCCCCAGCTTCTCATTGTGTGATGTTTAATATGTTAATATTTAATTTAGGTGGTTGTAATGCAGGATAGATTTTCAATAGAAACAATACAATGAATTGGGTCTATTTTGTTGACACTGTATATGGACACAGACAGGTACATTTCAGGTTAATTGGGTTTGAAAAATGATAACTGAAGCAGTCACTGCTGTTACTAGAAGAAAATAAATTAGAGTTCTAAGTCAGAATGCAGAGAAATCATCTTCCCATCTTGGTTTCGATAGGTTTCTGACAGTAGTTTGAGTTGGACAGAGCTCTAAACTACACATTTTTTCTTCACAGCAAATCGTTAACTTGCTTTATTTCTTCATTGACATCAAAAACTTTCTCTTGAATGAAAAGCAAAGGACATTTCTCTGGGAGGGCATAGGGTGTTTGGACTTAGGCTGATTTCGTTCTGCTCAGATAGATTTACCTACATTTCTACCTGGTATGCAGGGTTTGCAGCTGGAGACTTGCTGTGCCTGTCAGGCTGGGTCACCCTTAGGCTTCCTGGCTTGCATTTTCTTTCCACTTAGTTCTATATCAGGTGTTACAGGGAATAGAAATGAAGAAAACAAAATATTCCCAAAAACCAATAATAATTCTAGGAGCTTATTCTGATGAGATTATTAGAAACATATGAAAAGGCATTTGTACAGAGTTGTTTCAGCATTATGTATAATAACAAAAGTTAGCCACATTTAAGTGCCTATCAATGGGAGATTGACTAAATAAATTGCATATCCTTACAATTGTAAACTTTGCAACCATTATAAGTGGTAATATTTTATATTTATCAATATGAAAAGATATCCATAAAGAGTTATTAAATGAAAAGAAGGTTAAAAATATCTTTTAATAGTGAACTAATTTATTTAAAATATATGCAGGTGTGTACACACATGTCTCTGTACTTCCCTGAGCTCATTACTATCATTTATTAAGTTATGTGTTGTGACAACTAACAGCTAAACTTTACATATCATGCTTTCCATGTTTTAACAGGGACATTTCTTTAAGGTAGAACAGTGTCTTAAACAGTGAGAATGTGAAGCCAATTGGACAGAAAGGTCTATAAGAATACTGAACACATACAAAACAAGGTCCCTCCCATTTCAGCATCTCAGATGCTAGAGGCTTTCACATATGTAGGCTGATTTGATTAGCATATCCATCATCCAAAATGGGTTTAGTGGAGACCATTATTCCCATTTCATAGCTGAGAATCTAAGGCCCAAAGAGAATAGTGACTTACATAAGATGATTAAAAAAATTATAAAAGCTACAATTTATTGATCATCTATTATGTACCAAGTACTTTACATGGGTATATCTTGAATCCCAATCCATACTTTATGGATAAGGCTGAAGTTTAGAAAGTATCTCATACAAGGTAACTCAGTAAGTGATGAAGCCAGGCTTCACACCATGTCTTATTCTAACTGCATTGCTTCTAGATTAATTTATTCAAGAAATATTATCTATTAGGCATTTTGATATATCATTGAACAAAAAAGACAAAAAATGAAGCATACATTTTAGTGCATATTAATAGCTAACATTTAAGATGGTGCTTTCAGTGTGTCAGGAACTAAGACTTACCATGTATTTACCCCTTTTATTCTCCCAACAATGCACTGTGATGCGTATTATTATTAATCATCATTTTACACGTAAGGAAACAAAGAGTTGATGTTTTGGCCAAATGACAAAGCTAGTAAGTACCAGAGTTAGGTTTAGAATAGTAGTCTCAAATCCTTAGCCAATGCTTTATGCATTCTTCCATATCATATGCTAGTGTTCTTAGCCATAGTGATGGTATATGGGCCAAATACTGGGAATCCAGGCACCACAAATTATTTTTATATGGCTATGCCATGCTATACCTGTAGTATTCTGTAGGTTCCTAAGCTTGCTGGTACTTCCTGTGGGCTGAGAGTTCTCATACCTGTTTCATTTAACACCCCATAGGAAACTGAATTGGAGTAAACTTAGGTCAGTTGTTCTCATACTTGGCTACACATGGAATCAGTTGAGGAGTTTTAAAAAATACTGAAGCTTGGGCCCTACCTCCGGAGATTTTAATATAATTAATCAAAGGTTTGACCTGGGCATCAGGATTTAAAAAATCTTCTTAGATTACTCTAATGAACAGCCAAGTTTGAGAATATTGACCTAGATCAGCCTTCTCAAAGTATGATATATAGACCCCAGGGAGGTCTTCATACAGGATTCACAAAGTGAAATATTATGTGGAAATATTAGGGTTTTGCCAAACAGTTGACATTTGTACTGATGGAACAAAATTGGTGGTGGTTAAAGGCATCAGTGCCGAAGCATGAATCAAGGAAGTGGCACCAAATTTTATAGAGATGTGTTTTTCACTGGCACGTACTCAAATAAAGAAAAGTAAGTTTTACTAAAGAGTGCCTTCAATGAAGCAGTTATAAAGTATTGATTTTATTGAACTTTGAGCATGTATCATTTTAATATTCTGGATGATATAATGGGATGTATGTTAAAGCATTTCTGTTACATATTGAAGTACAATGCTTGTCTTGAGGAAAAGCTCTTGTGCAATTTGAGTTTGAGTTGCAAGCTAAACTAGAGTTTTCTCTTTTTCTTTGGTGGAACAGAAATTTTAATTGAAAGTATGTGTAAGCAAGAGTAACTCCCATTTGACATTTGAATCCACCATGTTGACTGATGGATCACCTTATCCTTCCTTTCCTTTGACACACAAGTATTCCTAGATAACCTCCAGCTTGGAACAATTAAAACCGTTCCCTGGGGAAAGACTCGTTACTCTAAATTCCAGCAATAATACTCAGACTGACGTTAGCACTGGCTCCACTGTGCACTCAAGTGGTCATCCTGCACGTAGACCCTGTGCTTCCTCTGTGCTTCCTCCTTGCACGTAGTCCCTGTCTCCTTGCTTCTACGCATTAGCAACCCTACACACAAAGCAGTGCAGAGACCCAAGTAGCCTGCTCACCCTGCCACCTGCAGGACAATCTTCTGTAGATAAGATCCCCACAGTAAACCTCCGTGGAATACAAGCTGGATCTGTCAGCTGCTTTCTTTGGCCTTACAGTCTCCTCGGCCTTTGAGAGTGGGTTTCCCCCAGTGGAGCAGTATGCCAGGCAAGTTATGGTTATTTGGACTTGGGTATTTGGCAGACATTTTCTAAAAATGAACAAAGTAAGTGTTTCCCTTCAAAGAAAACAACAGGTAATTTTGTTTGTTGCCAATTATAAAATTTCAGCTTTTATATGAAAATTAAAATTTTAGAAAACTTTCTTCTGTCGTGAGCTTGGCTGCTTCTTCATGCTTCAAGACTTTTCTGAAAGGATGAGGGGAGATGTTAAAAAAGTAATATTTTTGATAGTGGATAATTAAATATAAGATTTTATTTGGAAGATCATTTGAAAGATCAGCATAACTCAGTGAACCAACATTTTCCAAATGACCAATACATGACGCTACAAACTCATGCCCGCACAAAAGATTATTCACTGGGCAACATAAACCAATAGATATTAATGGAACAGAGTGTATGACAAGTCCAATGATATATTTTCAGATTTCACACTGCAATTAATCTGTAAGAAACCACTGCTTTCTGAGTTTGGATCTAGTATCAAAAAAGGCCTATCCATAGTTCTCTGAAAAGACTATTAAAATATTACTCCATTTTCTAACTACATATCTGTGTAAGATACTTTTTCTTCATCTCTTTCAACTAAAACAATTTATCCTAAGAAATGGAATGTGAAGCATGTTTGAGAATCCAGGTGTCTTCTTTTAAGTCAGATATTAAAAAGATTTGCAAAAATGTAACATAAATCACTTTTCTCAAAATTTTTTTGTTTGGGATAATTTAGACATTTTTAATAAAGATGTTAGCATGCAGTGGATTTAGTTATTATTTTAAGTGAATAAATATTTTTAAATGACCAGTTAACTGTAAGCCACAAAAACAGACCTTCTTTGGGGGTCCTCAATAATTTTTAAGACCATAAAAGTGCCATACCAGAGACCTGAAAGTCTGTAAATTGCTGACCTAAGTAATGCTGGGTTGCTTGACTCTTAATTTTCCTCTTCCAGCTATGACTTTCACCCAGGGTTGATTCTGGACTGCCTGCTGGATCAGCTCCAGTCATCCGTACAGTGGCCTGGATGCAGTGACAGTCTCAAACATTCCTTGAGGTGTCATCACCTCTTCAGCTTTCCACCTGCCAGTTGCTAACATGTCTTTGCTTTTCTTCTTGACAGTGGTCGAACTCCCTCTTCTCACATCCTGTGGAGACTGTATTTGAGTGAAATATCCCAGTGTGGCTGTTTGGTCACCCAGGCACAGCTCCCTCCAACCCTAGAAGCCTGCGGGTGCCCTAGAAGGGCGAATCAAAGTGAGTTCAAGAGCCTCACACTGCTTCTAGAAACACAGTTGCCTTTCATCTCAGCCATGACTGCTGATCAGCGTCCTCCTGCGTGACTCCCTCGCACATGGGGATCTCCCATCTGAGGTGCATCATTCCTTCCTGAACAAATCCATCAAATATGTATGTATATACCTTTATCACAGGCACGTCTCGAGCTGTTTGTGCCAGCGGGGTTCCTGTGTCCCAGGTGAATCAGAGGACAAACATGCATGTCAACGGAGTGGGTGTTTCCAACGACACATACTGACATAACTGAGCCTCTGCTGTGACCTACCTGGCTGGACACCTGCAGCCTTATCGAGAGCTGTCACATCTGGAATATCACTGAACAGAGGTGTTGACTAGAACTTGCTTCTGGTGCACCTCTGCCTCTGGTATGGGGTGAGAACCAATTTTGCATTAGGTCTCTGCTAATTCTACTATATGCCTGAAAAGAGAAAACCTATTCTAATGCTGCGAGCTCCTTTATGTCTGACCTAGTGCTCCCTGCATTTTGTTCTGGGCTAAGGAATCCTGGGAGAATCGTGTATTTCGTAACTTCCATCCTTGGAAGTTCCTGCTGGCGCACTGCCTCGAACGGGACCGCGCACTTCCTCTTGGCTCTGTCAGCCTGCTCCCCAAGGACCGCTGGCGACCAGCCCCGGGACACACAGCCCTGGAGCCCTCTGGGGACATCAGGGCTCCCCCAGTGAGGCTTCGCTTTCAGATTTTAAATCCAAGCACTCTTTTCTCTGTTCTGCCTTTTAAATGTTCTACTTGCCATTTTAAACTAAAAACATAAGCTCTTTCAGAAGAAAGATACTATATGTGGCTCACAAATAAATGAATAAGTGTGCTGCCCTTTGGCAAAATCTTTGGGGTCAGTAAACAGAGCAGACTCTGTCTCTAGCTGCAGGGTCAGCTACTATATTCTGGGAGAATTGCAGCATATACCTTGACTTCTTATAACTGTGTGAAATTCAGTGTTTACCAATTCTTTCATGTTCCAAAACTCCCTGTGGCCTAACTGGAGGCAGTTTATCTGAGTCAGTGGGCATCTTATAAATAAGCTACAACTCCGTATAACTAAGTGTGAATCTGTCATCAAAGTGTATTTTGGAAAAGCCCTTGAGAAGCTGTTTTTATGGCAGCACCCATGATCACACATTTCACTTTTAGAGACTGACCTCCTTGGTGGGGTCACATCATTCTCTCTTGTAATTCAGAAGCTAATTTCTCAGCATTTTTCCCTATGTTACAAGATCTTCATATCAATTTTTATTTTGGTCCCATCTTTACTGTACAAGGTCTGTCATATCACAAGTGGATTAGACTGCCCCTTACTCCAATTCAAAATCCAACCTCCATGTCACCCTTGTGTCTACTGACTGCCAGTGCTCCCCTGCTGACTCCAGGCCTCTTGTGGCAGTGCCTGCTGCCCTTGTCTCTGCTAGTGGTGCTCAGTCTTTGGCTTTACCTTCCCTTTTCCCAGGTTAGACAGACGGGGACCAAAGCTCTACATGTATTGCTTAGGGAATGCTAGCAGACTCCAAAACGACAGTAATTTACAATAAAATTATATTTCTCACTCTCATAAGCCCACGGTGATTCAAGGACCCAGGTTCCTGCCATCCCATGGCCCCTTCCCCCTTCAGCATTGTCCGGGGACAGCCAGCAAATGGTGAAAGGCAGGGAGGAGAAGACATGTTTGCTTCTTGACTGCCTTGGTCCTGAAGCGATATATCTACTTTCACACACATTCCGTTGGTGAGTCATCTGTGTTGCAGCATGTGTCAAGGTTTATCCTTTTTAAGGCTGAGTAATATTCCTTTGCGTGTATACACCACATTTTGTTCATCTATTCATCCATCAGTGGACCCTTGGTTTCCTTTCACCTTTTGTCTACTGTGATTAATGATGCTGTGAACGTGGGTGTATAAATACCTCTTGGGGTACTTGCTCTCAGTTTTTTTAGGTATATACCCAGAAGTGGACTTGCTAGATAATAGAGTAATTCCATAAAAATTTTTGAGGAACTGCCATACTCTTTGCCACAGCAGCTATAATTTTTACAGTGAGGTAGCACAGTTGTTGATGAACAGTTAGCTGTCTCTGCAGCTCTCATGTTTGGTAGTTCTGTGACCTTGTCAAACTTAGTTGACCTCCATGAGTCTCATTTTCCTCAAAAAATACCTACGTCACAGGGTTACTGAGGGGGTTAAATAAGATAGCATGTGTAAAGCCCTTAGCATTGTGGCTGGTACATAATATGTGATTAATACATAATTTTTTTCCCTCATCTCCTCATACACACAATATCACTATATCTTACTGTTCCTCCATTCAAGTTCCTTAGATATTTAATTGGTAAAAGTTAGGTACTCATGGATTAATGGATTATCCAGTCTAACCACACCAAATTTGGGACATGTGCTTTTAGGAGGAACATGTCAAGTGCTTGGAGGTTGAGCGTTTCCATGACTGGTACTCTGACCCAGGGAAGGCTGCAGCTCCACCCCCTCTGCTCACTGGGAGGTGCATCCCTACTTGATTAGTGCTGGATCTCTGGGGAAGACTGGTCAGCAACTCAATGACTAAGTCATTCTTCTTAAGCTTCCCTCTTTGCAGTTTTAGTTAGTATTTCTCCTTCTGCTTGGATACTTTTCAAATTCACATCTCCTTTGTTTCTCATTCTTTCAGACTGGCCATGCTGATTTGTTTAATAAACTAAGACTAACACTTGATACCCACCCAAATGCCAGCTCAGTAGTCCGTGGGGAATGTTGGAGTCAGACAAAATGCTGATGCTGTCAGACAAATCAGTCCTGGCCACCCTTTGCACTGCTCTGTCCCTCAACTTCACAATGGCCTGTGGGGGCCTCAATATTTTTTCTGCCGAAGCAGCCAAAGGCAAGGCCATTCTATCTTCCAATCATCAATTGGTGTCAGGATTTTGATTCTGGCCCTGATGTCACCCATCTTTAAGGAAGTAGTCACCAAGGACACTCATTTCCCATCCAGGCACTAGTTTCTTTCACTTGCAAATTTAAAGAGGTAAATTAGACTGGGAATTGAAGTAGATTCTCTTGCAGGCTTCTCAAACTCTAAAGAGACTATATGTCTCTGCTTTCCTTGGCAGTTTGAGGGACTGTGTGATGCCTTCCACACCTTTTATCAAAGCTAAGGAGACATTTACCAGCAGGAAGACATTTTTCCTCACGCACAGATCTGCTTGTGATCAAAATGTTTGAGGATTATTGTGTTCTTACATGGCAATACACAATCAAACACCAGATGCTCAGCATTCAAAACTAAAAAGGCAGCTGAACAATTTGATCTCTTCCATCTGATAAACTGATAACTGATAGGCTAACACAGAAACTTGACAATGGCTCAGCGTGGGCTCCCCTCAGACAGGCTGCCCTGGAACCACACACAGAGTACTTCTGAAGTGGGCAAAACAGAAGCAGCACTTGAGTTGGGGAAGTCTGAGTGGTGGGGATTGGGGGACATGAGCTGTACTTCCCTACGCACAAGACAGCAGGTGCTGAAGTACTAACAACAGAGCCCAAAGCACAAAAGCAAATGGAAATGGATAATTCCAGAGAGGCCAATGACACTGTCATATTTTCTCTAGTGCTTTTAAACGGAATTGTAAAATAAGATTGGAACATTTTTAGCAGAAGGCAAAAAATTAAAATTCTGCGACAATGCCAATAGATGTTTACAAAGAAAAGAAATGTTGTAAAACGATCTCCATCTATTTGGGAAAAGCATCAATTTCCTCTGCCATAGGAAATAATGCCATGGAAAAATGCATTTCCTATGGCCACAAAATGCCATAGGAAAGAGCATTTAAATACTGATGTAATAGATTGTTTGTAAACATAATCATATTTCGTTGCATTTTTAGCAAATGAATATGTTACTTGTTTATGAGAATCTATGTTGTTTATTGCTAACCTTATCTTTTGGATTTTCTCAAGAGTTAGAAAAATGGATGTCCTCTGATGTGGCCTAAATCGCTCATGCAGAACACTGACCCCTGGTCTCCTTCCCCTCACTTCTCTCAGGTCGTCTCATCAGCAGGGATCCAGTACTCCCCAGGTGCATCCAAGTTCCTCTATCAACAAGCAAAATGGTTTCTTACATTCATTTATACTAGAATTTTACTGACTTCATGCTTTCTACCTCCAGAAGCTCTGCATTTGAAAGGAGAATGTTGTTTGTGGGGACAATGCCTAAACTTCAGAAATAGGTCTCAAATCAGGGAATTCTGGGCAATATGGCACCTGGCTTGTTTAGAGAGATGATGAAGGACAGATGAAGCCTTGAGTCATGGCACTTGGTTGACTGGCCTTCTGCCCACAATTCAGGCACCTTGCACTGTACATGTAACATTATCTTTTCTGTTAACTTTATAGGAACTATGAGCTAGGTTTGAGGCTAAGTTAGGTCAATATATATCTCAACTGGTGGTTGCTGATTCATGCCCTAATAAGTGAGATCTAGTATGATTTGTCTGGAAATATGACTGTGAACTTCCTCCTTCAGCTTCTGCTTTCCTTCTCATCAGCCTTGGCAGACGATTTTGCAGCCAGTTTTAATCACTTTAGGTAATCTCTCCGTGCTGAACAACCACTGCCATTAAAGCCTCAACATGATAGCACAGACTCCATGTCCCTCAGAGAGATGAGTGAGGGAAGTCTGAGTCAGCTTATTTGAAATGTAACTTCCGATACACAAAATTGCAGTTATTCTATTAACACCAGGTGTCAGTGACAAAAATTAATGAGAAGCCACCTTTCAGCTTCTATTTCTATTTGCATATGAAGGCACACTTGGAGTCACATAACAATTGTTTTGAGATGAAAAGAAAAGGAGGATCATGAGGACACCCTGCACATTTCAAGGGGAAAAGAAAATCCTGTTTGGGATGGGGAGGTCACAGGGCTTTTTCTAGATGAATTACTCCTGAGGTCTGGGGTGGGCAATGCGGTGGGGGGTAAGCTTAAGGTAGGAGGGTGAGAATCTTCCCGGGGGATTGGCTCGTCCCCTGCACTTGTCCCTCGGCCAACGGTTGGTCCCCCTGCTCCCACAGAGCCAAATCTCTAGGCACTCTGTGTCTCTGTTTTCTCATCCTAAAAGGGAACTTTCTTTTCAGAGTAATAAAGTTGAAAGAGAAGTGCTGTATGAGTCTGAGGGGTCAGCACCATGGACACGAGAACCCAGATGTCGGCCATCATCGCCGTCTCGGCCTACGAGTCCTCTTTGTTCTTTTCTGTTTCTGTCCTTTAGACCCTGAACTGTCTTTAAACTGGGATTAGCATAACTCAGTGTTCTTGGAAAGTCTCACTGAGTAATAGACACTCTGGGGCATCTCTTGATGTCTAATAGATGTCAAATAATAGTAATATGCTCTTATAAAAAATGTTAGTTTCCTGAAGTGACTCAGAAATGACTTGTTTTTCTTTCTGCACATAGAAATATATTGTCTGTGCAATGGCATCCCAGAAAGATGTGGAGTGGTGAGTAATTTAATAATTGCACAATAAAACCCAGTTTGTACTTTAACAAATCATATAAAAATAACCTTTAAGTTTGAAATAAACTTTATCTTATAATCAAATTTTCACCTTTTTTTCATGTACTTTCAAAAGTCAGAAAGAAGAGTGAAATTCTTTTGCTCAATATATAACAATCAAAGTTTTATTAAAAACAGTCCTAACTAATTGGGTATATCGGAACCGGCCTACTCCGCAGAACAAAAGCTGGAGGGTTTACCTAGAGCAGATGAGCTCTGAGTTTCACTTATAGCTGTCAACTGTAAGTGTGGTATCAGGTGTTAACACAGAAGTGATGCCTGGTAAAAAATTATGAGAATTAGCTAGGTGAACCAATTGAAGTTATTCCTACAAAGAAGGGTATGATAGGTTAAACCTGAATAATATGTATGGCTTTCTGATAATTATGATATCGTATGATTCCTCATTTAGAACATACATAATTTAAGATTGGGTTTTCTTACTCTCTCCAAAAGCAAGTATTGGGAAAAGCTCAGAATTCACACCAGTGAATCTAGATTTCAGTCTTGGCTCTATGATTTACTCCACTGTATAAATGAGAACGCAATAGATTTTTGTACTCTGTAACCTGAGATAAAATGAGTTCATTCTAGTCTTCTTACCTTTCAGGGTTATCATGATGTTCAAAAAAGATAACATGATATTCTTTGTAAATTGTAAAGGACTTTATAAATGATAGATTCTATTTATCAGTACGTGTAAGGAAACAGTAGGCTTAGGGTGGAAATGAAAAAGTAAAGAAGGAGAGAAAATTAAATATACTTTTGAGTCATCACTGTGTAGCAGGCATTTTTGAATTTTTTAGCACATTTAATTTCCCCACATTGTAAATGAAAGGGTAAGCAATCTCTCAATTTCCAAATGACAAAAATAAAGGTCAGAGAGTTAATGTAACTTAAGACGACACAGCTAGTAAAGCACTGGAGTTATTACTTCTTTTATTTTATCATCTCTCTCTCTTTGAGCAGAACCCTGTTCCTCTTTCAAACACAGTTCTACAATGGAAAGGCTGATATGCACAGTTATTTGCTTATTTGTTTGACCAATAAACTTTCTTTCTGCTTTGTTGAATTTTTATTTGAAGTATCTTAAGACATATTAAGAAAATATTTACCATTTTTTTGAAATATTTATCTTTCTTCAGATAATCATGAACTATTATAATTAACTTTCATTTATGTATTTACTTATTTTTATTGAGATATAATCACCATATAACATATTAGTTTCAGATGTAAAACACAATGATTCAATATTTGTATATATTTTGAAATGAAATCACCACAATAAGCCTAATTAATACCCACCACCAGGTTCAATAAACATTTTTTTGTTCATCGACACCAAGTCATTGTTCTTGGTTCTGTTGAGGGAACAGAAACAAGTAAAATGCAATCCTTGTGATTATGAAGTTAAAATCCATGGTCTACAGTCAATTCTTGGCTTTCCTTGCTAATGGCAGAGTGAAGAATAGTGAAAAACACTGGGATAGAGGCACTCTAGAAGTGGATTCTCAGACCATGTATGAAGTTCTCTAATTTGTTGCAGTTTCTAGTAAATTAAGAGCCAAGTAGAAATCTTTGTTGTTCTTTGGTTGAAAATCTAAAATGAATCACCATACTCTTTGGTAACTGGAGTCTTAAGAGAATAAACAGAGTTGTTCTAAGAGTGCTGTCTCTGGTGTCAGAAAGTTCTGTGTTTAAATTCTATCTACACTTACCGGTTGTATACACTTGGAAAGATCTTTCTCCAAGCTTCAGTTTCCTTCTCTGTAACATGTATGTTTAACCATAGAAAAGGAATAAACTCCAACTCCCAAGGCTGTAAAGAAGATTAAAAGAATGAGTCTGTGTGTGTTTGTGTGTGTGTGTGCATGTGTGTACATGGCTTATTATGTATGTTAAGCACTTAGCACAATACCTATTTGGCAAACAGTTCTCAAATAATAGCAATTATTATAGTAATTTTGTATTTGAGGACTCAGGATTTAAGGAGACAGAAATCATTATTCTCAATGTCAGTTTTGATTGGGAAGGACAGCCTTCTTAGTAGACTGGGATGAATCTAGGAATAACTTAGGTTTATTTATATTGGATTGTTTATTATTTTTTGATAGGTAACACTTTTTCTTGGTGTTGTTCTTATAAGGTGTGACAGAAAGAAAATTCTAGCCAATTAAGGGTTTGAATTACCTTTAGAAAGTTACATTTTATTGCCTTTGCCTTTAAAATACTCCTGTTTTTTCCAGGATGGCCCTGAAGGGATGTGGCGTATGGTGGGCAGGTTCTGATGGCGCTGCAGTGAAGGTGGGAGGAGGCAGAGGCTCAGGGTCTCACGGAGCCGCCCGGGAGGGGTTAGGGACGATAGGGGGCTGCCTGTGTGAAGCAAGAGCCCAGGGGCTGGTGGTTAGAAACGCCGTGGTGACTCTCTAGTCTGTACTTCTAAAGAGAACACCCTCTTCTGTGGAGTTTTTCTTTCTGCAGCAACCAATTGTCTGGGCATTGACATGGGACTTAGGTTGGCCAAAAAGAACACTTCCTTAGGAAATCTTTTGAAGATTCTGACTTAAAGGGAGGAGGGAAACTCTTATCTTACTGTGAGATGTGAGGCACAGAACCTGTCAGCAAACTTATTCTCTGATTTGTGGAGGAAGCAATTTAGAGATTTGATCTAATCTGCAGACAGAAGCATATCCTGGTAATATCAGATCTCTGATTCCATTTGTTCCAGAAGCCAAGTTCACACATCTTTTTCTTTTTCTTTTTTTTAAAAATAACTATAACCACTTCTTAGACTCTCTAGGCTAAAAAAAATCTCCTTTTGTCTAAGCTAGCTAGGTTGGATTTGTAGAACTTGGAAAAAGAATAATTCAAATCACTAATAATTGAATTCAAATTAATTAGACTCTGAACCCAGAATCCATGAACCACTTAAAGAAGGATGTAAAATTGTATTGGCTGCAGCATTTTTCTGTTGTAAAGATGCACAGCTTTCATCAGCTGCTCCAAGTAGGGTAGTGAACCAAAAAGCATAAGAACAATTGTGTCAGGGAGCTGGCGGCAGGGGTGAGATGGTTTCTGCAGGAGTTCAATAAACAGCCACTGAGCAGATTCAGCACACATCAAGGAGGCACATGCTGAGCTTCAGATCTGGCATCAAGTTCATGAAGGACGAGAGATGAATGGCCTGGCCTCAAGCAGGGCACATCTCCTGGGTGAGAGACACAGAGAAAGGGAATCAGAGCAGAGTAATTTTTGGAACAGAGGCACATGGCATGGACCCTTGTGGGAAGGAGGAGCTGGTGGCTGATTCTTGCTAGGGGGTCAGAAAGGCTAAGCAAAATGGCTTGCACGTGAGTGAGGCCCCAAACACCAGGCATGGCATTGCTCACCTGTGTAACATACATAATGGCCTGGAATCCAGAGTCTGGCACAAGCCAAATGGGTCTGAACCTTCCCCAGTCCATTTTACCAACTATGGGACCTCAGACCTGGCACTGCTGAGCCTTAGTTTCCCCCATTTTAAAATCTGAAATAATAATAGTTTCCGCCTCCCAGGGCAGAAGGCTGGTCACAACAGTTGGTACAGAGTGAGGGCTGAATAAAAGGTGGTCATTGTGGCAGTGGTGGTTCAATCAGGGAGATGGTGGAGCAGCGTGCAGGCTGGAAGGGCAGTGAGGACAGGGAGGGAGGCAGGGGACTGGATATTATGAATGAGAGCAACAGTTGTGGTTTTTCCCAGTGGCCATCAGATGACCTTGGAGAGGAGGATCAGAGCGCCTTGGGGGCCACTCTGAAGTTCCGGAGGCAATGGGCGGCCATCAAAACGTTGTATTCAGAGACATAACATGGCTGCAGCAGGGCACTAGCTGGGTGAGGACTGGCTTCAGTGTACAGGGAGGACAGCCCAGGGGGGCTATGATGGGGGACACAGTGGCATAAGGACAGGGTTGCCCAGTGGTTAAGAGGTTAGTCTTTGGAGTCAGAAAGACCTGGCTTCAATTCTTGCCTCTGTTCCTACTCATTACATCACTTTGAAGAATTTGCTCAAATTCTCCAAGACTTATTCTTTAAAATGGTGGGAATACTACTTACCTCATGGGATTGATTGAGGTATAAATGAAATAAGGCATGTTAAAGAATTAAATATTTTACCTGGCTCATAGCAAAACACTTTTTTGTACTTATTATTATACTCTTGCAGAAAAATGTAAAGTATTTCTCCTAAAGCTGAATCTTTCCTGGTTCTGAGCCCACTTTCATCTCAGAGGCAGCAGATAGGGCTTGTCCAGGAAATACTTCCCAGGCAAAGGTATCCAGCAGGTCCAGGAATAAGGCCCTGGCAGCTCTCCCTCCCTTTCTGCCAGCATCTTTCCCAACTTAACAGTTCCCCCACTTAGCATTCATTGCTCTTTATGGCCTGTGTTACTCTGGGTGCTGGCAGGCCTACAGCAAATGGATACCCAAACTTGGCTATAAATGTGACTCGGAAGTGGCCATCATCACATCAGGCTGTTCCCTGTTGAGCACAGAATCTGAGTAGCAATCAGTCCTCTCCATGAACAAAGGGAAATATGTGGGCTTGTTGCTTAAAATGAGCAAAATCTGTGTGATATCTGTAATGTAATTCTAAGACAGGGAAAAAGGCATTTCAAATGGAAAGTGAATTGTAAGCTAAAAAATGAGAACTAATTTCTTCCTTTTTGAAATCCAGGACTGTAAGGGTTGGTTCTCCTTTGAAAATACTGGAAAAGAACTGGTAAGGAAAAAGAAAATGTAAAGGAGGTATTTCAGAGCATGGAGCAGGTGGACATGACCACATCATTCAGTCTATCATTTGTTAACTCTACCCTATTGATCTAAGAAAAGCTTTCCTCCACTTATACCCTTCTTTCAATTTCATCTTTGAAATGAATAAAAAACCCCTTCCCCTCACATGATTTGCTCCCCTCAAATGCTTTGGACATTAAAAAGGCTCAGGATAACATCCCAGAAAAAATTGTTATACATAGCAATGATCTAATGGTTACTAATTTCCTTGTCCTTCATGTTGGTGATAATAATTGTGATAAACATTTATGTTTATCAAAATCATGATATCACGATAATTATGATATTACACTATACTCATTATTCTGAAGGCACTGTTCTTAGAACTTTATGTTTTATTAACTCATTTGATCTTAACAGCCCTATGATGAGGTAATATTGTTATTTTATTTTGCAGATCAGGAAACAGGAAACCGAGTCACAGAGAAGTTAAACAATTGGTCAAGGTCACCCAGCTAGGAAGATAATAGGGGTAGGATTCAAACCCAGACAATCGATTCAGAGTCACATTTATAGCCAATATTTGGGTATCCAATATATCTTTAACCACAGTTTTTTGGTGAACAAACTCATCCCATTTGTATTGTATTTTATGTTGCTACCCTGTAAATTTATCACCTAAATTAAGATTAGTGATCACATCTGTAATAGCTTTATTACAATTTCTCAGGATAGGAAGACAATCTGGCACACCGTACACACACCGCAGAATGTTTCCGGTCTCCGAAACTCCTTAGTACATGTCATGAGAGGCTGAGGCCCTTTGTCAGTAGAAGGAGGCCCTCTTTGCATTTCTGGCCTTTTAAGTTCCTTTAACTTGCAAGTCATTTCTTCCTTTCCTCATGGCTCCTCAAATTTCTTTCTTCTTTGTATTTTTCACCTATTCTTTTTTTTTACCCAGTCAACCTGTCTTCCTATTGCAAGTGTGCTGTAACACAAATCTTTTTTCCAGAAAAGAGGACTAATGTACCTCTTTAGGGATCATTCTGCTGTACTTGGGACAGTGTGTCAATTATATCAACAATACTTTAACCTATTCTGACAGCACTTCCATCGTGTGGGTTCTTTCTCCGCACCAAGCAATTCTCCTCAACTAGCTGGTGTCCCACCATTCAACTCAGCTCCGACCCTGTCTCCCTGGAGGTAGCATCGGATCCCATAGGCTAAGGGTTCGGTCCACGAGACTGTCCCTGCTGCAGAGGCCAGTCCCGAGCCCAGCCTGCTGCCTGCGCTTCTGACTGAACAGCTACAAACCAGAGGTTCCCGTGGCTCATTCCTTGGGTTTGATGAGTCGGCTAGAGAGGCTCACAGAGCTCGGGAAACCAGGTTACTCACTCGATTACTTATCCATTACAAAGGATATGAAAGGATACGAATCAACAGCCAGGTGAAGAGATGCATAGGGTGGAATCCCAAACAAAGGAGCTCTGTCCTTGGGGAACCTGGGGCCCCGCATGGAGGCCTGTGGATGCCTTCAGGTTCACCAAACTGGAGGTGCTCAGAATTCAGTTCTTTTGGGTTTCTAGGCATGATTGATTAAATTATTGGCCATTGGTGTTTAAGCTCAATTTTTAGCCCTACTTCAGAGGCCAGGGGTGGGGCTGAAAGGTCCAATCCTCTAACCAGTGATTGGTCGCCTGGCAATCAGCCCCCTCCAAGGGCTTTCCCAAATCCACTCGGTAACGTAACAAAAGACACCCTCATCAACCTCATCACTTAGGAAATTCCAAGGGTACCAGGAACTGGGAAGAAAACCAAATATATATTTATTATGAATCAAAATATCACACATATCTATTATTTTCTGCTATGGTGTAGATAGACAAACTAGTGAACCTATTAGTGAAAATTTTCTTAAAATGAAAAAATGGGGGAGCTTTTTGCCTTGCCCTAAATCTTGATCTCTTATTAATTTTTTCTAACGAAAAAGACTTGGCCCCATGTATTCATTTCCTAGGGCTGCATGACAAAGTGCTACAGACCGGGTGGCTTAAACAACAGACACTTATTTCCTCACAGGAAGCTGTAAGTCAAGGATAGTCACCAGGGTTGGTTCTGGGCGGCATGGGAAGGGTCTGTTCAGGCCTCTCTCCTAGGCTTATAAGATAGTCGTCTTCTGTTGCTGCCTTAACAGAGCCTTCCCTCTGCCTATCTCTGTGTTCAAACTTCCTTTTCCTTATAAGGATACCCACCCTATAGGATTAGGGCCCACCCTCCTGACCTCATTTTAACTTAATTATCTCTGTAAAGACCCTGTGTCCAAATATGGTCACATTCTGAGTTATTGGAGGTTATAACTTAAACATATGAAGCTTTTTTGTAAGAGGGCATAATTCAGTCTGTATTAGTTCACACCATATGAAATAAAGATTGTCCATCAGCTGATTTACTCTTCTCCAAAAAATAAAAATTCTTACAGAGAGGGTTTTCTTTCACTGGCACTGGCCAAAGCACTGATAACATGCTGCATTTCTGAAACTCATCACAATGTCACCAGTGTCCTAAGGGGGACTTTTTTACCCCAGTAAAGACAGTGCTATAACCGGGGATTGCATTTCTGACAGAATATTTTTGATACTATTCTGTTTTTCCCCATTTTCTGCACCTGGTATGAGGTCCAGCTTGGATTTCACCTTTTCTATCCCTTCTCTTACTTTCTACCCCCACTCTTTTGTGCTTTCTGCTTTTTTGGATCACAATGACATCCCAGTGTTCTTTACTAAACTCCCCTTCCCTCACTTGGAAAATAGTGATGGTAGTAGCCTCTCCCACAGTTGTCCAGGGTACATGAAATTAACTATGGGAAAGTGTCTTCCTTAATTATATATAGATCTGCTCCCCACTTAAATTGTGAGCTGCTAGGAAACAGGGAATACATTCAGTTCCCAGTACATAAAAATAGGCCCTAAAATTAATGTTGTATAAAAAATTATATGACAGAGTATATTATACTTTATTATAAATTATAAAATAACCTAGTTTCAGGAAACTGCAAGATCCAAGGCGTATAAATCTGGAAGTAGGCTGAAGGTATCACTTTGGAAGTGGGGGGTTATAATGACAGGCTTATCAGATACAAAGCTAAGTCATTCAAGAAAATGGGTTCTTAGTAGTCTAGGAAAGAGTGGATATTAGGTGTTGAACTCTATCCCCACTACCCAAAAAATCATGTGTCAAAGTTCTAACTCCCAGGACCTAAGAATGTAAGACTGGCTCTTTGGAAATAGGGTCACTGCAGCTATGACTCATTAAGGTGAGGTCCTACTGGAGTAGTGTAGGCCTCCCAATCCAATATGACTGTTATCCTTATAAAAAGGGAAATTTGGACAGAGAGACAAACTACTGGGAAAATGCCATGTGAACATTGGATTGGGGTGATGTTTCTACAAGCCACGGAATGACAAAGATTGCCAGCAAACTACTACAAGCCAAGGGAGCAGATTCTCCCTCAACATCTTCAGAAGAAACCAGTCCCCTGATGACACCTTGATCTTAGACTTCTGGCCTCCAGAACTGAGACAATACATTCCTGTTCTTTAAGCCCCTCAGGTTATAGTGCTTTGTTGGGGCAGCCCTAGGAAACTCATCCATGAAGGCCAGCAGCAAGGACAGCCACCTGGGTAGGGCACAGGCTGGGACTCTCCCATCATCAGAATCAAAGCTTGGGGGTAAGAGAAAGGTCAAGGTATCTGCAGTGAATGGGAGTCTGGTGGATCAATGCACAAGGCAGCCCTGGAGGACAGCAGCTCTTCTGAAAGCTGGAGTCAAGACTAACAAGGATAAATACCAACTATAAACTTTTTGTCAGGATGCTGCTGAGTTTCAAAGAGTTGAGGTGAGAATGAATAAGAGGGTTGACTTCAGATGGCTGTTGCCTGTTATGACAATAGAGGTTGGATGGGGACTGAAGAGATGTATCAATGAGTATATGTTCACTTTTATGTTATGTAGTAGCAACAGACAGCCCCAGATCTTGGTGGTTTTTAACAGCGAATGATTATTTTTTGTTGGAGCCATTCCAACATGGTTTGCAGTAATCTGTGTTTGCCAGGATATCAGAAGAACGGGCGCTCCATTTCAAAAGATTCTTCTACAGTCACCAGAGCAAAGGGCATGATACACAGTAAATGACGTACTAACTCTCAAGGTGTCTATCTAATAGTGGCGTGTGTCACTTCCACTCACATTTCATTGACCAAAGAAACGTTCTAAGGAGTGAGTCCTGCCAGATCCCCAGAAAGCAGAGCGACCATCATTTGGTGACAGCACTAACAGGTGCCAGAGATAAGCCACCTCTATTAAGTGGTAGATCCAGGAACTTCAATGCTGTGTTCTCTCCACTGCATCCTGCTGCTGCTTCAGCAAAGGTACAGTGAACAGAGCACAGTAGTACAAAGGGCCTCTTCATTCTAGAGAGTGTATGTGATACACACAAAATAATTATTGGTTTAAAACAGTGAGATTTATCTATGATAAATACATTAATGTGTTCTATGATTTAATAACTAACCACTAATTATTCTCTAGTGCTTCCTGTCCCTGCTGATTAAAAAGGGCTATTCAGGGACATACTAAAACTTCTATATCTATCACATTTTTATCAACTTTGTATCCAGCTACTCTAGAACAACTTACTATAAGCCTACTTAATTCTTGACTTAATGAAGATAAGCATAAAGCTAACTAGAGAAGTTTAAACCAATATTAAAATTTCTTGTTAATTAAGTTTATTTACAGGAAAAGAGTTAACTTAGCAGGCTGGGAGAACTAAGTACTATCTGATGATGCCATTGGTGGAGAGCATCTGGAAACTCATGCTGGTTTCCTCTGGATTCCTCCCTATGTGTCTTTGCCTTTGCTGATTTTAATCTGTATCCTTTCACTGTACTAAACCATGAGCGTGTGTATAACAGCTTTTCCGAATTCTGTCTTGTCAGTCCTTCTGGTGAAACACTGAAACTGTGGGTGGTCTTGGGGATCCCCAATAAAGCATTCAAGCAGTAAGAAGAGGCATTCAGAATAATTTTGTGGTTGAATCTTCAAATTAGCCATGAGGAAAACAGAAAGGATGCTGGAGAGATGCTGTGAGTGGGGGCAGTAAGTGTGTAACAACTTGATGCAACTTGCAGAGGGTCAGACCGAGATGGTCTGGGTTTGGAGAGAACATTTAGATGTACATTAATGTAGACATAGATAAATAATCAATGTACATAGTTCATTAATGATACAGCTGAAGGTTATGTGGAGGTTAATGACCACTATAGGAAAGAATAACAGCACATCTCCAAATTGTGTCTAATAGACTACTTTTAACCAAAGGTAATTACTTGCTTATTTGCTAAACTACCCTTTTCTAATTATTCTGTAAAAAATGTTAATGGAGTCTTGCTCCAGGTTATAAAACAGAAGACTTTTGAAATGCAAACATGCCATGTTTGTGAAAGTGCAAATTTGCAGTTAACAACTGGCAGTAATTAAGGTCTCTATTTTCTCAAACAATTGGTTACTTTGGGGAAAGAGAAGTAGAAACTTCACCAGGTTTAATGAATTTGCTATTTGTTCTTACTGCATATTTGAATTTGTATAAGTCTCTATAATCAATCAGTGAATAGAAATAAACTTTGAATTAAACAGAGAAAAAACCCATTAACTACTTCTATAGATTTTTAAAAATGTATTTTACTGTTAGTGAAATCAATTCCCTTGTTGATTTGGGAATGTTTCAAGTGCTAGATGTACATGTACTGGTTCTCCTGCAGAGAGTCAGTGTGCTATTTGAACCTTGAAATATTCATTCATGTTGAATGAGGTAAATATGCTAAATTGCTTTGCCAACTATAAAGTGTTACACATTACTAGTCATTCTTTGGGAAGTGGCCCACAGTATTCTGTGTATAGTTTCTCATGTATCATGCTTCTTCCATCTCAAGCATATCTTTTGGGTAAATGGGGCTATCATAAGTTTGGGGTTTCACTGGATATGGTATGATTGACAAGAGCAGGTATGGGTGAACAGGAGGGCCTGAAGCCTGGAAAAATATCTGTTCATGAGAGTGAAGAAGTCACAGAAGTGAGAGGAATAACAAATCAGGAAATATTTTGGCAGAATGAACCATATGCATGGGTATAGTAACTGAATGGTGGGATATGTGTCAATATGCAGACTATGGAGACAGGCAGAATAGTATCACGCAGAATAAGCAGGTTGAGAACAGCACTTACGGAGTCACAAAGACATAGATTTGCCTTCAGTTTTACAGTCAAAGTCTATGTAGTGTGAAGTGAATGAAAGTCTCTAAGTCCAATTTTCTCAAATATAAAATGGGATAATATCAAGTGCATAAGAACTTGGTTTAAAGATGGCAGCATGAGAAGTGAGAGAGAAACTTCCTCCCCAAACCACATATAATATGAAAATACAGCAAATACAACTAATTCTGAAAGAGTGACAGGAAAGAAGACTGTGACACACTGCCTACATCTGGGGAAAAGAGAAGATCTCATGGAAATAGGTAAAGTAGCAAAATCATGCTCTGGTGGGACCCAAGCCCTTCCCCCACCCCAACTCATCTGCAGGAGGAAGAGAAATGGAGCAGGGAGGGGTGGAGGTCTAGGTTTGCTGAACACCTAGCCATGGAGGTCTGCTCTGGGAGCACAAACTTACATTATATGGTCTCTGGAGATTAGTGGGGCTGGAAAGCTAAAACAGGTGGAATACTCGGAGAGACAGAGGCATCAAGAGAAAAAAGGATCTCTAAGAATGAAAGAACATTAAAAGAACTGATTGGCCAATCCAAATGGAACAATATTCGCATTATAGGAGTACAAGAAGAAGAAGTGGAAGAAAAAGGGATAGAAAGTGTCTTTGAAGAAATAATTGCTGAAAATTTCCCCAATCTGGGGAAGGAAACAGTCTCTCAGGCCATGGAAGTGCACAGAACTCCCAACACAAGGGACCCAAGGAAAACAACACCAAGACATATAATAATTAAAATGACAAAGGTCAAGGATAAAGACAGAGTATTAAAAGCAGCCAGAGAGAGGCGGAGCCAAGATGGTGGCGTGAGTAGAGCAGCGGAAATCTCCTCCCAAAACCACATATATCTATGAAAATATAACAAAGACAACTCTTCCTAGAATAAAGACCAGAGGACACAGGACAACATCCAGACCACATCCACATCTGCGAGAACCCAGCGCCTCGCAAAGGGGTTAAGATACAAGCTCTGGCCAGGCGGGACCCGAGCGCCCCTCCCCCAGCTCCCACCGGGAGAAGAGTAGGCAGAGCGGGAGGGAGACGGAGCCCAGGACTGCTGAACACCCAGCCCCAGCCATCCAGACCAGAGTGCAGACACAGTGCATGCGCGGGTGCCTGGATACTAGGGAAACAGGGCAGCAAGAACAGTGAGCGGGTACTGGAGGCCTGGTGCCGGAGGACATAAGAAAAGCGAGCAGCCTTTTTTTTTTTGTTCTGTTTTTTTTGTTGTTTTGTTGAGGTGAGTGCTTTTTGGAAGTCTTAAAGGGACAGGGAACCCAATACTAGGGAAACAGGGCAGCAAGATCGGCGAGCGGGTATTGGAGGCTGGCGCTGGAGAACAAAAGAAAAGTGAGGGGCCAATTTTTTTAATTTTTTTATTTTTATTTTTTGTTGTTTTGTTTTGGCGAGCGCTTTATGGAAGTCTTAAAGGGATAGGGACCCCAATAGTAGGGAAACAGGCAGCAGATGCCTGAGGCTGGCGCCAGAGAATAAAGAAAAACGAGTGGGCATTTTTAATTAATTAATTTATTTATATTATTAAACTTATTATTTTTTTTGTGGTTGTTTTGTTTTGGCGGGTGCTTTTTGGAAGTCTTAAAGGGGCAGGGTGGGACACTTAATCCAGAGGTAGGGAATCCTGGGATCTCTGGGCACCCTAATCCCCTGGGCTGCAGGGAGCACGGAGGCCCCTTACAGAGATAAATAGCCTCCCGGCCACTCCCCCTCCGATGCGACTCCACCACTTTGGAGCAGTAGCCTGAGCCAGGCCACACCCACAGCAACAGCGGAGACAAACTCCATAGCAGCCGGGCAGAAAGCAGAAGCCCTGTTTGTGCCAGCTACCCAGCAAAAGCCACGAGAGGTCGCTGTTCTCCCAAGAGAGGAGGGCCACAAACCAACAAGAAGGGAAGTTCTTCCAGCCGTCAGTCGTCCCAGCTCTGCAAACTATTCCTATTGCCATGAAAAGACAAAATTACAGGCAAACCAAGGTAACAGAGACTCCAGAGAAGGAGACAGACCTAACCAGTCTTCCTGACAAAGAATTCAAACTAAATATCATAAACATGCTGAGATGCAGAGAAATATGCAAGAGATATGGGATGAAGTCCAGAGGGAGATCACAGATACCAGAAAGGAGATTACAGAAATGAAACAAACTCTGGAAGGGTTTATAAGCAGAATGGATAAGATGCAAGAGGCCATTGATGGAATTGAAACCAGAGAACAGGAATGCATAGAAGCTGACATAGAGAGAGATAAAAGGATCTACAGGAATGAAACAATATTAAGAGAACTGTGTGACCAATCCAAAAGGAACAATATCCGTATGATTGGGGTACCAGAAGAAGAAGAGAGAGGAAAAGGGATGGAAAGTATCTTGGAAGAAATAATTGCTGAAAAGTTCCCCAAACTGGGGGAGGGAATAATCAAACAGACCATGGATATACACAGAACTCCCAACAGAAAGGACCCAAGGAGGAAAACACCAAGACACATAATAATTAAAATGGCAAAGATCAAGGACAAGGAAAGAGTTTTAAAGGCAGCTAGAGAGAAAAAGGTCACCTATAAAGGAAAACCCATCAGGCTAACATCAGACTTCTCAACAGAAACCCTACAGGCCAGAAGAGAATGGCATGATATATTTAATGCAATGAAACAGAAGGGCCTTGAATCAAGGATACTGTATCCAGTACGACTATCATTTAAATATGATGGCGGGATTAAACAATTCCCAGACAAACAAAAGCTGAGGGAATTTGCTTCCCACAAACCACCTCTACAGGACATCTTACAGGGACTGCTCTAGATGGGAGCACTCCTAGAAAGAGCACACCCAACATATGAAGAATGGAGGAGGAGGAATAAGAAGGGAGAGAAGAAAAGAATCTACAGGAAGTGTATATAACAGCTCAATAAGCGAGCTAAGTTAGGCAGTAAGATACTAAAGAGGCTAACCTTGAACCTTTGGTAACCATGAATTTAAAGCCTGCAATGGCAATAAGTACATATCTTTCAATAGTCACCCTAAATGTAAATGGACTGAATGCACCAATCAAAAGACAAAGAGTAACAGAATGGATAAAAAAGCAAGACCCATCTATATGCTGCTCACAAGAAACTCACCTCAAACCCAAAGACACGTACAGACTAAAAGTCAAGGGATGGAAAAACATATTTCAGGCAAACAACAGCGAGAAGAAAGCAGGGGTTGCAGTACTAATATCAGACAAAATAGACTTCAAAACAAAGAAAGTAACAAGAGATAAAGAAGGACACTACATAATGGTAAAGGGCTCACTCCAACAAGAGGATATAGCCATTCTAAATATATATGCACCAAACACAGGAGCACCAGCATATGTGAAACAAATACTAACAGAACTAAAGGGGGAAATAGACTGCAATGCATTCAATCTAGGAGACTTCAACACATTACTCACCCCAAAGGATAGACTCACCGGGCAGAAAATAAGTAAGGACACGGAAGCACTGAACAACACAGTAGAGCAGATGGACCTAATAGACATCTATAGAACTCTACATCCAAAAGCAACAGGATGTACATTCTTCTCAAGTGCACATGGAACATTCTCCAGAATAGACCACATACTAGCCCACAAAAAGAGCCTCAGCAATATCCAAAATATTGAAATTCTACCAACCAACTTTTCAGATGACAAAGGTATAAAACTAGAAATAAATTCTACAAAGAAAACAAAAGGGCTCACAAACACATGGAGGCTTAACAACATGCTCCTAAATAATCAATGGATCAACAAACAAATTAAAATAGAGATCAAGGAATATATAGAAACAAATGACAACAACAAAACAAAGTCCCAACTTCTGTGGGACGCAGCAAAAGCAGTCTTAAGAGGAAAGTATATAGAGATCCAGGCACACTTGAAGAAGCAAGAACAATCCCAAATGAATAGTCTAACATCACAATTATCGAAATTGGAAAGAGAAGAACAAATGAGGCCTAAAGTCAGCAGAAGGAGGGACATAATAAAGATCAGAGAAGAAATAAACAAAATTGAAAAGAATAAAACAATAGAAAAAATCAGTGAAACCAAGAGCTGGTTCTTTGAGAAAATGAAAAAAATAGATAAGCCTCTAGTCAAACTTACTAAGAGAATAAGAGAATCAACACAAATCAACGGAATCACAAATGAGAATGGAAAAATCACGACAGATTCCACAGAAATACAAAGAATTATTAAAGACTACTATGAAAACCTATATGCCAACAAGCTGGAAAACCTAGAAGAAATGGACAACTTCCTAGAAAAATACAACCTTCCAAGACTGACCAAGGAAGAAACACAAAAGTTCAACAAACCAATTACAGGCAAAGAAATTGATATGGTAATCAAAAAACTACCCAAGAACAAAATACCCGGGCCGGATGGATTTACCTCAGAATTTTATCAGACACACAGAGAAGACATAATACCCATTCTCCTTAAAGTTTTCCAAAAAATAGAAGAGGAGGGAATACTCCCAAACTCATTCTATGAAGCCAACATCACCCTAATACCAAAACCAGGCAAAGACCCTGCCAAAAAAGAAAATTACAGACCAATATCCCTGATGAATGTAGATGCAAAAATACTTAATAAAATATTAGCAAACCGAATACAAAAGTATATCAAAAGGATCATACACCATGACCAAGTGGTATTCATCCCAGGGATGCAAGGATGGTACAACATTCGAAAATCCATCAACATCATCCACCACATCAACAAAAAGAAAGACAAAAACCACATGATCATCTCCATAGATGCTGAAAAAGCATTTGACAAAATTCAATATCCATCCATGATAAAAACTCTCAGCAAAATAGGAACAGAGGGCAAGTACCTCAACATAATAAAGGCCATATATCATAAGCCAACATTATATTGAACAGCGAGAAGCTGAAAGCTTTTCCTCTGAGATTGGGAACTAGACAGGGATGCCCACTCTCCACACTGTTATTTAACATAGAACTGGAGGTCCTAGCCACGGCAATCAGTCAAAACAAAGAAATACAAGGAATCCAGATTGGTAAAGAAGAAGTTAAACTGTCACTATTTGCAGATGACATGATATTGTACATAAAAAACCCTAAAGACTCCACCCCAAAACTACTAGAACTGATATCAGAATACAGCAAGGTTGCAGGATACAAAATTAACACACAGAAATCTGTAGCTTTCCTATACACTAACACTGAACCAATAGAAAGAGAAATCAGGAAAACAATTCCATTCACAATTGCATCAAAAAGAATAAAAAAGCTAGGAATAAATCTAACCAAAGAAGTGAATGACCTATACTCTGAAAACTACAAACTACAAGTCACTCTTAAGAGAAATTAAAGGGCACACTAACAGATGGAAACTCATCCCATGCTCGTGACTAGGAAGAATTAATATCGTCAAAATGGCCATCCTGCCCAAAGCAATATACAGATTTGATGCAATCCCTATCAAATTACTAGCAACATTCTTCAATGAACTGGAACAAATCAAAAATTCATATGGAAACACCAAAGACCCTGAATAGCCAAAGCAATCCTGAGAAAGAAGAATAAAGTAGGGGGGATCTCATTCCCCAACTTCAAGCTCTACTACAAAGCCATAGTAATCAAGACAATTTGGTACTGGTACAAGAACAGGGCCACAGACCAGTGGAACAGATTAGAGACTCCGGACATTAACCCAAACATATATAGTCAATTAATATTTGATAAAGGAGCCATGGACATACAATGGCGAAATGACAGTCTCTTCAACAGAAGGTGCTGGCAAAACTGGACAGCTATATGTAGGAGAATGAAACTGGACCATTGTCTAATCCCATATACAAAAGTAAATTCAAAATGGATCAAAGACCTGAATGTAAGCCATGAAACCATTAAACTCATGGAAAAAAACATAGGCAAAAACCTCCTAGACATAAACATGAGTGACCTCTTCTTGAACATATCTCCCCGGGCAAGGAAAACAACAGCAAAAATGAACAAGTGGGACTTTATTAAGCTGCAAAGCTTCTGTACAGCAAAAGACACCATCAATAGAACAAAAAGGAACCCTACAGTATGGGAGAATATATTCATAAATGACAGATCCGATAAAGGCTTGATGTCCAAAATATATAAAGAGCTCACATGCCTCAACAAACAAAAATCAAATAATCCAATTAAAAAATGGGCAGAGGAACTGAACAGATAGTTCTCCAGAAAAGAAATACAGATGGGCAACAGACACACGAAAAGATGCTCCACATCGCTAATTATCAGAGAAATGCAAATTAAAACTACAATGAGGTATCACCTCACACCAGTAAGGATGGCTGCCATCCAAAAGACAAACAACAACAAATGTTGGCGAGGCTGTGGAGAAAGGGGAACCCTCCTACACTGCCGGTGGGAATGTAAACTTGTTCAATCATTGTGGAAAGCAGTATGGAGGTTCATCAAAATGCTCAAAACAGACTTACTATTTGACCCAGGAATTCCACTCCTAGGAATTTACCCTAGGGATGCAGCAATCAAGTTTGAGAAAGACCAATGCACTCCTATGTTTATCGCAGCACTATTTACAATAGCCAAGAATTGGAAACAACCTAAATTCCATCGGTAGATGAATGGATAAAGAAGATGTGGTACATATACACAATGGAATACTACTCAGCCATAAGAAGAGTGCAAATCCTACCATTTGCCACAATATGGATGGAGCTGGAGGGTATCATGCTCAGTGAAATAAGTCAAGCGGAGAAAGAGAAATACCAAGTGATTTCACTCATCTGTGGAGTATAAGTACAAAGGAAAAACTGAAGGAACAAAACAGCATTGGAATCGCAGAACCCAAGAATGGACTAATGGGTACCAAAGGGAAAGGGACTCGGGAGGATGGGTGGGTAGGGAGGGATAAAGGGGGCGGGAGATGAAGGGGGGTATTAAGATTAGCATGCATGGGGGGTGGGAGAAAGGGGAGGGCTGTACAACAGAGAGAGGACGAGTAGTGGTTCTACAACATTTTGCTATGCTGATGGACAGTGATTGTAAAGGGGTTTATAGCGGGGACCTGGTATAGGGGAGAGCCTAGTAAACATAACATTCTTCATGTACGTGTAGATTAAAGATAACAAAAAAAAAAAGAAAGAAAGAAAGAAAAGGGGGATTACTCCATGGTAGGATAAAACTAATTGTAAATCAACGATTAATGCATGCTTTAAATATCCTTAACTTTGATCATTTAAAGGGTGTCAGATGATCGGCTATGGAGGTACACTTTTCTGATAATATTCCTTTCTCTTAAAAAAAAAAAAAAGCAGTTCCTGTGTGGTGACCTCCAGTGAGTTCTACACAATGGTATAAAGGGCAGATTAAAGTGTGGGCAAAGGGTCTGTTTGTTTTTATACAGAGGATCAAAGCCTAATTTGGCTACCCAGAAAATGAACTAAGATACGATATGAAGAAGAACTTCCAACATCAACACTCTCTGGAAGAGTCATACCCGAAGATGATCATCAAAAAACCTCAACAAAGATCCAGGCGATGCTGCAGTTGTAGCTGCATTCATCCCACCAGTTCCTGGACTTGCCATTGTAATGAAGAAGGAGATATCTAAGCTGGCCTGTGCATACAGTAAAACAAAAATTTGACTGGATCTATACTGTTGGAACTCAACCAAGAATTAGGAGAAGTGCAAGTTCTAGTGCTCCAAAATCTTACAACTACAGACTCTCTACTGTTAAAAGAACATATGGGATGTGAACAGTTCCCAGGAATGGGCTGCTTTAATTTGTCTGATTTCTCTCAGACTGTTCAAGTACAGTTGGACAATATCTATCATATCATAGACAAATTTTCACAAATGCCTAGGGTGCCTAAGTGGTTTTCTTGGCCTCACTGGAGATGGCTGGTAATTATAGGTCTGCTTTGGTTATGTAACTGTATTCCTATTATGTTTATGTATGTGTGCAATTTAATTAGTAGTTTAAAACCTATACATGCTTAAATTACTCTACAAGAAGATATGTCAAAGAAATAATCAGTCTCCCCATGTTTTCTTCCGTCTGCTACCTCTATAGCTTTTCTTCTTCCTACCTAATTAGAACCCTTAAATAGAATTCGTGCCTCATATCGAATTTACCGAGTATCATAATTCCACCAAGTGCTAAAGATACCTCAAGACAAATGCTGGGCATAGAAGCCACAGGGCATAAATCTTCAAAGCAGTAAAAAGCTAACCTTTTCAAACAATATGGCTTCTCTCTCACTTACCAACTTTACATCTCCCTGTATGGCCCTGGAAGATGACTGGTTAGCCAGAGATGGGTAAGATTCCTCAAGGGAGGAACAACTTAAGACAGGCACAGTTGCAGGGTGGCCATCAGGTGAGAAATTGGGGATCAACAGAGGTGAGGCTTAGAACCTCTCCCCCCACTGTTTTGAGAGAAATCTTCTGCATCCGTGGATGTTTTATTGCCCTTGTCTAGCTTGGATTAACACATAGTCTACAGGCACACACCTGATCATCTACATTTGCTCTCTTACAACACTAAAAGTTTTCTACCTTTATCTTACATCTACCTACCACTTCAGCATTTTATTAAAAAAAATAATAATAATAAAGGGAGAAATGTGGGATCCACATATAAATCAAGTATAAAAATCAAACAAATATTCATATTTGACCTGATTGTTTATAGTTCATAATGCGTGATCAAAACCGAAAGTTTCTGTGATGACTGCCCTTGCACTGTTCACCAAGTAAGAACTTATTCACTATGTAAGAATTTGTTCACCATGTAAGAACTTGTTTGTTATACTTTAGAAGATTGGAGATTGTTGAGAATTAGGCTTGGGGTTGATTAATGATTGTGCATTGAGTTCCCTATACAGAATTTTATTGTTGTTAACAACCATTTGATCAATAAATATAAGATATGCCCTCTCAAAAAAAAAAAGTAGCCAGAGAGTTAAAAAAGATCATATCAACGGAAAGCCCATCAGTGTATCATCAGACTTCTCAGCAGAAACCTTACAGGCCAGAAGGGAGTGGCATGATGTATTTAATGCCATGAAGCAGAAGGGCCTTGAACCAATAATACTCTACCTGGCAAGATAATCATTTAAATTTGAAGCAGGGCTTGAAAACATTTCCAGACAAGCAAAAGCTGAGGGAATTTACCTTCTGCAAATGATCTCTACACTTTACTTTGGAGGGCCTGCTCTAAATGGAAGTGCTTCTTAGGCAAAATCACAGTCACCAGAGAAAATAAACCTACAGTAAAGGAAGTAGAAAAAATTAATTACTAAGCAAATGCAAAATTAAGTCAACTACTCCCAAAGTCAGTCAAGGGATACACAAAGAGTATAGAGCATGATACCTAATATATAAAGAATAGAGGAGGAAGAAAAAGAAGGGAGGGAAAAAGAAAAGAACCTTTAGATTGTGTTTGAAATAACTTACTAAGTGAGTTAAATTAGACTGTTAGGTAGTAAAGAAGTTGCCCTTGAACCTTTGGTAGCCATGAATCTAAAGCCTGCAGTGGCAACAAGTTCATATCTATGGATAATCACCCTAAATGTAAATGGACTGAATGCACCAGTCAAAAGACATAGAGTCACTGAATGGATAAAAAAACAAGACCCACCTATATGCTGCCTATAAGAGACTCACTTCAAACCCAAAGACATACACAGACTAAAAGGGAAGGGATGGAAAAACATGTTTCATGAAAATAATAGGGAGGAAAAAGCAGGAGTTGCAGTACTTGTATCAGAAAAAATAGACTTCAAAACGAAGAAAGTAACAAGGAACAAAGAAGGACAATACATAATGATAAAGGGATTAGTCCAACAAGAGGATATAACCATTATAAATTTCTATGCACCCAACACAGGAGCACCTACATATGTGAAACAAATACTAACAGAATTAAAGGTGGAAATAGAATGCAATACATTCATTTTAGGAGACTTCAACACACTCCAAAGGACAGATCAACCAGACAGAAAATAAGTGAGGACACAGAGGCACTGAAAAACACATTAGAACAGGTGGACCTAACAGACATCCACAGGACACTCCACCCAAAAACAGCAGGAAACACATTCTTTTCAAGGGCACATGGAACATTTTCAAGAATAGATCATATACTAGGCCATAAAAAGAGTGTTAGTAAATTCAGATGGATTAAAATTGTACCAACCAGCTTCTCAGACAGAAAGGTATGAAACTAGAAATAAATTATGCAAAGAGCAAAAGGCCCACATGGAGGCTTCACAACATGCTCCTAAATAATCAGTGGATCAATAACCAAATAAAAACAGAGATCAAATAATATATGGAAACAAATGAAAACAATAACTCAACACCACAAAATCTGTGGGATGCAGCAAAGGCCATTCTAAGAGGGACGTACACTACAATACAGGCCTACCTCAGGAAAGAATAACAATCTCAAAAGAACAGTCAAAACTCACAGTTAATGAAAGTATAAAAAGAACAAATAAGGCCCAAAGTCAGTAGAAGGAGGGACATAAAAAAGATTGGAGGAGAAATAAATAATATTGGAAAGAATAAATCAATAGAAGGATTCAGTGAAACCAAGAGCTGGTTCTTCAAGAAAATAAGCAAAATAGATAAATCCCTAGCCAGACTTATCAAGAAAAAAAAAGTCTACTCACATAAACAGAATCAGAAATGAGAAAGGAAAAATCACTATGGACACTATAGAAATATAAAGAATTATTAGAAAATACTATGAAAAATTATATGCTAATAAATTGAATAATCAGGAAGAAATGGATGATGTTATAGAAAAATACCACCTTCCAAGATGGACCCAGGAAGAAACACAAAATCTACCAGCAAGAAAATTGAATTTGTAATAAAAAACCTACCTAAGAACAAAACTCCTGTACCAGATGGCTTCACCATTGAATTTTATCAAACGTTTAGTGAACACCTAACACCCATCCTCCTTAAAGTTTTCCACAATGTAGAAGAGGAGGGAATCCTTCCAAATTCATTCCATGAGGCCAGCATCACTCAAATACCAAAACTAGGCAAAGACACCACAAAAAAAGAAAATTACAGACCAACATCCCTAATGAAAATAGATGAAAAATATACTTAACAACATATTAGCAAACCAAATTCAAAAATACGTAAAAAAGACCATCCATCATGATCAAGTAAGATCCAGGGATGCAAGGATGGTACAATATTCCAAAATCCATCAGCATCATACACCACATTAACAAAAAGAAGGACAAAATCCACATGATCATCTCCATAGATACTGAGATAGCATTTGACAAAATTCAACATCCATTCATGATAAAAACTCTCAACAAAATTGGTATAGAGGGCAAGTACCTCAACATAATAAAGGCCATATGTGACAAACCCACAGCCAACATCATACTTAATAGTGAGAAACTGAAAGCTTTTCCTCTAAGATTGGGAACAAGATAAGGATGCCCACTCTCCCCACTTTTATTCAACATAGTACTGGAGGTCCTAGCCATGGCAATTAGACAACACAAAGAACTAAAAGGTATCCAGATTGGTAAGGAAGAAGTCAAACTATCACTGTTTGCAGATTACATGATATTGTACATAAAAACCCTAAATAATCGACCCCAAAACTACTAGAACTAATAACTAAACTCAGCAAAGTTGCAGGATACAAAATCAACACACAGATATCAGTTGCATTCCTATATACTAATGATGAACTAGCAGAAAGAGTAATCAGGAAACAATTCCATTCACAATTGCATCAAAAAGAATAAAATACCTAGGGATAAACCCTTCCAAGGAGGTGAAAGACCTATACCCTAAAACTACAAGACACTCTTAAGAGAAATTAAAGAAGACATCAATAAATGGAAATACATCCCATGCTCATGGATAGGAAGAATTAATATTGTCAAAATGGCCATCCTGCCTAAAGCAATCTACAGATCCAATGCAATCCCTATCAAAATACCAACAGCATTCTTCAACCAACTAGACCAAATGCTTTTAAACTTCATATGGAATCACAAAAGACCCCAAATAGCCAAAACAATCCTGAGAAGGAAGAGTAAAGCTGTGGTATTACACTCCCCAACTTCAAGTTCTACTACAAAGCCACAATAATCAAGACAATTTGGTACTGGCACAAGAACAGACCCATAGATCAATGGAACAGAATAGAGAGCCCAGATATAAACCCAAGCATTTATAGGCAATTAATATATGATAAAGGAGCCATGGACATACAATGGAGAAATGACAGCCTCTTCAACAGCTGGTGTTGGCAAAACTGGACAGCTACATGCAAGAGAATGAAACTGGATTACTGTCTAACTCCATACACGAAAGTAAACTTGAAAGTAAACAAGACCTGAATATAAGTTATGAAACCATCAAACTCTTAGAAGAAAACATAGGCAAAAATCTTTTGAATATAAACACGAGCAACTTTTTTGTGAACACATCTCCTTGGGTAAGGGAACCAAAAACAATAATGAACAAATGGAAGTACATCAAACTAAAAAGCTTCTGTACAGCAAAGGACACTATTAGCAGAACAAAAAGGCATCCTACAGTATGGAAGAATATATTTGTAAATGACATATCCGACAAGGAGTTCATATCCAAAATATATAAAGAACTCACATGCCTCAACACCCAAAAAGCAAATAACCTGATTAGAAAATGGGAGAGGATATGAACAGACACTTCTGCAAAGAAGAAATTCAGATGGCCAACAGGCACATGAAAAGATGCTCCACATCACTAATCATCAGGAAAAAGCAAGTTAAAACCACAATGAGATATCACTTCACACCAGTTATGATGGCCAACATCCAAAAGACAAACAACAACAAATGTTGGCAAGGATGTGGAGAAAAGGGAACCCTCCTACACTGCTGGCAGAAATGTAAATTAGTTCAACAATTGTGGAAAGCAATATGGAGGTTCCTCAAAAAAGTAAAAATAGAAATACCATTTGACCTAGGAATTCACTTGAAGAAAAGAAGATCCCAGATTCAAAAAGACATATGCACCCCTATGTTTTTTGCAGCACTGTTTAAATAGCCAAAATGTGGAAGGAACCTGTGTCCATCAGTAGATGAATGGATAAAGAAGATGTGGTACATATACACAATGGAGTATTATTCATTGATTAGAAGAAAACAAATCCTACCATTTGCGACCACATGGATGGAGCTAGAGGGTATTATGCTGAGTGAAATAAGCCAGGTGGAGAAAGATAAGTGCCAAATAATTTCCCTCATTTGTAGGGTGTAACAACAAAGCAAAACTGAAGGAATAAAACAGCAGCAGATTCACAGACTCCAAGAAGGGACTAGGGGTTACCAAAGGGTAAGGGTGAGGGAGGTCAGTTTTGCAGGGAGGGAGAAGGGGATTAAGGGGCATTACGATTAGCACACATAATGTAAGGGGGTCACAGGGAAGACAGTGTAGCACAGAGACAAGTATTGACTCTTTGGCATCTTACTATGTTGATGGACAGTGACTGCAATGGGGAGTCATGGGGACTTGATAATATCGGTGAATGTAGTAACCACAATGTTGCTCATGTGAATCCTTCTTAACAGTATATATCAATGATACCTTAATTTAAAAAATGTGCACATGGGGTAGCACACAGCTATTACACTGTACTGCATAGTTACAGATTATTAAAAAGAAGAACCAGAAATACCAAAAAAAAAATCATCAAATGCCTGTAGGAGTTACGGTAAACTTAGTTATCTATCTATATCACACATTGCCATAGTGCCTGATGAATATTAAGTGTTCATTAACTTTTAGCTGATATATTTGGGACTCCTATTTTCAAGTCAGTATCAACTGGTTTCAGCTGTGTAGTGAGGGTCAATTCTGCTACCTAGGGCCTGAAATTTCTCATAGGAAGAGGAGGAGGAGGACAGCTCAGCCCAGCCTGCAGAGCACCTGTTACCATGTGCAGGAGGATGGCCATAGGCTGGGTGGAGGAGACACATTTGCTCTTTGTCTTGCTGCTGTGGGACGTGAGTCTACTCAAAACAGCGGTTGCCCCTCACCTTGCCCATGGATGAGTCAGCAGACAGTGCTTCAAGGCTGCCGAGCACCATCAGGCACCAGTCTCCTCCTCAGCAGCCTCAATAGTTTTATGATATCTGGATCACAGGTATATGTGTGTGTGGGGTGGTTTCTTGACACACAGAGATGTAGAGGAGGTGTGGAAGGAAAAGTACTTAAGTGGAACTGAACAGAGCAGCAGTGCACCCTGGCACACAGCGTCAGAGGTAACGAGACATCGACGGTGCGCCGGGTCCCCTCACAGTGTGTTTCAGCACTTCATTGACTTAAAATGATCTTAATTATTCTTTACACTTGGCAGAATAGATCCAGCCATTTGCAGAGGACACATAGGTTATAAAATGTATTAAATGAGCCCAGGGAAAGTGTCTCCAGGAAACACAAAGCATTTGCATTAGCTCTTCATTGTCAGATCTGGGTAAGAACAGTTCCTCTAGCTAATGAAGGAGCTGACCTCGAGTCCGAATGTCACTCCGGCAGCGAAGTGGGCAGCTCGGAGGCCACACAGTTCATCGTTACCATGGGCGCACCTTACCATGGCAACAATGAACAGCAAGGATGGTGCCTCACGCTGAGGAAGAAGAACTTGAGAGGTGGAACAGATGGTCTGTTGTCTGTTGCTGCTTTGGGCATGACAGATGAGCAATGGATCCAATTATATCACTGGAAGTGGAAAGCCATCTAAGACATTAGTGATCTACGGGGCTAACTGTGGAGCCACAAAGCAGCCCAGGCGCATTCATGCAGTACCTGCTCAGGAGTAGCCATGGTAACTGCAGGCGCGCTCCAGGAGCCACACCCTGGACCACGCATCGCCCTGGAAAGGAAGTGTAAGGATGGGAGGGGCTGCCTTCGAGCCGGCAGATGGTTCCTTCAGTCTGTGCACACAATATGGATATGGACACTTCACCTTCATCACAAAAAACTAAATAAAAAAAAAGACTTTCATTTTTATCTCTTTGTCAATATAAAGTGTTGTTGATTTTACTTAGTGTTAATCAGTGATGCTTTGTTTCCCCTGAATGTTAAGAAAAAGATGATTATTTATATTAAAGTAAATGATGAGGACATGTCCTGAAAGGGCTTTTTCTAAAGTTGGTTTTATAGTACATTGTAAATGTAACTCAGTAAAAGGTTCCTTGTCAAATAAATTTTGGCAATCCAAAATTAAATAGGTCTCTTCACTAAAATACCTCTCAGTCTTTAATTTATAACATGAATTATGGATATCCAAGCACAGCATATAAAACATAGCATTCCCGAAGCTTATTTAACTAAGTAGCACTTTTTATTTGGAGTACTTGGCTGAAGAGGGAGCAAGGGTATATTTTAAACTAATGCCTGCAGAAACCCCTTTGGAAAAGGCTACTTTGGAGCCCTTTAGGAATAATTAGAATTAGGAACTGATGACAAACACCACAGAAATTAGCACTGAAAAAATGGTTGGGACTGAACTGCTTTATTTAAGACCATGAGGAGTTTTTACTTGCACTTTCTCCATGTGTAAAATGAGAATAATACACCAGTTTTTAATTTTTTAATGATGTCCTCCATGCATGTGGCCATACTGTTCTGGCTTCCTGAATGTTTTTATTTGGTCCTACAAGTCATAAGAATAAATAGAAGCTGACTCATGAAGGAGCTTTCCAAAAAGAAGATAATAAATGCAAATAAAAGTTATTTAATGACTGATATATTACATACTACTTTGTATTTCAGAAGGCATAAATTCCAAATGCTTTAACATTCTCAAAATCTTTGTTGAAAATGCCATATGCTAAGAAATGGGGTCTATGCTCTTTTAAATTAAATAGTTTACAGTCATCCCCCAGTAATCTTCTGCAGAGATAATATAGTGCATTCCCAATCAGAGATGTGATAAAGAGGTTCTGCCTCAGAGAACATATCCTGAATAGTGTAGGATTAATAGCTGTATAATTCCTCCCATGAATGCTAGGTAAATATATTCAACTACATATGTTTTCGAACTACTAATAATCAAATCAGCCTAGAAATTCTTCTGCTTTGTTTGTATTCTAGTGGCACCAAATTGATAGCAGACTTCTGGCTCAATATTTAATGAATCTTCAGAGGAAATCCTCACCGATAATGAAAAGGACAATGGAGCCTGCAGTGCAGCCAGCACACAGCCAGAAATAATGCAACTGGGCTTGGTGAGCAGGATCCAAAAAGGAGTGTGCTCGCTTGGAGGCCACTGGCGTTAAATGTGATCTGCAAGTGAATCTGCCAATCACCATCAGTCTCAGGCCTTAGATAGTTGCCTCTTTTGCACTGGACAGGGTTGTTGTGGCTGTTAGGAGATGAGTGAGCATGATCAGGTAGAGAGAGGGAATGCTGGGAGCTGGTCTGAGGGGTGAGGGACTGAGATCCAGTCTCTGCTCCAACCTCTGCCGCTGTTTGCCATTCCCTTGGACTGAGTCTTTGCCTTCCATACTGCACCTTGCGAATCACAAGCCGGGTGGCCTCGGGGCCTCTGGGTCTGCTAATGTGCTCTCCTGTATTGCACTGAAAACTACCCACTAAGATGACCTCTACAAATCTTGTTACTTGGAGGTGAGTACACTGGAGAAATTAGTGTTGTATTTAGAAAGAAAAATTAATCCTCCAAATTAAGTGGGAAGTTTCCGCTCTGGTGCAGCAAAAGCTTTATTGAGAGGGAATGAAGAGGTGATGGAGGGCTGTGCGGAAGAATATTCATATATACATTATTAGAAATGAAATTACACTGAGTAAAATTAAAAGAACTGATTGTCTTTATTTGGTGATTGATGAATTGGGCAGCATTCCCTGTAGCAAATAGAAAGAGCTCCTCAGAGCTGTAAGAGATGAAAGACTTTCATAGGCAGACTTGAGGGAGGGGCAAGGGAGGAGCTGGTTGTTTCAGGCAAGTCGCCTTCCTGTGGGGGAAAGAAGGGGTATCAGTGGATTGTCTCCAGTGCTGACCCTGTAATTCCAGACTGAATGGTTAAAGCTCACATTCCTACAATCAGGTTAGGTATGAAGTCTTGGTTTGCAGATGTGGGGCTTAATATAAGTGACTCCACTTTGCGCCTGTTGTCTCTTTTGTTAACAATGTATGACTCTCTAATGGTAAGCAGGAACTCAGGCTCATATTCCTCTTAGTTTAGTGTTGTGAACAATGAAGTCTTGATGTGGCAATATTACAATAATTTAAATTATAATGATGGCAACCATTTAGTGAGTGCTTATGATGTTCCAGGCACTGTGCTAACAGCCTCAGGGGCTTTATTTCATCTGATTTTTGCTCTAAATAGGCACTATTATAATTCCCATTGTTAGGAAACTGAGGCTCAGAGAGATTGAGCAACTTGGTCAAGTTAGTTGGCTGTGGAGTTTGGTCTTCTATGAGAGGAGCTCTTTAACCACAACGCTGTACTAATATGATGTGGGGTGAAGGGGTAAAACAGCTTTAATGGACAAAACACATTATTGCTTGCCATCATGGAGCTTATGCATAGGAAGGGAAGATAAAGCATTTCAAATAGTTCATGTTCATAGGGGTGTGAGGCTGGGAAGGGCAAACGCAGGTCCTGTCAGGGCATTCCTCAGGGGCCCCTCACCTAGCCTCTGTCTGCAGCTGGAGGGACCAGCCCACACACACCTGCACAAATATAATTAGTCAGGAAAAATTCATGTTCATACCTCCCACCTCGAATCTGGTTTTCGAGAGTGTACACTGATTGTTCTAGAAGTCAAATAGTGTCACTGTGCATATTATCATCTTCTGTTGCCTTCATTGTCTTAGAATGAAAAAAATGTATCTTTTTAACTGACCTCTATGTCATTTTGAGCTGCTTAGATGTGGCAAGAGAAGAGAGGCATATATAAAATTCTGATTCCCATCTTTTGTTTTGTATCCTGATGATTTGTGCTTGTTCTTTTGGGATGGGGCAGATGCAGAGTATGGGTTGCAGATCTAGGTGCTGTTGCTCATTTGAGCTCCTGTGAGGCTGAGTCTTAGCGGCTGGATTTGACCCTGGAAACTGCTACCTGGTGGGCTCCTTCCCTCCTGGGGTGTTTTAAAGATTCTTCAAAGGGACACATTCATTCTGTCAGTTGAACCCTGTCATTGTGCTCTTGCCTATCCTGGCACTAGGAGGGAAGGTCTCTCTTAGGTGAGGCTCGCTGGAAACAGGCTCTGGGACAAAGTGCCCTCTGGACAGCACTCGTGGGATGGAGGCAGAGCGCATCAGGAAGGGTGGGAGACCGGGCCGGATTCCGGAGGCCTGTGGAATCTAGATCACAGGGAGGCAAGGGACGAGGCTCTGTATTCCCCTGCCAATCTGCTCACCTTGCAGGGAGCTAACCTCCTAGAGCATTCCAGAAGCCGAAGAGCCAGAGGCAGGTATGCGGGCAGCAAGCAGATCCGAAGGGAGCATGGCCTCAGATTCCCAGGAGGGCGCCTCTTCACCTTGGCGTCCAGGCCTTCCACGGGGGTTGTGGAGAGTTTTAGCACAAACCACAACATATTTTAACCTTTCTGCTACAGCTCAGCAAGTGGAAAATGGGGAACAACAGAGAACTCTCCAGACCCTGTGTTTCCTGCTTTCCAACAGAAGAGCAGGGAGGTCTGCCTCTGGGAGTGCCTCCCAAGAGCAGCCACTCCTGGCTGGCAGTGGGCAGAGCACCCCTTCAGGGCAGGCCTCCTCTTGCATGGAGTCTCTGAGGTGTGAGGTGACACTGTCTCTCAGGGACAAGTATCCACATGGGCCAAAGAAGGAGACAACAGCTTTTCCACACTCTAAATTCACTCACAACCAATAGACTTAAGATTCCTCTTTCCTCTCCACAATTCAAACAGCAAATGTTACAATACAAGCAACTCTTAATAATTCATTAACTTTTCTATACTTGAATATTTAATTCCTGTTGTTATAAATATTTTCCTTGAGAGAATTTGTTCATGAATATCAGCTCTCCCAGTATGACTTCCTACACCGGTCACCTGGTAAAAACTTTGTAAAGTCTCTTCCCCAGAGTAAATGAACCTTTTAAAGGAGACGTCTCCACCAAGGCTTGAAAGGTATGAACATAAAATTAAAATAGAATACAAAACAACAAAAAAATAAAATAAAATAAAATAAATAGCAGAGGAGATGCCTTCCAAGTCCTTACAGCCTATACTGTGTCTGCCAAACAATGATTGGTTCCCTTCTGAAATGTTGTTACTATTTTTCCCTTGGCAGATGTGTCCTCCAGAATCCTGGATATGATGGCTCTGTGGCTGATACATGGAATGACTATTAACAGGCCATGCTTCACTGAATAATCTCCTCTCCTCCCATTTTTCATGGAGCAAATTCCAGTTAATCTCACATTGTATTTTTTTTTATTTTGGTATCATAAATATACAATTACATGAGCAACATTGTAGTTACTAGATTCCCCATCACCAACTCCCCCCCACATACCCCATTGCAGTCACTATCCATCAGCGTAGTAAGATGCTGTAGAATCACTACTTGTCTTCTCTGTATTATACTGCCTTCCCTGTGCCCTCCCCCACTACATTATGTGTGCTAATCGTAATGCCCCTTATTCCCCTTATCCCTCCCTTCCCACCCACCCTCCACAATCCCTTTACCTTTGGTAACTGTTAGTTCATTCTTGGGTTCTGTGAGTCTGCTGCTGTTTTGTTCCTTCAGTTTTTGCTTTGTTCTTATGCTCCACAGATGAGTGAAATCATTTGGTACTTGTTTTTCTCCACCTGGCTTATTTCACTGAGCATAATACCCTCTAGCTCCATCCATGTTGTTGCAAATGGTAGGATTTGTTTTCTTCTTATGGCTGGTTAATACTCCATTGTGTATATGTACCACATCTTCTTTATCCATTCATCTACTGGTGGACACTTAGGTTGCTTCCATTTCTTGGCTATTGTAAATAGTGTTATGATAAACATAGGGGTGCATATGTCTTTTTGAGACTGGGAAACTGCATTCTTAGGGTAAATTTGTAGGAGTGGAATTCCTGAGTCAAATGGTATTTTTATTTTTAGTTTTTTGAGGAACCTCCATATTGCTTTCCACAATGGTTGAACTAGTTTACATTCCCACCAGCAGTGTAGGAGGGTTCCCCTTTCTCCACATCCTCGCCAGCATTTGTTCTTAGTCTTTTCGATACTGGCCATCCTAACTGGTGTGAGGTGATATCTCATTGTGGTTTTAATTTGCATTTCCCTGATAATTAGGGATGTGGAGCATCTTTTCATGTGCCTCTTGGCCATCTGAATTTCTTCTTTGGAGAAGTGTCTTTTCATATCCTCCACCCATTTTTTAATAGGGTTACTTGCTTTTTGGGTGTTGAGGTGTATGAATTCTTTATATATTTTGGATGTTAACCCCTTGTCAGTTATGTCATTTACAAATGTATTCTCCCATATGGTAGGATGCCTTTTTGTTCTGCAGATAGTGTCCTTTGCTGTACAGAAGCTTTTTAACATGATGTAGTCCCATTTGTTAATTTTTTACTTTGTTTCCCTTGCCTGAGGAGATATGATCAGGAAAAAGTTGTTCATGCTTATATTTAAGAGATTTTTGCCTATGTTTTCTTCTAAGAGTTCTATGGTTTCATAACTTACATTCAGGTCTTTGATCCATTTTGAGTTTACTTTTATGTATGGGGTTAGACAATAATCCAGTTTCATTCTCTTACATGTAGCTGTCCAGTTTTGCCAACACCAGCTGTTGAAGAGGCTATCATTTCCCCATTGTATATCCATGGCTCCTTTATTGTATATTAATTGCCTATATATGCTTCGGTTTATATATGGGCTCTCTAGTCTGTTCCATTGGCCTATGGGTCTATTCTTGTGACCACATTGTAATTTTGATGGCTGTAAAAATTGGTTGTTTCAACTCAGAAATTTTTACCTAGATAGAATAATTATGGTGACTAAATGAGACTATATAACCACAACAGAGAATTGTTTTAGCCTTCATTTACATTCTGACACTTGTAATTTTTATGTAACTTATTTAAATCAGTCATAGGTTTTTTTTCCCCAGAGGATGTGCATCCAGAGCCCTGATTTATAGATCAATGATTGTTTTACCATGTTGGAAAAGTTACCTGACAGTGTGTCTTTAGCCATGATATCTACACTTTATATTATGTATATCATTTGCTACTGTTCTCCAATTGCAGTGATTAACTGAATTACATATTTTTTGAGCAGATGAAGACAATTTATGTAAAGAAGTAGATGCCCACAAAGAGGAAGGATTTATGCATTTGGGTAGGAGCCCCTGTGAGTCTTCCTATGTACTCAAGCCCGGCCAGTGCCTTCCTCCAGGGCAGGAGTATCCATCCTGATGGGAAGCATTCCCTTACAATGTCCAGAAGCCATGGGAAGACAGATTTGTAACTGTTAATTTTAGCTCCCAGAGAAAGCAGATGTTGATGACTGGTAAAACTCAAAGTATACTGACCAAGGGAAAGCAATTTGATTCAAGGGAATGGAAATCAATAGTGACTCCAAGGAACTATAAATCTTGATATTCCACACAAGTATATATGTTTTTTATTAGTCATTCAAACAGATGAGCCAGAATTACATTTAATGCATCCTGGGAAGTAGCCAGAGTTCTACTAGCCTGTAGCAAATGATTTATGCCAGGTAAGTAGAAGAGAAAACTGATTTAATTAATATTGTCACCAGGGTTTCTCCACTGAGAAAGGATAAATTGGGAAAGGCTAGTAGGATATTTTATAAATTATTTTATAAGAATAATTAAAAACAGCTTGCTGTATCTTTATGACTGAGGTGTATTATCTGTCTTTAGTTGTGTAATCACCCAAAACACCATCAAATCAAGTCGGTGGGCTCACTACCTGCTTCCCCAACTGCAGAGTTGCGAGCCACTTCCATAGAGACTTGAGGGTTGTTCATTAATTTATTAAAGAAATAGTTATTGTGTAACAGTCTGTTCTAGATGCCAGGGGTTCATCACAACCAAATGGACAAAGTCACTGCTGTCACAGAGCCTACTTTCTAGTCCTTAAGATAAACAAGGACCAGGGAAACATATACAAAGCCATGTATTTCCAGATCAACGTAAGTGCTGTGAGGAAAATGAGACAGAGTAAGGGGACAGAGTAGTAAGGGAAGGGAGCGTTATTTTAAAAGGCTGCCAAGGAAGGCCTCTCTGAAGAGGTATGCTTTGAGTGGAAACTTTAAATGACATAATGTATGTGATTATGTAAAATATGTAAGTCTATGTTAATTCAAAAATAGTAATCTGCATGAATATTTGGGGGTATAGAGAATACAAGAGGACAGCCCTGTAATGAACATATCCTTGTCTTAGATTACTTGAATAATTTACTTCATTGGCATGAGCACAGAGAGTTAACTAAATTATTATCCAGGTTAGGGCTAAGGGAATAGGAGGGATAGTAAGGCAAGATTTTAGTGCTGAAACCAAAGAGAATCTAGAAGCAGAGTCCTCATGGGGCCAAAGTCTGAGTGGGTTAGGCAGTCCCAAAAGCCGGCTGTCAAATAGAACAGATCCAGTGGCAAATGGGGAGCTGATGCATGGAGCCCGAGGAGAGGGAAGCCCATGAAAGGGCTGTGGGTACAGACTAACAGGGCTGGGTGAGGGGTGAGTGAATAAGGGGCAGTGCGCCAGCCAAAGGCTGATGCCCATGGCTCCTGTCCTTAAGGCTTATGTGTCTGTTTCACAGTTGTGCCAGGTGCAATGGAGAGGCTCGAAGTTGGTCGCCAGGGTCAGACAGGATGAGATAAAACAACCAGCTGAATTGCAGAAGGATTGATTTCAGTCTGGGGCTCTCCCCACAACCTACAAAATGCTGAGAGTGTCAGAAATGCAGTACAGTTTCTAGGCTTGTCAGGGCTGGGGGATAAAGTCGGCTTTATCCCTTCTTCCCTAAAGCCCAGCACATCGATGGGTCAATTGTCCAGCTAAATTTACTGTAGGAACATGCTGTAATGTGTTTTGTGGCAAACTTTATTTACTTTGCTTCACACACACACACACACACACACACACACACACACACACACACACGCACATAGTCCACAGGCCATGGACCTCAGGGCTATTTTTCCATTCATTTATTCACTCATTTATTTACTTAACAAATAATTGCTGAATTGCTATTTTGTGGCAGGTTTGAAAATACAAAAATAACAATTGGTCCCTGACTTTAAGAAACTCCCACCTTCTAATTCCAGGCTGAGCTACTTTTTTCAACCCCTTTTTGATTATTCAAGGAATAGGTTCTCTCTTGCTGGACTTCATGCCACCCGTTAACACCTCACACGTGCACTGTTGTTTGTGCGCCTCATTTGCCTTCCCTCTGAGCTCCGCCCCGGGAACCCAGCTTTTTCTCTCCCTGTCCTCAGAGCCAGGTTCCTCCTCGATTTTTCCAGGATTTGCAACTCTCTAGTCCAGTGTTTTCTCATTGAAATTTAGAACATGACACTCAACCCACCCATCACAACCCAGTAACATATAACCACCTGGAGTTTAAAGTATCCCACTTAGAGAGTGCCCAGACTCATGGAACTTCTGGCCCCTATCTTTGCTGCCCTCTTAATTTGCAGTCTTGTTTTATTTCAAGGTCATTAGGAGGGATTAACTGAAGGGAAGAGATGTCCGTTCACACCTGCCCTTTATAGGAAGTAACACCATGTTCCTCTTCTGGTTTGAAATTTAATAGGGCAGCTCCTGGGAAAATAATTACTTGAGCCACAGTTAGTCTCTTTGAGATTTTCTTATCGTTACTCTTATACTTGATACAGCCTCTTTAAACAAGCATATGAAATAGGGCAGAAGTAGAGAGCAGCAACAGAGATATAAGATTTTGAACTCAAAGAAAATAGGGGTATTCTTTTTTGATTTTCCCTTTGGCACCTAGGAGAGAGAGGAAAATGAAAAGAAATGACATTTATTAAACACCTTCTGTGTACCAGATTTTTACATAGTTTTTCACATTAATTCAAAAATGAGAGAGTGTGTCAAGGTGGTCAGGTAATTTGGCCAATATTATTCAACTAATAAATGCTAAGTTGGGATTTGAACCAAGCCCTGTGTGATGCTGGGATTGACCCTTTATCCTTTATCATGCTGCAAACTGGATCTGGAATTAGTTAGCTGCCTGAACTTGACCTTGCTGGCCTCAGCTTCAACATCTGGGAAATGATGAGGTTGGACCAAACCTCCTGAGAATATTTCCAGCGAAAACTCAGTGGCTTGGCTACTACCAGTCCTGTATTCTCTATGACTGGATGATTGGATGTTGTTCTTCAGGATTTTTCTGAATCCAGGTACATTTAAATAAGAAATCGTTATCTATACTCTAACCAGTTTCCTGCTGTTTTGTTCTCGAGTTTTTTGACAATATAAAGCTTTGTAGTCTGATTGTTTCTGGCAAACTTTTTTCAAGACGGCATTAATATGCTTCTGAAGGTGCCTTCTCATCTCTCCACCCCTCTTGCTATTCAGGGGACTTTACTAGCACCTCTGAAAATAGACGTGCATCTGGTCAGATTCAGAAGGAGAAAGGTTTGACCATTTGAATAGCAATATGAAATAAAATGGACAGATCCTTAATTGCAAAACACCTCTGCTCTACCTAGTGATTTTTAAAAGTAAACCAACAGAGTAAAGAATCAATGGGATATTAGAAGGACAATGTTTGTCTCAAAAGAAGATGACTTGACAGAATGTTCTAATAATGTAGAGCAACCAAGCCACTTTAAAAATTAAAGTAAAATCTACCACAGATCATTTTTAGGTTTTTATGGCCAAGAAACTACATTTGTATAACCCAATCGCTCTATTGCATAGCAACATTACATTTCAGACCCAGAGGAGGGGAATTAGATGAAATGAGCACTGACCTTTGCTACAGATAAAAACGAGAATCAGCATCTCTGGGCACTTCCTGTTTCACATTGTTTTTAACTGTGCAATATTACAGAAATGATGAGGGCTTGATATTGATGGAAACTGTTTTAACGGATGGGAGTTTTTGACATAGTAATTCCAAGGTGTTCTAATTTGAAGGTGGCTAAATTGTATTTTTTTAAACAAAATAATATTTTTATATCTCTGGAGGAGACATATCCAACAAATGTCTAAAATTGATCTATAAAATGTCACTGTCCCAGGGATCCAATTACATGAAAATTCAGGTCATCTAACTATGCACATGAGAAAGATAATTGGTCAGAGGTCTAACAGCTTCAGACAGAAATACCAGACAACTCTGAGAATCGTCAGCATCATCTAACAGCCACAAATTGGGCATTCAAAAGCCAGTCCCCTTCAATATTTATCCTTTATACACCAAACACACCTGGGTCTACAGGAAGCAGAGAGCCCTGGAAAAAATCCTAACAAGGTCAGGCAAGAGCCTGAAGTAATCTGCACAGGCATGAACAGAAGCTGCCAAGGGATTTTAGAATTAAGGTCCCCCAGAAACATGACCAGACAACCCCACAAGAAACTGGCCAAAGAACAGAATGTCTGACACTCTGTGGCCAATGAAGGTGCCAATCCTCTTTTGTGAGGCTCAAAGCTTTTGCTCTGCACCTACCCTATGACATGCTATGTGCTCATAGAACATCCTCCTCCCCTACATACACACAGAGAGAAAGAGAGAGAGAAAAAAATAACCAGCCTCAGCCAGGAAAAGGTCATGTTAGCAATATAACTGTTTACTTGTCCTCCCTTTCTGACTGTTTTATCTTAATGAGTCTTCTTTTCCACCCTTGAATCCCAAGACATCATTGCTTTCTCAGTCTTCTCCCAAGAAAAGAAACATTGGTCTATATCACTATTTTTCTTTGACAGAAATTCATTCAGTGGTAGAAGAAGAGCTGTCAACCATTCTCTTCCCTGTACCCAATGCACCTTTCTTTGTGAAGTACGCTTTATCCCATGGGATGGTCATCTATGGACCATCAGGGCAATCTAGGAGGGCTACGGCCTGAAGAAATGCACCATCCCCCTGGGAAGGCAGGCATGGGGAAACGGAGCACTGTGAAAATAAAATAGTCTGCCAGATTTGGCATGGAGTCCAATAGGCATAGTAAAGAGTGGGGAGGCTGGGAAGGGGGACATGGGATAGTGATAGGGAACGCAAGGTTATATAATGTAGAAATGTGGTTTTGAATACTATCTCCAATGCTTGCTAGAATATATGAAACATGGGTAATATTGTGCCAGTCCCTAAATTCATCCTGAGCCTAGAAATGCTGTAAACATAAATATGTTATTTTAGGCTTTCCAAAGGATAACTAGGATAACTACCTGTTGTCACTTAGCACTGACCCCAGACATTAACCATGACATCTCTTAGTTCATTCTCTCCTGTTACCTATGTCTTCGTTGCTCTATGCTCTCCCTCTTAATCTCCGCTGTCCCACTGCTACTACCACCACCTCCACCTCCGCCTCCACAGCATGGTGATTGCTGAACCACTAACTCACAGCCTCATGGCCCAGGATCTCTGCTACCACAAACAGCTGGGGGCCGGGACACTCAGCAGAGTTAAAGAGCAAGATGTAGTCACCTTAGAACCCATCTGGCATGAGGATTCAGGAGGGGACCTGTGAGATTTCAGTAAGGGAAAGAGCAAAATACCCTCAGAGCTGGGGCTCAAAGGAGTGGTTGCAGAAGGGAAGAGATAGCAGAATGTACTGTTTTTCAAAATCTTCACTGTTCTCCCTGAGAAAGTGCTATCTTCTCTGCCCCAGTGTCTCATCATGCAACTTTCCCTGGCTGATAAAATGAGTGGTGTCACTTCTGAGAAGGTCAAGGGCTAGAGTATGGCAATCCATGTTCTCTCTCTGTTCTGTCTGCTACAATGACCTGTGCTGATCTCATGTAGAGACTGCTTCATTGGCTTGAGTCCCAGAGTGAACACAACAGGGAGTAGGGCCACACAGCAGATTAATCTATCACCTATCTGTCTGTCTATCTATCTATCTATCTATCTATCTATCTATCTATCTATCTATCTATCTATCATCTATCTATCTATCTATCACCATCTATCATCTATCATATATTAGTTGATCAATGAATACGCTTCTATTATAAACCAATATGATTTTGGGGTTTTTATCTCACCTCATCTCTACCCTAACCTACTATATAATAAAGAAGTGCCAGGAACAAGGTAATTCTAGCCACTGATGAATAATATTTAGAGTGTGTGTACACATATGTGGAGTAGAACAATGAAAAGGAAAAAAGGTTAATAGTAACAAAGATGATAAATACTGGAAAAATAATCAAGTAAAAAAAAAAACCTAAAAATTTGATTTGGTTTGGCTGTAACAGTACTACTGATTACAGTCATTTTTGTGAAATTGCTTTCTGTTTGAGACTAATTTATATGCAGCATAATAAAAATTATACATAGTATTAAAATATGCACCTGATTAACTCTGTTGCAGGCTTTGTTTGATTACAACAATAACCTCTACACATGTATATTCAATCTTTGTAATTTGTTGTTCACATAGCAATTTAAAATAATCTGTGAAAACACTCTCATTAGAAGGGTCAAATTAGGAAGAATATTCTGGGTAAATGTATAGAGCAATAGGAGGATGTGCAGCTAAGAGAAAATTGGGAATCTGAGTAGACAAGAGGGATCCGCCTGACCCCGGCTTAACCACGTAAACATTTATTCATTGCGTTGCCTTGTCTCCAGGGTCGGTCACAGGCCTTGTATCTCTCTGGTCAATCTCATTTATACTCATGACTTTCACTACCAACAATTTATTAATATCTTCAGAAACCACATCTGCAGCCTGGATAGCTGCTATGAACTCTATACATATATGCCCAGCTTCTGTTCATGACTCCCACTTGGATTTCTCCAAGGTACCGCAACCTCAACAGTCACCGTCTTCCTCATAAGCTGGTTCTCTTTCTCCTTCTTTCACTTTCCTACTCTCAATTAATTCAACTACTGCTAATCTTACCCTTTAAGTATTTTTATTCTATCCTCTTATTTATAGCTATGTTCTCACTCCCCCAGTCCAAACCATTATCACCTTCGGTCTGAAAGAGCCTAACTGATCCCCCCACATCTGCTATGTCCTCTCTTATTCGCTGTTCACATATCAGTTAGAGTGACTTGTACCAAAGTACAGATCTGATCATTTCACCACACTGTTTAAAATCCTTTAATTGTTTCCATTGCTCTTATGGTAAAGATCGAAATGTTTAGCATGCTATGAATCTAACTGAAGTGGATGTCTGTTAGGCTGTTCCAACCCAAGCCCACTGCTTTACTTCCGGGAATGCCTTTTCCCCGGGCTGGTAGGTCTCTGTCACTCAGATCTATCTTCCCCGCACAGGAGGAGCACGTGACCCAGCCTTGCACACAGAGTGCTCAGTGATTGATTCAGATTGGGGCATTATATCCAAAGTCTGGGTCAGAGAGAGGCCTATTCTGGCAAGTATGAGTCCCAGGGGAAGGAGGATCTCTCATCTTCCGAGATAAGAGCTCTTAGGTCTGCCACCAGGAACGGTTTCCCTCCCCAGTGGAGAAAGCCTTCTCCAAGTGGAGACTGGATCTGTTGCCAAGGAAAAGTGAGTCCAGAGATGAAGAAGAAAGAGGGGTGATCAGGGAAATTTTTTGGGCCAGCGCTGGAAGCCATTGCTAGATTTTGTATCCCCATTTACACAAATCATTGGGTATTCCTTTTTGATTTAGACTAACTTAAATTGAGTGAATAACATAAAAGATATCCTCACAGAGCAAACCTTATGTTTTGTTCTATAGCCATATCTCTACCCTCACCTCACATCAAGTTTCTTCAGAGCTTGGCCTAAATATTACTTTTTTAGGAAAGTGCTTCTTAATTTTCCAAGCAAGGTAAGGTAAGGTGTGTATGTTATGTTTGTCCAGACTACTTGTCTTCATTTTTCATTATATGTGTATTTATGCATTTACGTGTCTGACTGCGTGCCGCTTCTCTGTCTCCCTTGATGACCCTAAGCCCCTTGGGGGCACCTTGTAGCTCCCCCCACCACATGCCGAACAAGGAATATTTGTTGAATGAATGAATTAATGAATGAATGAATGAACCGAGAATAGCTTGGTGTCAGGGCTGTGCTAAGTGCTTTTACATACATTATCGCAGTTAACTTCAAAACATTCTGGGGCAAATACTCTGTGATCCATTTACAAATGTGTGAACTAAGGCATGGGTATCTTAAGAAATGCTCTTAAATGCATGTGAAGAGAGATTCAGGACACAAAATGAGGTCTTGTTCCAAATCCAGAGTTCCTCTACACATGCCACTTTCTCAGGGCTTCCTAAACGTCTGTTTGCACTCTCTCTTTTCCTCACAAAATACTTAAGTTAACTCCAATTTCTTCAGTATTTTACTCTCTTCTTTTATTTAAATTGGTGGTTCATTAGGTTTAAAATGTTCCAGGAATATTTCTAGCCTTATATCACTTACACTTGAAACACATCACATACACTGTAACAGAACCTTCAAGATACAGAAGAACATTGTTTAGAGCAATGGCCCTGAACTGATGGTGTAGAGGCAGGGCCTGTCTTGAAATTACCAATATTTTTCTATATTGGTCAGTCACTTTTTTGTCTATTTTTCAAGCCTTCTGTAAGTAGAATAGAAAAGAAGTGAGAGAATGAGAGAGATTGGGAGAGGGGTTGTGGACAAAGTGAAGTTCCTGCGGCCAGGATTCTCACCTGGCCCTGGTTGACTAGCTCACTGCATGTGTGGGCAATACATGGCCAATGACTCTATATAAAGAGCTCCGCCCAGTGCCCTGGGCGGCACAGTGGCATGGCTGCAGGGCTGCAGGAGGGCAGAGATGAGACTGGAGTGGTGGCAGTGCCAAGGATGGCTGTGAGGACAGAGAAGCCCAGAGGCAGAGATGGGCTTGCTGCATGCAGACTCGCTCTGAGTGGATGGGATTCTAGTGACTGACCTGCCACTATGGAAATAAAGTTGGGTATAACCTTTCACCACAAGCATGTTCTACTGTCATTTGTTTGGTCATATTGAATTGCTAGTGAACTTTCTCCGGGCTGAAACCCATTGGCAAGACAGGGATGGAGAAGACGGAACCCACTCAGGCCATTGAACTGGACTCCTGGAGGTCTTAACCCCTTCAGCCCTCCAAAGCTCCTCCCCACTCATACACCTCCAGCAGTCCAGTGTTTGGCAGGCTGCACATTGAGGTGATCTGACAACAATGTGAATTAAATGGCAGGAGTTCAAACCTGTAAAATGATGCTAGATAGTTCAGTGGACATTGATAAGCTGCTTGGTACATAGTACTCAGAACTGTAACAGCAAATGTTTAGATTAAAGCCCAGGCTCAAAAGAAGCTACAGAAAATGGAAGAATTCCAAATATTTTTGGATATGCTGAAAAGGCACAGCAGCACTACGCAAAGAAACCATCCTCTAAATTCTTTGTTACAGATGAGTGACAAGACAAGGGCTTTCTCCAGGGGCTGGGCCAGCGAGCTGCTCCTTTCCCTGAGGCAGCCCTGCTACACAGAAAATGTCAGCTGGACCACAGCGTGTAATGACTTGATGCTGGCATAAGCTTCTTAACTTGTCTCAAATGGGTAACAAGCTCACTGACCAGCACTTGTCCCTAAGTGCATTCCGAGCAGCCATAGCCTTAAAAAGTGGTTTGCAATGCTGGCTGCATATTAGGAGCACCTGGGAGGCTTTACAATACACTAACGCACAAGTAAGTTATCCACAGATTCTGTTTCAGTGAGTTTGGGCTGACATCCAGTTTATTTAAGCATCTCCCCAGGTGATTCCAGTGTGCAGTCAGGATCTAGAACTGCTGGCCTTAATTGAAGCAGGACTGGAAGACATGCTAATGCCTGATGCTGGCTGACCTTTGGCAAAGTACTGAGAGCTAAGTATAGCTGACATAGGTAGAGGAGCTTATCTTTCAAAAACTTCTTGCTTCTTGCATCTTTTATTAGCCATTCAGGGGAAGGAAATGGAACTGAACAGAGTTACATAGAGAAAGATGACAGGCAAGGGGGAAAGGAACACCTACAGGCTGTTAAGAACCTTAGGACTGGAGAAATCTGAATTTACCAAGAGGATTGGTGGATGGGATTCTACCCCGTTGCACAGGCAGAATGACACAGAGAAGGCAGTTGAAAGACAAATAAAATGTTTTAATGGCCTAATTCTCACCCCCACCCCTCCTCTATAGTAGTTTTCTGAAGAGGATGGAACTATCCTTGACATCAAAAGAGGGAAAAGTGAGGATTTTGGAGGCAAGGATCATAAACATAGCAGTATGAGGAACAGGGGAATCTGTCTCTTATTTAAAATACCGAAGTTCAAAATCGAGCCTGGAGAATAGGTAGCTCAGAGTTAATGAATGAATGGAGCAGGCCTCTAATTGTTGAGGCCATCCATCTCTCTAGCCATATAGGCTCACAGGGCATGAACCATTATTCAACTCACCCACTAAATGAGGATGGAATTCAAAGATAAACCTTATAAACACTTGTGGTGCCACTAGAGCCTCTGCTTAACACTGATAGCCTCTCAGACCCTGCTTTCCAGAAAACTGCATTTTGGAGGCCAAACTGATCTTTGCAAGTGCCACTGTGCTGCCATAGTCCCTGCCAGACTTGCTTCCCAGCAAACATCCCAGAAGGAAGTGCAGCACATTATTGTCCCTTGCACACTCACCACAGCACAGCATACATAATGAGAAATGTATAGGCTTTAGACACTGGCCCTTTAGCTTGCTAAGAGGACCTTGGGTAAACTAATTCCTTTCTTTGAGCCTGGTATTCCTTGTATATAAAGGGAATAACAATCCTTATCTCTTTAGGATTGTTCTAAAGATAAAATGTGAGCTAATGTCGGCTGTTGAACAAGCTGAATTTAGTAGGGTGTAAGACGGAAGCAACTTAATTTTTTTGTCAACATTACTTTTCAGATCTGGTCTGCTGAAACTCCCTTTCCCACTCCTCAATAATGGCTCAGGCAAATTGTGGGATTCACCTTACCCCTCCAGGTCTTCCTTAATGGTTTAGTAGTGTAAGGTTTTTGTTCTTTCTTTATTTAATTATTTTAGTCCTTAGAAAGGATTAAATTTTTTGTAGTCAATCCCAATGGAAATTTAGACATCTCCCTGTCATAAAATAATCGATCGCAGGAAGTAATTTAATTAGTGAGTGAGTGAATTCTCACAATGGCAAGGTTAGAAAACAATTAAAACTCTGTTTGGAAACAAACTCCCTTTTCACTGAAATTAAAAATGACTTACATTCCTACTATTTGGGAGTCATGTGAGCTGACTCTCAAGAAGAAAATGTGATTTGTCTTACATGAGTGTGGTGTTTGCCAGGGAGATGCCCTCCAGGCCCACCTGCTAGAGTTGTCAAGCAAAGGAACAGAGAGCTGCTTGGGCAACTGTGTCAGGCAGCCCTTGCCCAGGTCTCCCAGGTCTCTAACAGAACAAATGGCTCGTTCTCTGTATGATCTCCCTGGCCTTTCTGGTGACCAACACAACCTCCATAATACTCCCTCCTGCAGCTGGTTTCTGTGACACTGCGGCACCCTGAGGTCTCCTTCACTGCCTCTGCCTTGTGACTTCCTTGTCTTATCCCTCCAAAATGATCCCATTCCCCTGAGTGTCAGGGACCACTTCCTAGCCCCTGCTCCTGACTTGCCCCACATCTGACCTTCACCTGCTCTGGAGTTCCTTTGGGTTGCCTTCCCTCTGTCTTGCTGGACACTCATTATTCTGCTGGCCCTTCTTGAACCCTGGGCTGACCTGCCCAGCATCGGTTGCCCGGCACCTTCCTTAGGGCACCATATTTTGCTGTGCTGGGCCTCATCCCAGAGCCTGCAGACAGCTCTCTCCCTCTCTGTGCACTTGTGTAATTCCAAGTCTTGGCTCCTCTTGGTCTCCCTCCCAGCCATGCATGAGAGGTGATATTCTCTGTTACATACTGAAGTCTCATTTGACATTGTAGTTTCTGTAATACCTAGCACACTGTCTTACACATAGTAGGTTCTCCATGAACAGTTCATTTAATTAAACAAATATTTAGCAAATTGAACTGAAGCTGGTATTCACTGCATCAGATAACATTAGGTAGGGAGTATAGAAGATTCCAGGAAGAAAGAGAAGAGAATGGGAAATTTAAATTTACTATATTAATAATAAACTGCATTTAAATATCTGTGGAAGTTAATTCATTCATATGGTGTGGAGATGTTTTTGGATCTGCATTTACCGTGTGAGGATATGAAGATAAAAAGAGATTATGTCACAGTCTCTTAAATTGGTGTTTTTTCTCATTCATAAATTTTGTCTTTAAATCTAAATTAAGTATGGCTGTAAGATTAAATTATTAACTGTGTAAAAAGCATGTCAGTAACAGGAACTCTTGCTTATGCAGGAGGCTTGGGCAGGGTGGAGTTTTACATTTTATTCCATACAGTTTGCTATCTAGCATTTTTTCTTGTCATCATTTTCCTGGGTGAGCTCAGTTTCCCATCATGATCTGTGTAGTCACTGATGACTGCATGGTGACTATTTCCTGCTCATGCACCCCTCGTCCAGAGCTAGACCAAGATGCTTGCCCAGATAGCTAATGATTTGGCATCCCTTAAAACTGATATTCTCTGGACATTCAATGGAGAATAAACTGATTCTCTATTAACATCCTGAAATAAATTCACTTACTAAATCATTTCCCCTGGCAGAAACAGAGTCAATGTTTTGAAAAGGATTCTATAAAAAACACATTTTGCTAGTTCTGTCCTCTTTCTAGCCCTCTTTTGTGATTTTCTGAAACAAATGTGCCTTCCTTGGGAAACATTAAAGGATTTGAAATGTGTATAGAAATAAACCATTTGTTTCGCTAAATAGTTCTCTGCATGCATGACGGAGGTCTTGAATGTTGATGACTGCGGAGGATGCTTCTCAGGTAACTGTCGGTGGGCTGGCTTGGGGTTGTAGCTGCTCTACGTAACTTGTAAAAATGCTCAAGGACACGTGTATGCCTTGCTGAGGGATTTTTTTTTTAACTTCATTTAAGGATACTGCCTAGATCAGCTGCAGTGGAACCAATTTCCGTTTTCCTGGTCGTGTGGGGTGTCATGTGTGGAAGCCTGAACTAACCGGCCCCATATTTCCGCTATATTTCAATGGCACGGTAGTGCCCAGAATAGACCGGCGCCCTCTGTGGCTGGCCTGCCTCCTGAAACTGGCTCGGACTTCTTCGGAGGCATCCATCTCTCCCTCTGCCTGACATTCTCTTTCTTCCCACTTGTCCTTCTCTTCTGCTCTCCATAATTCACACTGCTTCCCTTCATCTCGTGGATGCTTTAGGAAGTTTGTTTTCAGACGCCATATAAATTCTCTTCTGTCCATTTTAAGGTCCTGTCCAAACCCTGATTTGAAGCTGCCCCACCCACAGCCCTTCCTGAGGCCTCGAGAACCCTGTCCTGGCCATGGGACCGCCTGAGGATCACGGCCACTTAGCTCAGGGGGGCCACAGGCAGGTCGGATGAACCCATGCGATTCTGTCTCAGAGGAATTTGGAATTGTGACCCAGGGACAGAGCAATTAGATGACGGCAGACAGTCATGGGGGAGCAGGTAAAAGCAGGACCGGTGTCCTCATGGGGGGCACGTGAAGCTGATGAAGCCAGACTAGAAAGAAGCAGGAGAACTGGATGGAAGAGGAGACGGTGGAAGCTGTGTGATTCCTGAGGACACGGCGACCTCTCTGAGCTCCGGGATGCAGTCTTGCCTTGTCTAGACCAAAACATCATTTTGTCTTTAGATGGTCCTGAGAAATAGTACCTTTGACATAACTTCCCCTTTTACTCAAATTAGTCTGAGATAATTTCTGTTTCTTTAGACAAATAGCCTTGAAGCAAAGCCCCTTTCCCCCCTCCGCTCTCTCGGCCAACTGGCCTCGTGTCTTCTGGGGCTCGGTCTTCCTTCTCAGCCCCTGGTCCGGGACAGCCAGCAGGGGGGCTCCCCGGGGACAAAGCTGGTAACTGAGAGTCACACACCCACCTTATTAATCAAGGTAATTGATGATAACTGCTTCAACAGCAGTCCCCCAAAACTTAGTAGCTTACCTCACCAAAACCATATTTCTCATTCACCTAAAATCTGATGAGGGCTGGGAGGAATAGCTCTGCCATCTGGAACAAGCGACCTCTATGCTTGCAAAAGTAAGAAAAGAGAGAGGTGGAGAGAGAGAATGACTCTTAACTGATTTGGCTTGGGATTGACAAATACCGCTGTTGCTTCTATGCGCAGTCAGCTGTCCAGAACTCACCTTAACTGTATGGACATCCGGGCAGCGCAAGGAGCGCTGGGAGCGCTGGGTGAGCATCAGTTGTTTACGCTGTTGCATCCAGTGGCTTGGTGGATGCTTTGGCAACTGGCTGTGGGGAAGCTTATAGAAGGAGCTCTGTTCTGGGTTACTGCAGACGGTGTAGCTCTTCAAGGAGACAGCAGGGGAGCCTGTGAGGCCTGTTAGGTAAGGGCATGGACTCCCCAGGGGCTGGGCCACAGACTTCCAGAGGTACTCTCTTGGGTCGCCCGTCATTTACTCATCTCTCAATTATGCTCCAGCAAAAACCTTGTTCAGGTCATTCAATAAAGAAATGACTATTAAGAAACATGATTTTTAAAAAGTTTAATAGAACTTATGTTTCAAAATGGTCACCATCAGAGACCAGTATAGCAAATGTTTGAGAACATGGGCTTTTGCATCAGAATCCCTGGGTCAAAGTCCCAGCTCTGCCAATTGCTAGCTGTGTGACCTTGGATAAGGGACCTCGTGTGTCTCATGTCTCTCATTCGTAAAATGAGAATAGTAACAGCCCTTCCCTCCCACATTTTTTGTAAGGATTAAACAGGCTAATATATGCAAAATGCTTAGAGTAATGCCTGATGCATGGCACTTGTTTTATTATTGTTAAAGCAAGCGTGTTGGGAGGATGTTCAATTATTCCATTTCTGCCACTTTGACATTAAACATATTGAGAAATTCCTCCAAGAGATTCTTTCAAATCCAAGTCATGATCATATAAGATCAGCATCTCACAACTATTTTTGAATTTATTAACTGAAGGTGTCGTTCATCCATTTGACAACTGTCTTCCTTACACTGTAGGCTCCAGCCAAACCATGCCTCATTCCTTCAAGGCACCAACATCCGCTCTACCCCCGTTGCATGTCTGGGCTCTTCCTGCTGCCTTATTCTGGCTACTGGGGAGGAACGGGCCTGTTCCGCTGCAGGTCAGGCTGTCTCAGCTTCTCAAAGACTGTGCTTCTGTAACCTCTCCTCTCTCTTGTATTATCAATTTCCCTTGACCACTATTCTTTTCTATTAGCAATAAGATATTTTGTGATATCTCCTGTCTTAAAAAAAACATCTTTTCTGGACCAAACATTCCCCTTTAGCCATCACTTTATTCTTTTGCTCTTCTTTGTTGAAAAAATTCTCACCAAATGGTCTATATTCACTGTGTCCACTTCCTTTCCCCCCACTTTTCCAGTCTAGTTGAGACTTGCCCCACCACAGCAGCACAGTTGCAAAGACCACCCAAGACCTTCAGGCTGCTGAGCCCAGTGGCCGCTCTCAATGCCTTAGGGACCTGTGACTCAACGGGTAAACTCCCTCCTTTCAGAGACACTTTGTTCACGTGCTTTCTAGGGGGTATTCTCTTGGTTTCCACCCCTTTTCAAACGTCTTTGCTGAAGCTTCTCCTCCTCCCCACCTCTAGGTGTGTTCTGGGTGAGCTCATTCCTTAGATCTCTCTCTCTCTGCTCTTACTGCCTATGTGATAATATCCAGGCCCATTTCTCTAAATACTCTCTTACTTTGTTGGCTTCCAAATATGCACTTCTAGCCTTGACTTTTCTCCTGAACTTCATGTCTGTGTATCCCAAAAGTAGCTAAACCTTGGATGTCCAATCAGCATCTCCAACTTCATTCATCTGCAACTGAACTTGCAGTTCTCAGTCCTCCTCCCCACTGTGTCCAGTCCTGCTTGTTTCTCCTTCTGTGTTTATCTCAGTGCAGCAGTATCACCATTCACTCAGCTGGTTAGGTCATAAACGTTGGCATCGTCATCATCACCCTCTTGCTCACACCTCACTTTCAGTCCATCGCAAATCCTTGTGCACCTTCAAAATATATCTTGCTACAACTTTAATCCAAGCCACCATCATCTCTGTTGTGTGATGCTATGATCACTTCCAAGACTGTCTTCTCATTTTCCTATATATCCTAAACACCACAGTCTGTGCTTCACACAGCAGCCAACCTTTTTTAAAAAAAGTTTTTGATGTGGTACATATACACAATGGAATACTATTCAGCCATAAGAAGAAAACAAATCTTACCATTTGCAACAACATGGATGGAGCTAAAGGATATTATGCTCAGTGAAATAAGCCAGGAGGAGAAAGACAAGTACCAAATGATTTCACTCATATGTGGAGCATAAGAACAAAGCAAAAACTGAAGGTACAAAATAGCAGCAAACTCGCAGAACCCAAGAATGGACTAACACTTACCAAAGGGAAAGGGACTGGGTGGGAAAGGAGGGAATTATGATTAGCACACATAATATAGGGCGGGCACGGGGAAGGTAGTATAGCACAGACAAGACAAGTAGTGACTCTATAGCATCTTACTACGCTGATGGACAGTGACTGTAATGGGGTATGTTGGGGGGACTTGATAATAGGGGGAATGTAGTAACCACAGCATTGCTCATGTGAAACCTGAGCATAAGATTTTATATCAATGATATCTCAATATAAAATGTATTAAAAAATAAATTAATTAGTTAAAAAAACGTTTTTGCCGAAGTCTGTAAGACCCACAGGACCAGATCCAAGCCACCTTTCCTTTCAATCGCATTGGTCTTTATGCTGTTCCTCCAACACACCAGGCACGCTGCTGCCTCAGGGAAGTGCTTCCTGTTTCCTCATCCTGGAACACTCTTCCCCCAGAATATTTTAATGCTGTATTTATGAAATGAAATCCTTGCATTTCATTTCCACTAATTCTAAGCCAATTCACATCTTACCCCCTCACTTTATTCAAATGCTTTTTTTTCAAATGTTACCTTCTCAGAGCAGTCTTCCAAGATGATTTTATCTAAAATATCACTCCCCTCCATCTCTTGCATTCTGCTTTGTTATCATAGCATTTATCAAAAATAAATGTGTATGTATATTAACATATATCTTATATATAAACATATTTCTCAAATATATGTTATACATGCTTTTATACATATATGTCCCACACATGCTCTTAGAAAGTATCCATATGGGTAGGGAATTTGCTTTGCTCACCACTCTATGAATGATTTGCACAGAGTTTCATGTCTCTCCTGATCATCCCTTTCTCCAATTTCCATCTGGCTAATTCCTTCTCATTCTTAATATCTCAGTTTATTTTTCACTTTCTTTGGGGAGCCTTCCCTAGAACAGGCCTAGGTTCTATTTCTGTGGGCTCATAAAATACCCTTTACAATCCTTACCATGGTGTCACTACATTGTATGCTGGTTTTCTGTTTCTCTAGCTGTGCAACCCACAAGCTGGGCTTTCTGCTGCTTCTCTCTAGTGCCTCTGGGCCATCTGCCCCGGGGAGGCCACGAGACCTCCATCTCAGCTGCCAGGAGGACACACTATCTTCCCTTTCCCATGGGACAGGAAGGGGTGCCTCCTTAGTTGCCTTCTGTGGCTGAAGAGAACCTTCACAGGGACTCCCTGATGGGGCTGCATCTTCAACTCACAGAGAAGCTGGGCTCTGTCTACCCACTGTCCTGCAGCAGCTGGCATGTCAGGGCCTGCAAAGTTGTGGGGAGCAGTAAGGGCCAGGCAGCTGAGAAGGAAGGGAAGAGCAGCCTGGTAACAACCCTGCAGCTACCATAATGACTTAGATTAGAGCACAAGGAAACTCCAGTCATTTTTTTTTTTTTTTGTCTGTCGGTTTTTTTATTATCCTCAAGACTGAGCATGAAGCATTCATTATAACATGTCCTTATTGATTCAACTGATGAAAAATATTGGCATTAGTAAAACGAAATTCTAAGGCACTGGGGATAATGAAACAATTGATTGTAAGCATAATGTGTTTCAGAATATTTTTATGTTGTAGTTTCATGCATTTCATTTCCATTAATTACTAAGCCAGCAAGTAGGTGATTTGAGCACCACATCATCAAGCTATATAAACATTTTTATTTGGTACTTATATGATTATCAAGAGGAAAAGGTTTGATTGGTTGTTACCAACAGAATTTAATTTGAGGCAAAATGAAAAAATCTGTCTGAAATGACTAACTCTTTGATGAGAGTCATTGATGAGAGTTGGGCTTCAAATGGCTTAAATAGGGTCATTAAAAATAATGTTTGTAGGGGCTATTTTTAATATTGTGTCCTCTTAGGAAGTTTCTAAAGCAGTCTCTTTTGTTTCTGTCTGGGGTCTAACTTAGATCCTTGTCTTTTGATGTTCAGATCATTATGATGTGGTACAGGAGAAGAAACCTTTCTTATTGCTAATTGTGCTTTGTGGCTATACTTTCACCTTGGGAAACAATTTTTGCCTGATTATTTCCTTGGTTCATATTATTCAAGAAGAGGCTACTGTCAGCTTTTGGCAAGACTAATCTAATGAAGATGTATGTAGTTTCATGCATTTCATTTTTTAATGATTTGCACAAAACAGTTATAAAATTATGGGAGTTTTAAAAGAAAAAATAACTAAATTCTATGGACCTCCAATCAATTGCTCTCATTTTGCCATAGGATCTTCTGGTTTTTATCTCTACATATTTGATTTCTATATTTAGAATTCCACATATGTTTAGAACATGTATTTAGGGTGGTGTTCACAAAATTTTTCATTTTGGTCTATTCTTCTATCCCTTTATCACAAACATTTTCTTGTCTTCATATTAATTTTGTAATGACTATATAATATTTTGTAAAGTTCTATAGTTACCATTTTATCTTGTACATAATACCATGATGGAAACATTCATGCCATATTTTTAATATACTTAATTCTTTTCTTAAGGTAGTCCTGTGAATAATTTTACTGAGTCAAATTGTGTGAACTTTATAAAATCTCATAAAATACATTTCCAAATTACTTCTCAAGAGGGTTGAACAAATTTAAATTGCCCCTATCAGTGTATCAGATACTAGTTTAAAAATATTTTGGTTAGGATAATGAAATTTCACTTAAAATACTTGTTAATATAGCATGTGAGAAACATTACCCTGCTTCTGTTTGTATTTTTGGTAGTTTCAGAGACATTTTCCTAAATATTTGTTTAGCAATGTTTCCTCCTGTGTGAATTGTCTTTTCATATCCTTCGTTTATTTGCCCTTTGGGTCTAGATACTTTTCTTGTCAATTTCAATTAGGCTTCACGTTTGCTGCCAATGTTTTCTTAGTCTTTTGCTTTGTTTTGTATTTTAGTTATGTTACTCTTCATTGCACTGGAGCCTTAAACATTTAAGCAATTGAGTCTACTGACTATTTCTTGTTCACAATTGTCATTTCTCTAAAGATGGATCTAATTTTTAAAAATCCCATAGTCTGTCTTCTTTGATTAAAATTTTTATATTTGTCTCTTTAATCATATATCAATACTTTTCCTCTTATATCAATCATTAAGCATCATAAAATCATTTTAAATGCCCTATTGGTCATGTTATAATTTTGAAGCTTATTCAATAATATGCATTGTCGAGTCAGGTAATGTTCTAGGAACAAGGGAATGAACGATGAAAACGGCACCATTTTAGTTAATAAGGAGCTCAGAGTTTGGGCAGGGAATTGTCCATAAATAGCAGCATGCTGATATTTTACTGACCACCGAATCACGATGCTGGTGAACTGAATTCTGTTCTCTTCATTCCTATTCCTTCCTCTCTTTCTCTTTTTTTGTCATGGGCCTTTGCTCTTTTTGCCTGTTCTGTTTATTCTCTTGCTCTTGTCCACACTCTGTGGATAGCTTTCTCTCCCTGGTCTTCCTTCCTCTTTCCTCCTGTCCAGTTTTCTCTCTTTCCCTTCCCCTTTACTCTTCTCCCTTCCATCTCCTTCAGCACCACCTTCTTCCTCTACTCTCTCTCCCTCCATCTCTCCTTCATGTATGCCTCCTCCAAAAAAAGGAGTTTGTCTCTCTTGGGGGTCACACATTTCTAAGTCAATGGCAAGGCATTAGTCACCACCAGCTGCATCAGCATATATAACCGAGGCAGTCCTTACTTTGCACGGTGTGATCTGTATGAATTCAAGTTACCACAATTCAATTAAATAATACTGAGGGACTACCTTCCACAGCAAGGTTCAAATACCTCGGTTCATTGAGTATTGTATAACTTACAAGCTTCGCTACTAGCTTTAAATTCCACAAGTCACAATGTAAATGAAAGATTGGCTGGCATCACAACCGGTGACCAATCACGTCCCTCCTTTCAAAGTGTGTGAGTGAGTGATCACTATACATCTCTCACTCAGTTTCCACACAGACAGCAGAGTGTGTGGTGGTGGTGCCTTTCTGTGGCTCAGTGGTAAACTAACATGAATCTTACAAAAATGAATAATCAAAAGAGGAAACTAACCCACAGAGATGAAATTGCAGTAAAGAAACAAAAGTGGTACTGCTGGAAGTGAAGTAAATGGAGTTACAGAAGAAATAGCTGACTTCACAAATACTGCCACTATTCAAGACTCCAGATATGCAGCTCAAGGAACTTAGTGAAGATGAATTTGTGGACAGAAATGAGGAAAGTGGTTATGACAGAAAGGATGATGATATCTCAGAGGAAATGATGTCAGCAATAAACTTCCCATTAAAGGAACTCCCAGAGATATTTCACAACATTAAAAGAGCAAGAGGTAAAATGCTGGAAGTTCATCCAGCCATGGGAAAGAGTGGGACAATTTGCAAGGCCTAGAAAAGATGTTTACTTGATAAGTTATGATAAGAAGGCAAACACTGTTCAATCTACTCTTGATGCTTTTTTTTTGAGGAACTAAAGCACTTTAATTCTCTTAAATAACAGTGTAATAAATACACATTAAGTTTAATGATTTTTCATTTCCCTATGCATTTATACTATACATTTATAATAGACAGTTATAGAGGTCTCAATGTTTTGAAAAAAAATGTAAAGGTCACAGAGCAATAGTAATGTTTCACATTGACTAGTAAGATTATAAGATTTTGTAGGTTTCTTGTATGGCCACTTTTATGCCCCTCAACTGGAGTGCAAAGTGGCAACTGACTATTGCTAACCTCCCTAACCTGGACTTTCTCTATCTGTAAAATGAAAGACAATATCTCATAGGGTGGTTGTGAGGAACAAATGAGATAATGCATATGAAATGCTTGCAGCACCTGGAACTTGGAAAACTTTCAATAAAAATAGCTATTATTAAAGTTAATATCCTTACTATCACCCAACAAAGTAACAGACATAATTCTACCAAATTGGGTGTAATGAAACTTTTATTGCTTAAGCCAAATAGCTTGTGCAAAATACCAGAATTAAATGAGACAACATAAGTGAAGTAGCGAAAAAGTAAATATTTCTCTAGCTTTTGGGAAACTGCCTCTCCTCCACCACATCTCATCCCACCAATGCCTCACTCCAGAACAATCACATTGTCAGTCTTAATAATAAAATAAAATGCTCAAATTCACTTTCTTGGACTTCCTTGGAATACTAACTCAGGAAGTTATAATCTTTTCTGTTCAAACTCTAATATTTCATTTCTGTTTTCTTTTTGTACTGAGAAACACTAGTATAAAGTAACCTTGAAGTGAGGGGCTGTAGTGGGTGGGAATTCCATCAAATGGCACTCTACAGTATTTCTACAGAAGCTCATAATTATTCTCTGGCTGACTTGGGCCTACCTATTTATCAAAACAGGGCTAATAATAATGAACACAGGGGAGAGTGGATTTCATCAAAACCCATGCCACTTCAGCCACTGTTGTCAGAAGTTTTCTTCTCCACATTTTTCATAGCAAAGTAAATATGGTTGGTTTAATTTTTTAATGTTTTCTCTCTCCTGAAACCATTGCTTAGAAGTGAAGAGACAATATAGTTTTCACACAGCAGGAAAAGATTTAGAGCATTCATAAAGCCTCAGTTTGGACTAAAACTGAGGGCTTCTCCATTGCCTATGACCAAGTCCAAATGTTTGCTCCCAGCATTACGGTCTCTCTTTTCTTGGTACTTCTTTGGCTCATCTGATTCTCAGTCCTATATCTCAGCCACATTCATCTACCTTCCTGTCCTCCAAACAGTATCAATTCCTACCTTAATGTACTTGCTCCTGCCTTGTCCTTGCCGCAAATGACCTTCCCTGTCCTCTTCGTCCAAATGATGCCCACTCCTCATACAGCTCAAACTGTATCTCCCGAAGATGACTTCCTCATAGCTTCATTCTCCTCCAACCTGCACTTCCTCCAGCATCTGTGCTCTGCACCAGCACTCTTTGACTCTGAGTCTTTCAAGGACTTGTTATAATGCTCAGTCATAGTTTGGGTTCCTAGGGCTGGCAGCCTACCATATATTTCCACTTAGTTCATAGCTAGGGGGCACTCTTTTGTCCATCTCTTATTGTATAGTGCCTGGCATAGGGTAGATCAAGAAATAATTATTATACAAATGAAGACACAGTATCAATAGCATTTAAAAATACTGTTAAACCTGACTTTTCCCCTCTGTGTAAGTAAACACATCTGCCCTAATCATTCCAAAAAAAATACATCTTCTGTCTCTTTTCACAGTCTTTCTGGAGACACATTTCTGAGGGATACGTTAACAACCAGGAAACTATTACATGTTGTATCATCAGCTCCTTTATGTGGGTCTTCGCAGGGCTGGTATTCCCCTTGGACAGATTTATTAAGCCCTGAGCCACAACATAGATAATTTTTATTTTAAGTTACTTTAAGATGTTACACACCAGTTGAAATGTGGAAAATATAGCCATTCGAAAAAAATATAAACTTTTTTTGTGTACTGCACAATAAGCATAAGTGAAATATACATATATTTTCTTTTTGAATTGACTACTCTCATATCATGTAAACATAGTCTAAGCACTTTCCAATTTTGAGCTGACATTACCCTTCTAAAATTACAGTGGCAAAATGAACAGAATAAGTAATCTAAAATGGCCTTTAAATTTAAATGTCTTTTTCTGTAAGTGCATATGTGTGTTTTATATGTACATACACACACACATGAACATATTTTTATATATGTACATGTTTTGTACATATAAATGTGCCTATTAACACAATCTGCTATACAATTTCTCTTGAAAATAGTATGTACGTGATACCAGTAAAACAAATTGTAAACTTCTTAAGATGTTTGCTATTCAGAAAAGACTGGCAGATAGACTAAGATTTAAAAGTTTGAAACGGGGTCCTTGAGGGGCTCCCGGGCGTGGTCGTCTAAATGCTCGGAAGAGAGTGGGTAGGGGAGGGGAAGGGCAGAAGTCTTGGTCAGGTCCAGCTTTTCAATCTTTTTCATTTTAAGAGGCTTAAATTGACATCAATAAGGATAAGAAAGAGACTCCTCAAAGTTTTCCTGAGTTAAATATATCTGCACTAATGAACCTGAATTTTATGGGCCAATAAAGTGAAATTACAATCAGACACGATTCTTGTCATAAAATCCACTTTGTCCTAAAGGATTTTCAACTTGCCAATCAACTAAGCCTCGTTTAAATCATGGCTGCCAGCCACTGAGGGACATGCCAGCTGCAGCCGGATCACCTGGCTGCGGCCCCACCTCCGGCGGGGTGCTCGCACTACAGGCCTTTCTGGAGCTTTTCCAACGTTGCCTTTACTGGCTTGAATACCTGCTGTGTGCAGGCCACAGGGCCAAGCTGGCAGGCATAATTCAAGCCGAAGAAGAAATCTCTGTACTCAATCACAACAGAGTGGAGGAGACAGAACACACTGAAACAGAAGGGCCATTTTGAACAGAAAATAAGGAAGAAAATTACCCGGTATTCTCTTTCCTGTGTTGATCGTCTATGCACAGGAGTGTATAGGGGTCAGAAGGACACTGCTGCTATTCTAAGACACTCATAGGACAGCCTTACACAGACATATTAATAATGTCTTTTTATTTCTTTTTCCCTTTACTGGGAGCTATTGGAATCATATCTCTGATTTATGAGGCCATTCCAGGTCCACACAACGCAAAGTTATGCAGTGTGTGGTAGAGAGTCTCTTGAGTGCATTTCACGAGACAGTATTAAGCCACTTTGCAGGTCAAACTGTCAATCGCCTCTCCTATGACAATGCTCAGATAGGATCAAACTGGAATTCTGAAACATTCCCAGCAATTCTGGAGCTGTCACTTGGTATGAATCCTTATTTATCCAAAGGAAATCCATCAGAGCTGAAGCTCATTCATATTCATTTGGTTGCAGTTCTCTGTGAGACAACAGCAGCACAAATGCTTATAATGCTCTTTTTGAAAACTAATTGTAATTCAGGAATGGCAGTGAATATTCTTACAGAGTATGAGACATGACAGCAATAACCATTCTAATTACAAGGAAGACTAATGCACTGACTAAGGAAATCACTGGAAAGAATGGCTGAGCTGTTCCTTGTGGCTCAGAATGAAAGTAGTTTAGAACAAAATTCTCTTTGCTGGCATGACAGAACTGCAAGGGAGTTTGAGGGGAGGAGTGCCCAGCCCACGTGAAATTCTGAGCCCAGGGCAGCAGTCTTGGAATGGAAATATGCACCTAGGGTTTGAAGCCTGGCAACATGCCAGGACTAAGCGGCACCAGATGCCATTTCTAAGGTGGAAATCCAGGCAGAGAAAAGCCATAGTTTTCAGTTAATTCTCTGAAGTAAAGGTGTATCTTGTCACCTTCAAAGTTGTGTGGCCAACTTTTAATTAATGTATAAAACTTAGTTTTGTTGCAACCAAGGGTATGTCCTGCTTGGATAGTCACAGGATGCCTGTTAGAGCACTGTGTTAGGATGACTGGGTAGCAAGCATGGAGAGGGTATGGAACCGTCTGCCATATTCCAGTAAGCAGGCGATCTCTTTTTGCTACTGGCTCAGTCTCTTCTTTTGCTCACTCTTTGAAATTTGTTATTCACTCAGGAATGCTTGCCCTTCTCTAGTCCTACAAACGATCCTGTGCAATATTGTCTATGCTTATGGCTTCATTTAGCAGTTAAGCACTGGTGACTTCTCTGTAGGTCTTGAATCATGATTCTGCCACTTAATACTTCAGTGATTAAAGAAAAGCTGCCTTATCTAAAAGTGGGAATTATAATAGCTGCCTCTAGAGTTGATGTGAGAATAAGATAGAGTAGGTAAAGCACCTGCACATAAACAAATATTAAATATTAGCCAGTATTACAATTTCTACTACATAAGCAATATTAAATAAATATTAACCAGCATTACTATTAAACATGGCTTTAGCTGAGTTCTCTCCTGAACTCCAGATCCACCTATCTGTTCACTGGATGTCTCCACTGAGTATTGTATACACACATCACTCAGAATGTCTGTTACTTAACTCAGTGTCTCCCTAAACCTTTTTCCATGAGCTCTCGCCATCCATCGGTGACTCTATCATGAACCTGCCAGACATCTGAGGATCATTCTTGATTTCTTCTATTTCATTCATCACATCCAATTAATCATTAATTTTGACTAAGTTTACTTCCACTATGCACCCTTTTCTATTGCTTATTGTAACCGATTGGCTCAGGATCTTTGCTGCTCTCAGATTACTACAGAGCCCTCCAAATTGGTCAATCTATTTCAAGTCTTGTTCCCATCAAGTAACGCACTCCTGACTCTGCTGCCAGATCAATGCAAGTAAAAGACAAAACTGCCCTTGCATCTCCCTGTTCAAAACCTTCAGAGGATCTACATCTCCTACAAGATAGGGTCCTAATAGAGCACAGAGCACAAAGTCCTGTCTTCCCTTCTGTAAGTTGGTCTTCACTCATTCTCTGCCACACTCTAAACCTACCTCCTTCCTGAAAACAAGGAAGGTATTTCTTTTCCCATGTCCAGGGCTGGTCCCCCACTCCCCATCTGAAAACTGTCTTCCTCTGAATCCTTGCCCATCAACTATCCCTTCTGTCCTGTATCTGTAATTTCTCTCTTCTTAATTAGTCTCCTCAGAAAACTTTAATGTTCTCATGTGTCTAGTCTTTACTTATAGTCCTATGTTTTATTTTCTTCAAAACTGTATTTTCTAGGAGAGATGTCTGCATGTACAGTTTCCTCCAACTCAGTTCCCAGCTTTCCCTCCTCCCACTCAAACTGGTTGCCTCCTTTGCTGACTGGGTGGGCCCACTATTTCCTGATGCTCCACTCAGTGAAGGCTTTCTAATCCCTGACTTCTTGGCAGTGCTTGATGGCATTGGCTATTGCCTTCTTTTAAAATCTTCTTTCCATGGGGCCTTGCTGGTACCTGAACTTCTGACTTAGAATCTACCTCTTCAGCATCTTCTTCTTCATCTCCCCTCATTTCCTTAGAAGCTTTCTCTTCCTCCATATATTGGTGTTTCTCAGAGTTCTATCCTTTTATTCTCCCTCTAAGGGATCTTCTTTCCCACCATCACAATCGTTTATGTGCTGGTGACTGATGATCTCTGTCCACAACCCAGACCTCTTGTCTGACTTAAGCCATATACCCTCTCGCCATCTGGGCGAGATTTAACAGATACCCTTAACTCAATAGGTCTCAAACTGAACTCACTTATGATGTGTCCCCATCTGGAATGCAAGATTAATGACAGTGAGGTCTTTGCAACCCTCACTGTTGTTTAGTCCTCATTAGAACAGTGGTGGGAGTTTAATAGGCATTTGTTAACTATTTGTTGAGTGGAAAAAGTGTATTTTATCTCTGCAAATGGCACCACATAGCTGCCTGAGCAGAAAATTAGCTCCAATTTTAACTCTTTCATCCTCTTTACTTTAAAAACACATCAAACCAATTATCAATTCACTTATTTTACTTACTAAAGAATTTTCAAAAATATTTTCAGCCTGCTTCACTTGCTTGTTAGATGATTTACCAAATCCAACCAGAAATAGAATGGAACTCCAATTACAATGCAGGTCTCTCCATTTATAGCCCACCTCCATCTCCAGGTGAATAAACCCAGTTTGTTCCTAAAGAAAATTCCAGAAGATCACATGGTACTTGATTCCACCAGATTGTGACTTCTGAAAGTTCATTTCCTTTTTTAAACTTGTAGAAAGTAGTAACTGTGTTGTTTCTCAGGAAGTATTAAACAATGTAAAAATCATCGGTGTTATTCCTTTAAATCTAATCTGAGGTATTCTTGCTGGACTTTACACTTGTGTTCTTTGTTTGTAACACAGAAAGAGCATGGCCCAAATGACCTTTTTTTAATGCCATACCCAAGGTTTCTTTTAGGATCCCTGGAGGCCTTGATCAGAGAGGATACCAAAGAAAGCTTGGATTTATAATTACAATGGTTGATATTAACTATTTATCATGAATCAGGAGCTGAACTAGTTCTTCAAATGTTAACCCGTAATTCTTGGAACAACCATATAAATGCAATTATCTCCACCTCAGAAAGCCAGGCAGAGAATGGTTATGTAACCTACCAATGTGCCCATTGCTAGGAAGTGGCAGATTGGCATCTGAATCAGTCTGGAGCAGCCCATCTCCAGAGTCTCTGCGTTGGGCACTGCTATAAAGCTTTTATATATGAGAAATTTTATCCCAAACCATGTTGTTACTTCATTTCAGTTCCATAACTTGTTCTAGAAAATATATCTAAGAAAAGGCAAGCAAGCAAGAGACTGATTTTGGAAAGGAAAGGATGGTTATTAATTAAGGTATTCTTTTCATCATCCACAAAATGATATTTAGTATTAATACATCATGAAAACTGGAGTGGTGAAAGGGTTTACAGATGGAACCAATGGCAGATCAGTTCCCTATATTAAGAAATCTATGCCCACCATGTTCTTAAGAGGCTTATATCCAGGAAAACACTTAAATAAGGTTTTTGCATATATTGTAATTGTTTAAGAGCCTAAAAGAATGTTGGGAGAAGTTTCAAGGAGCAAAAATATTATTTATAAATGCCAATTTCTTTTTGGAGTCTGAGAGCTATCACTTCAGGAAAAAATGACCACAGTACAAGTGGGTCCCAACCCCCTTGCCCTAAACATGTAGTGAGTATGACTCCAAATGCTTATGATGCCAACCAAAGCCCGCGTGGGTATCTAAAATGAGGTTGTATTGTCTCATTCTCTTGGTCAAAAATGTTTCTATGGCATCAGTGACCTGAAGGATTAAGTCCAACACCTTTAATATGTTATTGGTAAAGAAGGCCACTTGCTATTTGGCCCCAACCAACATTTCCTGCCCCATCATCTCCCATTTTCCAAAATTCCTGTCAAAATCCAATGCCTTGTCTCCTTAAAACACAGGCTACTCTATGACAACAAGCCATTCAGGCTCCTGTGCTTTTACACATACTGTTTCTCTTATCTAAAGCTAAGCTTCCTAGCAAGGTCACCACTGGTGATTTAAATGTAATTACAAACTAATTAAGAGTAACAAAATTAAACATGCAGTTCCTTGGTCACACGTCCACGCTGTCAATGCTCCACAGCCATATGTATTAGATGGTGCAGACACTGAACACCTTCATCGTCCTAGAAAATCCTGCCGGACAGCCTTGCTCTAAGGGTCTCAATTTCCTCCCAGCCCTCCACTTCGGGGTCCTTCAGATTCTTACTCAGTTTCGGGCTTCCACTCAGAAGCCAGCCTTTTGGGAAGCCTTCTCTGATTCCTCCCTGCAAACTCCCTCCCGCTGTATTTTGCTTACACCTCTGTCACAGTACATATAAATTCTGTTAGTTGTGTATGTGGTAATTTCCCCCCAGCTGGCTGTTGGAAACATGACAGAGGGGCTTTATGTCTTCATCTTTATATCCTCATCACGTTTCCTGAATTACAACAATAATTTTTGGATGAATGTATGGTTGGGGATTGAAGACAAAGTTCCCTGACCTCAATTTCATTTTTCTTCTTCATTTCTTTAGAGGAGGTATCCGAATATTGTGTAACATTTTTGTGTTGTTCGGTGAAAGGCTGAAAAAAACAGGAGCCCAGTGCTCTGACCCCTCTGTCAGTCTGAGTTCATAAGGTGTGCTGGGCTCAGGGGACCTGAAGTCACTGCTGCCTGTAACTTTTCCCTCATCTCTGACAGGTGAATGTGGAGGTGGAAATGATGATACTAACTAATTATACCTCAACCCACAGCCTTATATCAATGTGTCTGAAGTTCTGCCTCATGCAAAATTCTACAGACCAACTTGTATAGATACTCAGAGGAAAGGCATGTACATACATGATAACAATTAACCTCTGCAAATGCCCCATTTCCTATACATTTTGGAAAGGAAAAAAAGCTTAATTGTGCAGTTAATATGGAGCAATTTCTGTAGCACTCACAATCTCTGAGATTATAAAATTATGTATGTGTGCTTTAAGAGGAGATAAACTTTGGTTTTTTTATTTTTATTGGAATAAAACATCAATAAGTCATCAATAGAAATGAAAATAGATTCATAAGGCAACATCAAATGTTTAAAAAGTTATAAAAAGAATAATTTCCTTACCTCATGGCATAAGGTATGTTCAACATAAGGAGACTTTAGAAAGCTATGAATAGACTATGAAAATTCTTTCTAAACAGGACCAATCCACCTGGCACACCTGCAGGGAGGCCTCCTGTACAGATGAGCAGGAAGAAAACAGACTAAAGCGGCAGGAGCGCCAGTGCTTGGATCTCACCCTCGCTGATACATAGACTGTCAGGAACCAATTTTGTTCGGAAAAATAGATTCTGGGTTATGGTCTGACAGGTAGAGAAATTAGACAGGGAATATTAAATTTCTCTGTTTAATTAATAAAACAAGGTGAACTATATATTTCCAGAGACAGACTAGGCTGAAAAGTCTGAGTAAGACTAACGTATGGACCATTCACAGCAGAACCACTGGAGGAGGTAAGGGACTGTACAGTTTCCTAGGGCTGCCATAACCAAGTACCATAAGATTATAAAAAATTGAAATTAATGCAGAAAAGTCCATGATGAACAAAACATCAAAATTTTAGATAATGATAGGATCATCTTACTAATTTTTTTTCCCTTTTTCCTCAAGCTTCAATATGCTTTGGCACGGCATGGTGGTAAGGATGGGCCCCTGGGAGAGGCTACCTTCTGATAGTTAAGAACATTCTTGTCCCATAAATTTAAAGATACTATCTTGTCATTCCCCTAGTTTCCCCAGTGTCCAGTAGAATTCTGCTGCGCATGTCCACCTTGCCATGGGAGTATTTAAGGAAATCAAGGAAAAGACATTTGGTCCACATCTGGGCCATGGTAGGCAAGCAGGAGGTGACCCTCATGGGAGTGAGATGCCAGTGAGATGAAACACAGGGAAAAAGGAAATCAGCCCAAAAGGTGACTAATCAACAAAGCATCCCTGTTTCATTTTGTTTTATACTGGGGAAGTGATGGTGCAGACACTGGTTCTATCTGTTAGATGGGAGATTTAGCCATTTACATTTTATTATTAAGGGTAAGTTCAACTTACTGAACACTAGGAATGCTTGGTGACTGAGTTGAATTTCATACCATATCAGGTTCATTGGATTTTATATTCCCATCTGCTATCCTGCTGAGACCATAAAGCCATGATCTTTGAGGGCAGACATTTTAGTGGGAATCAGCCTAGAAGAGGAATCTCTCAGGGGGTGAGTGGATCCCAGCCAGTGGGGTCTGGAATCTTAATGAGCCCTTTTGGTGTACACTAAAGTTGACAACAATTGCTGTGGACGCTCAAACATTATACAATGACTAACTAAAATAAAATTCACTTACAAGGCCTCCAAGAGGGTCCAGGAAGTGTCTGACTCCAAGAACCATCCTGATTTAGCTTTTCCTGGTATCTGCCTTCTAATCACAAATCTTTCAGCTGGTTTGGTTTCCACCATTATACCTTCCATCTTCCCACTGGTCTCCTTTATTCATAAAAGAAATATTATACAGGATGTCTTTGCAACTTTTCTTTTTTGGGGAGTTACGTTTATTTTTTTTTATTTTTTTTTGTTTTTTGAGTTACCTTCATTTTTTGATAACCATGTATCATAGTCCCACCAAGTCAAGTAATAGACTTTCTGTATTTTTCTTTGAAATAGCCAAGTTGCCAAAATTTTACATAGTAGAAGAGCCTGAGTCCTTATCAGAATGTTTAGTGAACTTCTAATGCTAAGTGATGGGGATACAGGAAAAATATAAGCTCCTTTTCTTCAGAAAGCTAATTGTCCTGAAGAGATTTATATATAGTACAAGATGTCCCACATATCATAATTAAAAACATGTCATTCCTAGGAATGAAGTACTATTCCATCGCAAACCACTGAAGTATTGGAAACATTTTTCTGAAAGTAAGCTAGACATGGATTTCAAGGAGTTTGCACTATATAAATTTTAACTGTCAGGAGACTACGGGGAGAACATAAAGTGAATGGACTGTGCTACTTCTGAGGGCAAAATCCTATTGAAAATGGGCTGTCCTTTGGGATCTACCAACTGTGATCACAGAGCATAGGCAAACTGCTAATCCATCACTGGTGTCTCCATTTACCAACAACACTACACTCTACTTAGATAGCCACTTGTGACTGGAATTTTACAACATTTTCTTACGAACTGAATGTTCCAACTATCTCACTGGGTTGGCTGAATATTTTTTTGTCTGTGACCCAGGGGAATGACTGACACAGAGCAACATCAGCCTAGAAGTCGACAAGAGAAGTTCAAATCAGGTTAGCTTAGTTCTGCTAAGACTCATACGATCTGAAACTACAGAGCAAGAAGCAGTCAGGTCATCAGCTAAACACTATCACATCCAAACCTTGTAGAAATGTGGCTGCTTAAGAGCTGGTGCAAAAGCAATTTTGTCTGTTTCATTTTTCTTTTATCTAACACAGTGCCATGTACAAACATGTTCTTGATAAAGACTATTAGCTTTATTGGATGAATGAAGTCTGGCTTATGGCATATCATAGATAAAGATATTACTTAGATCACATAAATTAACCAATATACAGTCTGATTATCCAGTGGGTGGGTAATCTATGTATACCTGTTACACAATTGTTCTTTAACATTTTCTATGTCATTATTTCATTTTTCCTCACTCCTCCACAGAAGGGGGGTTGAGAGCAAGTTCCCTATGATCTCCACTCTATGAAGGGCTTGGCTTCTGCCAAGAATAGGGACAAGAAACCCCCTCGGGGCTGTGCAATTGTACCCCTGGGTCATCACCTCTGTGGCTGCTCCTGGGGCCCAAAGGTATGACTTTCCTCTTGTCTTTTGGCTTTTAGGATCATCAGATCCCAAAACCCATCAGACTTACTGCCTGACATTTATTAAAACACATAATTTGTAAATATTTACTATCATGAAATGGAATTTCACCCATAATTGAAAAAAAATCAATAATATGACCCCATTAAAAGAGAACCAAGAGGAGAAATAAAAGTAAATACAATTAAATAATATAAAAAAATATTTTTTAATATGTAAATGTGGGGGGATAAATACACTAAAAACCTAAAAAAAAAAAGATGTATTCCCTAGGAGAATTGTCATAAGTGCAACAGTTACAAGTGATGCTTCCATACAAGTTTGTTGGATAGGTTACATGGTACTGGGAGTAGCACTGCCATGACTGGCATCTTCTTTCAAGTTACAAAGTAGCTGTATTCCTGGAAATTCAGTATATCCAGAAGTGAAACTACAAAAAAATACTTTGAATTTATACATAAAACAGAGTTAGATTCTAAGCTTAAAAATTTATCAGCTTTATTTTACTGACACGAATATCCAATAGAACATTCAAAAGCCATGGGAATGGGAAATTCCTTGTATGAGACTGTTATAGGTCTTGCAGACTGTCTAGTACCTCTAGCCTCAGCCCACTAAATGCTTTAGACTTCTTTAATTCTGTGATAACCAAAACATCTCCATAATTTCCAAAACAGATGCCTTTGAGAACTACTAATTGAGAGAAGCCAAAAAATTAAACTAGTCAAAAAAGTTAACACAGGAAAATCCAGGGAAGATAACAGTAGGAGAAGCATCATATTTGAATCTCTCTAAATTCACCCATAAATGTAGGCAGAACCATAGGAGAGACAAAGTACATAAGGAAGAATTATCAAAAATGGAGCAGGGGAGAGCATATAAGAAGTAGAATATGATCATTGATTATACTTGTTAATTAAAAGCAAAAGAATATTACTTCAAATCACATGCTGGGAAAGAAGGAGGGGAAGAAAAGAAATGGTTGGAATATACTTTCAATATACTTATGGTGGGGGATCACCAGACAATAACCAAAAAAAAGAGGTCTTAAGATGGTGAATGAAAATACTAGTATAAAGGTAACCATGGGAACAAAAATAAAAGTCTTCTAAATATCAAAAATAAGAAAAAGAGGCAAAAATAGAGCATCTAATAAAAGTGTTTAGATAATTGCGTACATATACATATACATATATATATATATATGGCAAAAGATAGGCTTGGATCTATCTCTCATATAATTAAAAAGGAAAAATTCCAAAAGAACTTGAAATTTAAGATAGTAAAATAGAATCTATAGAAGTACCAGAAGTAAACATGAAAGAATTTCTTTATAACCCATAAATAGGGAAACATTTCTAGCATAATTCAAAATCTGGTAGCAATAAGAGAAAAGAGAGATTAATTTAATTAAATAAAAATTTAGCATGCCCCCCCCCCACTGTAAACAAAAGAAAATAACTGATAACTGTAAGATAAATTCTAACCGAAATAAGCAGGCGACGAGAGGCAACAAAGGGCCAGGCAGTTTATTTGAGCGCAAACCCAGGCGAAGTTCACCAGTCTGAAACACAGGCTGGAGAAGTCACCGCTAACCAGATAGGCGGGGAGTTTTTATAAGCACAGGGAGGGGCGGGGGAAGTGGGCCATGCTAGTGGTATGTGGGGAATTTTTTTATTGGCTCAGGGTCGGGTGATGGACAGCCAGAGGTCTCCTCCTTCCAGATGGAGGGGGTCTGCATCCCGGGTTTGTCGGCACACCGGACTGGAATCCAGGAAGCGCTCTCCGTTGCTTCCTTATATGGCACAGAGCTATTTGGTGCTGTCTTTGTTCCGTTTTCACTGTCATCGCTTTCCTCCCTCTGATGCCTCCAGCCTTACAATAACTAATTGGGGAAGTATTTTCAGTTTCATATCACAAAGAATCAAATCTGTAAGGAGTTTCTAAAAATAAAGAAAAGTCTTTTTAAGGGAGTTTCTAAAAAATAGAGAAAAGAAAGGCTGCCAATTCTACAGAAAAAAAAAATAGGCTAGAGAAATGAAATGAAGTTCAAAGAAGATATGCACATTTCTCTAAACCAGATTAAAGATAATCATAATGAGATATGTACAAATTTAAAATTATATTAAGACACTATGTATCACTTATTGAATTGGTTAACATTTAAAAACTAGAGGACATAACCTTTTACCAAGGCTGAGAGGAAATATACACTCTCCTGCTGTTGTAATGAGAACCAGAGATGATACAGACCCTCTAGAGAGAAATTTGTCACCTACTCCTGTTAAGCTCCCAGGGCTTGAAGAGTTATTGCTCAGACCCAATACCAAACAAAATAACTGATGCACTTATCTTTTAGCCCAAACTTCTAGAATTCATTGAAAGATATATGCAAAAATATGAGGAGACCAAGGCTTGTCATTGCAAGATAATTTGTAACAGCAAAAGACTGGAAACAGCATAAATGTCTGTCTAGGGGGCTGGACAAATAAACCCTAGTGTATCCACATAAAGGAGTTCTTTGCAGCTGGAAGGAATTAGCAATATATTTCCTAGTGGGATACAACCTAAAGACAAAATTTACTGAAAAAAGCAAATGAAGTGTTTACAGTAGTTGTATCTTTGGTGATAGTGTCGGTATCCTGAGATTGATATTTGAGTACTGTAGGATAAAACAAAGGAGCATTTATATGAGCTTCTACTTTTCTCATTCCCAGTGTTCTTAAGAATTAGAATTCTTTGTATGAAAGAAGGGAATATGAATGTAAGGTACAAGAAATTAAGTAAAATTCCTGTGATCCTCAATTTAATCAGAGCTGTGAGGATGAACTCATGATTTATGTTAACTTGCATAAATACAATTTTTGTTTTGTAGCTCTGTTTACAGAAAAGGCTCAGAAACAGTGACTACTCAATAGGGATTATATTCCTAACTCCCAAACTGTGGTATGAAAATACCATTTCCCATTAGAAGAAACCAGAGCTTTGTGGAGAACTGACTGATTCCAGTTTGGGGGCAGAAAATGTATAAGATAAACTTGGAATATCTTGTCATTACCAGAAAGCAATGAAAATATCAATGACTATAAAATCATGTCAAAAGGATTGAGGCAAAAACTTAAATAGGCTCCTACTGGCTAAAGATAGGAACATTTGAGCATCAATCAATATAAGACTACAAATTATTGAAACATATCAATTATGGTTAAATCCATGAGTTCATAAGGAAATTTAAATCAATTCCTATTGATCACTGTTGGGAGATGTTATGAACCAAATCATTATTTTGAAACCTGACATTAGATGCAGAATACAGCCCTTATCCTATCATTTTCAGAACAGTCCCACCACCTTACAGAAAGCTGATGAAATGGTTTCTCTTTATAGAAATTTTCAACTAATAAAAAAGGAGGGATTACAGAATCATAATGTTATCATTTGCAACCTCCAGTGAATTAATGATTCTAGACATTGATCGCAATGGTTGCTAACAACCTCAAAATAAAACCGTGTGTTTTGTTCAAGGGAGAATAAAATACAGCCTATGAAATAGCCTTACCAAAAAAATAAAATCTGAATATGATCACATTTTAAAATCCAACTACCAACTTAAGAAATACAAAGGAGAGAGAAGCATGTTAAACAATATCACAGGAATGCAATGGGTAAAATCCAGAATGCAGGAAATTCTACAGGACAAATGAGTGGTTCCTTCAACAATAAATTGCAAGGAAAATACAGAGCTAGAAGACAAATCTCCAGGTTAAAAGAGATTTAAAAGACAGATAACCAATCTCTGTGGATCTTATTTAGATACATATTCAAGGAACAATAACTACAATAAAAAAACTAAAAAAAAAAAATCAAGCATTGGCATCTGATAAGATAATTGTAAATTTGAGAACTGAAGCTTACTAGGTGTCATGTTATATTTCAGATGTGATCATAGTATCGTGCTTATATATTTTTAAATACACTATGCTTTAAAAATTCACACTGAAATAATTGAAATAGTATGATGTATGGAATTTGCATGAAAATAAGGGAGGAATTGGGTAGTGAGTAAGGATAGCGATGAACCCAGTTTGGGCCATATATTGGTAATTGTTGGGGCTGAATTATGGCCTCACCAATTTCATTATATTATTGTGCCTATTTTTGTGGAAATTTGAAGTGTTCTATAGTATCACAGTTTAAAATTATTTCAAAATTTATTTTTTGAAAAATACAAATATTCAGAAAGGTAGCAGATGAAATGACCACGGCTCTAGCGAGATGGGCCTGCAGCCTACACATCTCTGAGGTTCCTGAGTTTCTTGCCCTTTATCTGGATGTGGTTCTGGATGCATTTCCTGCTCGAGGTTCCTTTCTCCTTTTTCCGTCTTCAACAATATTCTTTTGTTCTCTATTGTATCTACCTTGTTTTCCCCTACTTTTCTCTGTCTCCCTTTTCTCTTCTTCCACACTGTTCTTTCTTTTCTTTTCTCTGCTATACCCTCTTTTCCCCTGATCCCTTTAACAACTGGCCAATAATATTGAATTGAAACATACTTTTTTTAATTGGTGAAAACAACGGATTGATGTTTCATGCTTTTGATCTTGTTTGCCAAGTAGGCAAATTGAATTCTTCTCAATTTGAAAAAGATCATTGCCTGCTACATTCCGCGTGAGATCTTCGGTCAGTTTGTCTGCCTGCCCGTGGTGAGAGGAGACCTGCTGAGGCCAAGGCATGAATGAGGTCATATAAAAAGTGTTATGAGCTGCGGCCCCTGTGGGTAGCCTTAGCAATTACTGCTCAGGTTATACGCAGCTCACAGGTGCAGCTTCTCTGCTCAAACTCTTGTGGAAAAGCTGACATTAAAACCAAACGGGTCTTTTAGCTCCCTCTCTGCCTGCACTAGCTGAGATGAGAGGCGTCCGTGCATGTGGGGTCTCCTGATACAGAGGAAAGATCAAGGGGTACTGGCTCTTCCCACCCCGCAATGCACTCACATGAGGTCTTACAACAGCGGCCCTGGGCGTGCAGAGCTCTGCCCTGACTCCCTGGGAAATGGAGTTTCTCTGTGAGCTGGTACCGGGTGTACTTCTGATGCCTCCCTGCCAGGAACCTGGTTGATCCCTGCAGGTAAACAGCCAGGCCATCAAGAAGGTTCCTTCTTTTCCTTCTTTATGTCTACTCATGTGAAGGCACTTGAAAGCTGCCCTAAATCAAAGGCTGCTGGCAGAGGACTACAGGACTCTTTTTATTTATTATTTATAGAGCATCACAAGTGTTACACAGCAGTTTGCAAAACATAAAACAGCAGAGAAGATATCCGTGCTGTGAGGAAGTGACAATGTAAATGAAATGTAAACATCACCATGGACTACAGGAAAATCCATGAGAGGTAGAAATATGGGTTCTTTAACTTGGGGGAGTCTGGGCAGAAAAAGATTCTAAAAGGAAAGTGCCTAGAAAAAATCAATGGCAGAATAACAATAAACATGTATTCCAGAAACAATATATAGTTTAATGTTCAGCAGACCTACAAAATCAATGCAAATGAGAACAAAGTATTTCTCACTAACTTATCAAAGGTTTAAAAGCTGATAGTATATAATTCTTGTGAAGGTGCTGAAATAGTATCACCATCATTTATTTCTGGAAGTATTAAACTGGTAGAACACTTTAGGAGAGCAATTTGGTATTATGCATCTGTTAGGATTCTTATGTAATCTTTAATCCTTTTGCAGTATTTATAACTTTAACATATTGCAAAAGATAGTTCAGTACAATGCAGCCTTTATGCACAGAACAGCAGTGAACATCTTGTATTCCTGCTACCAAGTGTGTTTCTTCTCTCTATTATAACAGACTTTGAGATAATTTATCCTAGTCCCCATGAGCCTTTAGTTACCCAAGTTTTTTTTTTGTAACACCCAAAATCAAGAGGCATAAAAGCATCTTTGCCTTTTAACTCTGTATCCTAATTTCTAGGATTACACTCTAAAACAACAAACCAAACTATGGAAAATAATCTGTATAGATGGAGATATTCACAACTCTATAGCATAAAAATAGGAATAACGTAATAGGTACCAAGTAGAAGAATCAGAAATTAATTAGGACACATTCACTTTAATACAGTATCTTTATAGTTCATAAATAATGACTTTGAAGATTACAAAGCAATGTAATACTTAGACTATAATATTAAAAATATACTTAGACTATAATATTAACAGATAAAAGCAAAAATATAAAATTAAATATCTTATATTACTGTAATCAAACAGAAAAAATGGGCCAGAGGAAACAGGCAATACACAAACCTGCCAACACTCGTCACAGCAGGAAGGTGGCATTACAGATTGATATACAGTGTTTCTCCATTGTCTAATATTTTAAAGTGTGCTAATAAATGTGGGTTTTTTTTGCAAATACACTTTTTAAATGAAGAAAATAAAAGAAAGATAAGTGAAAAAATAGAGTTGTATGTCCTCTTTTGTGTTAAACATTACATACGGTACTGTAAGTCTGAAAGGCAGTTAATAAATCTTTAAAACTGGCCAGAAGAACTATTGCAAATCTCTCTTGGCAGTGGAACCTCAGAGGACTGTTTGTGGAACCCTACAGAGAAGGCTTCTTTAGGGAAGGAACTGGATTTTCCTTTCCTAAATATATTTACCTTGACATTTGTACCATAGATGAAAAAGAAGCCCATTCTTTAATAGCTACATGAGGATTTCCTGTAGGGTAACTGCATAATCGAAACACTGTAGAACCACAAAGTCCTCATATAAAGAGATTTAGTGTCTAATAATGACAGAAATAGGAAGATAAGGAAGTAGTTTAATGAAACTTGAAGAAAGCAGTCAAGAAACGATCAAAAGGAGGTATGTGTACAGTGAAGCTTAGCCCAAACCCACTCCTGTTAAGCTCCCAGGGCTTGAAGAGTTATTGCTCAGACCCTGAATGGCTAATCAATACTGGTCAATACTGATTCTATTTTGGTGATAACAGCAATGCATATTTTACCGTTCTGACATTTAATAGCAGCCAGGCCTCTTTTGCAATGCTGTGCCCTGAGCAGAATGTGGATTTTGGAGACAAAGAGCTCTCATCTTAAACATCTCTACCACATGCTGGCTGTATGACCTTAGGCAGGTTACAATGTTTATGTGGTACAGCCACTCACAAGAAGGAACAACAGCCTCCAGCTGGCTGCAGCAATTGGGGCAACAGCTTGAATATAAGGAGCTTCCTATTGGCAGTGAATAACCCTCAACCAGGTAGGTTACCTGAATTCAGTAACCTACTGAACCTATCCCTCGGCACACACTCCATACAAGGGTAGTCAGCTATTCCACCTCCTTATGGAGTTCAGCTAGGCCAGCTTCTAGGAACTTCTATGTTACACATTTCTTACCCTTCTCCTCCCCGCTTTTCTGAATTACACAATTGTGTAATGCCAAGGCTCTCTGAGAACATGAAAAAAGTGACGGACCCACAATTTTGCATATAACTTCTGGAGTTCACAAACTCCTAAATACCATCTTTAGACCTCAAGTTAGGAGCTCAGGTTTGAGGGTTAATTTGTCAAGTGGAGATTTTCCTTTTTCAATATTGCAAATCACCATCATCTTATGAATGAATTTATGAATTTGTGAATTAGTCTCTTTTGGTGTATGTATATTTTTATATAAAGTAAGGAATTTCCTTAAAATAGGTTAATTAAATTATTTAAGCAGTTTCAATCTATATGAGTGAATTGAATCAACTTATAGAAGTAGTGTGCATACTAATTAAGGGCTTGGGCTCTACAGAAGGGCTACCTGGATTCTACCAAGGCTGCCACTCACTGTGCTATCTCACAAGTTCTGCTCTTGTTCCTGGTTTTCATCTATAGAATAAAGATAATAATTCTAACTGTAGGGGGTTGCTTAAATGGTTAACAATTAAATAAGGTAACACATATGAAGCCCTTAACACAGTGCCATATAGTAAGTTTTCATTAAGTGTTAGCTGCCATTAAATGGCAAGTCTATTTCCTTTTCCCATTTAAAATTATTTGCATGATTGGACAATGCTGCAGATCTCATGGAGTTGTGAGAGCAAAAAGTGACTTTACCAAAGCTTTTTAGATGGACAGGCACAAATCTAAGAAAAATATCCAAGGCAGCAAAGTAAATCTGATTCCATCTTCTATCTCCTCTGACCCCAAAGAAGAAATCTGTAGGCAAGGATAAATGTAGCATTTGCTGAATTTATGGGAACTGACTTTTGGGACATTTTCTTTTAGGCCTTAAATACTTTAATACCTAGGTACTTATAAATAAGCTGCCACCATTCTGTGTTTGTTTAATGGCAAGCATAGGTTTCAGCCTTCTATTAACAAGTTCTGTTGTGGGAAAGCTGCCTTTGAATAGCAAGAAGGACCACAGTGCCCTGCAAGACATTCATTACAGTTACCCAGCTCTGGCCCATGGTGACAACTGATAGGTTCAGCCACTTTACCAGTCAGAAATAAAATGTCCTGTTTAGTAGCTTGTTTATTCTTTTAAAATTTACACTGATCACTGTTTTTAAACAAAACACATAACCTACAGTGTAGTAGAGGCCCAGGGTCTTTGATTCTCCTGCATGGGGACAATATCAAGTCCAAGTCCTAGGTGTAAGGCATAGCCACTTTCTGAGTGAATCAATATTTCGTACAGTCTGCTTGCGATTTATAAATTTATATATATTGAGGATCTTCTTACTGTGAATTGCATCTGTTTTCTATCTCTAGATTCCTTAAAATTTGAATAAAGAAAGCCTCATTCAGGACTTTGATTTTGTATGCAGGACCCAGAAAGAGCCAAGATAAATCTTCTTGTGATTAAGAAGTAAACTTTTTTTAGGAGAAATTACTTTTTCACTGAAATTAGCTTGTATACCCAGAAATCTTGTCTCAGGTGTGATAAGCTATAAATAATAACCAATTTCATGTTGATGAAATTAAAAATCATGAAAACCTATTTCAAATAATTTACAACTTGACAGAAAAAGGAGGATCTGTTTAAAAGTTGGTAAATTTTTCCTCTACTGAATTCAGACCAAGGGCCAGAGAGGATGAAAATAGGAAGAAAACAAAATAAAACTTTGTTCTTTCTTCCGTGGAATTTTAATATTCGGGTTGAGTACATGTTTTTTTCCCCAAGTGAAGAGCAAGTCTTACATCCTTTCAAGCATTTTCTTTTCCTTTGAAGTGTTTGATGTTTTTAGGAACATTGGGAGGTCATTTTCTTTGAACTTCTGTTTCCTAATTTTCTTTATTTTGGTTTGTGCTTTGACGCGGAGGCTGAACTACACTATCTTTGGAGAAAAGCAGCTTGAGGTTCATTACAAGTTCTCGTCACATAGTAAATGTTCCTTCCTGGAGCCTGTAAACTGTTTTCTGACTCAAATGCTAAGCTTCTGTCACAAGCCATCCATTCACATGAATGCCAGACCCGGCTGGACAGGGCCTGGATGAGTGATGCGGATCATACACTCGCCCCGAGGAGGCCTCCCTTCATCTGCAGTCTCTTTTGCTTGCACTCGATGACAGGCCAGACTCCCGGACACTGAGGCTTTCACCAGGAAGGCAAGCAATCTGCTCAGCCTAGTGGTCAGTGTTTTGCTCCAATTTGCTCTTGCTGTTGGCATTTCTTCTACTCTTTAATTATCACACGTCACCTAGACCCTGGCAGGATGAATGGCACAACCCATATCTTGCTGCAGAAACACTTTCTCAGCAAATGCCCTTTGCAGGCAGCAGGACAAAGAACACAAAGGGCTCATGTCAGTCAAGCATAGGAGAGGGTAAGAGCATCTTGAGATGAACTTACTCCTTGAGTCACTGAATCTTCCTGGGGAACTTAAGTCCATGAGCCTTTAAATTTACTCAGGGAGCTTCAGTCTCTGCACCTGCGTGACTAAAGCATGGGAAGATAGGTTGCTGAGTCATTTACCTCCTCCAGCAGCCTAGAGGGAGTGATGCAGACAAATCTGAGGAAAGGGCTCCTAGTTACATGGCAGGTGGTTCAGGAACTGAGAAGGGAAAAATAACGCAGAGGTCCGAGGTTTCAGGGAGACCAGAGAAGGGAGAGACTGATTTGGAGAAAAGTCACAGCAAGTAGATTGAAGGTTCTGTGTTCTCATTTGGTAATTTAGAAGAAATAAGGTAATTTCTTTTGGTATTTAAATACTGAGGCTTTTCTATTTGATTGAGAATAAGCCTAGAGAGAATCAAAACAGAATAATTAAAATTGAGTTAAGAAGATATAAAGAAGCGAAGAAATAGGACTGAAAAAAAATTCTAAATATTATCAGTAGCTATGTCTGGGAGTAGGTGTTCAAGTTATTTTCAATTTTCTCTTTTTTTGCCTTGCAGATTCTTTCTATTGAATATATACTATTAACCCAGTTTAGAAAGAAGTGCATTATTATTATTTGGAGGCAAGTCATGCCTGAGTTTTAAAGCCAGTTTCACAACCTATTGGCTTTGTCAAGCAAGTTATACACCCACTCTGAAATCAGTATTTTTATTTATTAAATTACTCAATAGATAACATATAATTAATACAATTATTATTTGCAGTACCTAGAAAGTGTTCTTTGTTATTAGCAGAATTTTTCAGCTTTCTACTTTTTATGTAAATTAACTACTTTATTTTCAATAATTATTAGTCTGATATTTCCTAAGGAGTTTTTCCCCTAAAAATGCCCATGCCTCAGCTACAATGTTCCCTTTTGTCTGTACGCCACCCGCAGCATCACAGATCAGCTCCTGGTAGTGCACAGACTGAAGGGAAAGTCTAGAGGAGAAAGTGTACAAGCTTGCATGAGGTGTTAAACCTTCAGGCAGTGACTGGAGTGTTGGGTGACCTGCAGGAACAGAGTATCTGCTATAAGCTCTTCTCAAATGCTCCGTTTGTATCTTTCTGAAACCTAGTAAGCATTCAGTGCATATTTAAATCTGTGGCTGTCTCTGGGTGACGCATGTACAGTCAAGGGCCCTATGTGGCCCATAACTGTGACAGTGTCACAGGAGAAGAAATGCAGTCCTGAAAGTAAAAGTAAGACGATTGCAATCTTTACTTATATCTCTCAAAGAGCATCACTATGTCCGCCCACAATGCTGACATAACACTCAGAAAGCTAAATTTTTTTTTGAAGAGGAATTTCTCAAGATTTAATTTTTCTTGAAATCTTTTCCCCTATTTGTCTTACTCTCCCCTCTCACACCCCAGGGCTTCCTCTGAGACTCTCCCCCATCCACAAATTTCACACTCTGTCAGAATTGCCTCTGACCTCATGCCTGTGGGCTCTTCTTTGCCTTTCCACCCTAACTTTCTTATTCTTATTTTTCCTCTGGAGTAAATCATGACCTTTGTGACTGAAAATATTCTAGTTCTCTCTTGTCCCACCCCCTAACTGTACACCCATCTGATGAATGTGGCCAAGGGGCCTGGGGAGGGGCTAGACAACAAAATAATTTTTATTTCAAGTACACATGACAAATATATCACATTTAAAATAAGCCCATGGATGATCTGATTTCCAAAGATTTTTATCATTCTAAACTACTAGATATTCAGCAAATTACTTTAATCACATTATTGTTCTATTATGAATAGTACTAATAGGTAAAATTAATCAAACTCTTGCTATGAGCTGCAGAGGATACTTGTGGCATGTTATCTTATTTAGTCTTCAAAGCAAGATTCTGAGAGGTTAGCTAACTTGTCGAAGGTGATGTTGCAAGTGGTAGAATTAAGATTAAGTCTGGATCTCAGGTCTATGCAACTGCAAACCCATGGCTTAACCACCATACTATTTCTAAGTAATTACAAGACTATAGCTGCTGGTTGAGGAAAATAATCATCCATAGTCCAAGACTTGTTTGGCATCTGAGCTTATTATCAGGTGGATGACTCTATGTTCTGTTCCCCTTTATGGGATGATGGTATTAATCTGATGAGTTTATGCGTGCATAAACAAATGCAAGAACAGAAGTGGATGTGACTGACTTCTGTTACATATGTTGTATCTGATTTCTTCTCTATGGGAACATGTCTCTAAATAATTCTGAACAGAGCAGTGTTGAGAACAAAAATGACAATACTCCTTTGTTGAGGGCTTCAGATTTTCTATTTTTGAACTCTCCATTTAAATGAATAAAGCCCCCCAGTCATAAACCCTAGCACAGTTGAACTCTTGAGTTTAGATGCAAGTGTGTTTGAGTCCCCATTACATAAGTTGGCTCTTGCTTTTGACGGACTTAGAATATTTCCTTTTGGGACAGGCATGTAGGACACATACTTAAAAATTCAATCATTATTCATCCAAATAAATGCATGAACGGAAGGGCTAGACCTTTCCAGACATGACCAGATTTGTTACTGCAAATAATCACAGCAAGTGTACCAGTATCTTTCTGTTCATCTTTACATGCAACCTCTTCCTGCCATGTGCCACTAAAAGTTATTTTGCTTTGGATTTCTGATAGGGGTGTGTGTGTGTGTGTGTGTGTGTGTGTAACATATTTAATATGCATATCCACAGCCTTTCTGGATAAAATGCATCAGCTGGAAATCCTCTAAGGATGAATTTTTCCCTCTAGATTTAAAATTTATTTTTCTCTCTAATCTTGGCTAGAGGCATTGTAAAAATGGCTTCTTACCCAATTTAGACCTACTCCTGGGGCCAACCATAGCCCAGGAGGGAAGTGCATGAGGTTTAAATTGCTGAAAAAGAAATGATTGAAATGCTTTTAGGTCCCAAGGAAAAGCTGGCTTCTTTTGCTGGTAATAAATCAGAAGGCATCTCTCGATTAAGACAATTCTTACATCCCTGGTGAGTAAATACAGAGCCCATGAGAGAATCTGCATCGACCCATGGATTTCACCCCCATGGATCCAGCAGCTCTAGGGAGATATAGGATTAGCCTGGGGGGTTTCGACAGAGTTCTAGAGTTCTTAACATATCCCCACCTGTGTTCAGTGCGATACAGCAGTGTCTGAGCTAGATCCACATTGACGTACTGAAGAGTGTTGATTTACCAGGGCAGCAAAAGGCTTTCACCCTCTGTCTTTCCTTCGGCCAATAACAGACAAGGTTCATCTCATCTTTTCTTCTTCTTCACTTCTCTTTTAGCTTTAAACAGTGTAAGATCTCTTCAAATAATCAATATCTGAAATATTTCCTCTTACTCTGATTACAGCTACTCAGAGCTTTTCACTGTGGCCTTTGTAGATTCTCTTGTGTTTCCTTTCCACAAATGGAAGCCACAGGTATTGCTTGTATTTGGTTAATACAGTAATTAACCTGAGACTGTGTCAAAAGATCTGCCATTCCTCCAAAATGTTTTCATATAGTGGCATCTCCTTCTGTTGCTTCCTAGCAATCAGGCCAGGAGAGCTGAGGATAAGTAGGCAGTATTAATTAAGTAGAAGAAGCCAGAGCTGGTGACACAGAGACAAAGCCTCTGTTTTTTTGCTTTGTCTTGTTTTGTTTTTTTACCAACCTTGTGTTTGGACAGATAAAGATATTAAATGTGAATTGCACTGTATATTTGAAAAAAATTTGTTTGTGAGTATGAATGGGAGGATAACTTCTGCATATTAGGTCAGAAGGACTCAAGTTCTAGCCTCCTATCATGTGAGGACTTGATGGAAACTGAGAATTCACCTTCTGGTTGGGTCAGTCCATGTTTCAGATGTGTGTGTGTATGTGTGTGCAGCAGGGACAGTGTCAAACTGAAGCATAATAATTAGAGCAGAGTGATAAAGAGAGGAGAAATCAAGATCAGCTCCCATGGGGGATATTTGATGCAACCGGGAAGGAGGAGAAAAACTCAGACGTAGACACTAAACCCAAGGAAATCTACTTGACTTATAGGACCAATTTTAATATATAATTACCTTAAAATACTAGTTAAAAGTTTATTTCTTGTTTTTACAATAAAATTGAAGAGAATTGTTTTCATAGAAGAAAAACTGTTACACATACTTCCCTAATTCAATCCAATTATTTAATTCATGTATATATATATATATATATAGATTTCATATAACAGTCATAATGGAAATGGTCTGTGTTCCTTGTTCAGTATAGTTGCCAAAGTCATTTTCATTTTTAATGACAATAAGTTAAGTACTTAATGGATAATACTTATAGATTGTTTTGATTTGTCAATGTTCTAACTAAGATTGCCGTAAACATATTCTTAAACATAACTTTCTTTTCAATTCTTAAGATAAATCCACAGAAGCTGGTGCTTGAATAAAAACTGATTTTTTACAGCTCTTTACATTACTTGCCAAATCACTTTTCCAAGAGAACAAAAGATGATGCCAGTTATGTCTACTGAATATATTGTACATATGCAAGTGTGTGTATGCATACATATTATATACATACACAAGTGTGTGAACATATATATTATATACATTTGCGTGTGTGTGCATACATGTTATATACATATGTAAGTGTGTATGCATACATATCATGTATGTATGCAAATGTGTGTGTGCATGTACATATACATATATACATACACACACAATGAATTCATTCTGGACACTCTTCTGTCATTCAGTTCTGGAAACTTACCTCTATTTTTCTTTAATACTTATTAAATTAAATGCTTTAGTTTAATACTTACTTGTTTTTCTTTAATACATCTCCATATTCTTAGTTATCTCCATCTAGAACTCCTGGATTTGGTTTCCTGGATTGATTTCCTATTAATGTTCTTTCTCATATTCTGGCTTTGACTTTGTTTTCTACTTTCTAGGAGATCTCCTTGATTTTAGTCCCTAAACCTGTATAGGATGATAGTCTGCAACCTAGAATCCCCAGTCGGGACTGAGGCATTCACTTGCCAGGGGTGGTTGGTAATGACGGCTCTCAGCTGAGTCCTACTCCAGAACTGGCCTTCACTGGCTTTCCCAAAGTTATGCCCCAGCTTGGACACAATCTACAACCAGTGACTTGTCAGTGTGGGGTTACGAATACCTGGTCCTTTATCTCATTTGAGGCCATTCTGAAGGGTCAGGCTAGCTACAGAATCCCCCAAGGTCTCTACTGCAGCTGTGTCCATCTCCACTGTAACTAACAGTTCAGCTTCTCTCTCTGTCTAGTCCTGCCTCTTTTACCCCTCAAAGGTGTTCTTTCCAAAGTAGTTCTAGGTAAATATCCTGTTTGCAAATCTCAGTCTCACTCTCTCATCAGAAGGCTGACCTATGACAAAACCCTTCTTTTGAATTTTTCAATTTCTTAGTTTTCTCTTTCTGGGTATTGGATGTCTTGGACTGATTTCCTATGACTCTCATATCTATTTTCACATATTCAGTTTGTCTTTCTATTCTTGCTTTGGGTGATTTCCTCAATTTTGGTTTTCTAGTCCTTTTATTGATTTTTTTGCAATGTCTTATTTCCAAGAGCCCCTATTTTTCTGATTTTTCTCTTTTAAATAGTGCTTTGCCTTTATTTAATAGACTGGAGAGTTTTGTTGTGTTTTATATTGTTTTAGTACTTGTCTGTTATCTCTGTTATGTCATTTGAACTCTTACATCTCTCATGTTGGAAACATTCAAATGTTTCTTGACCCTTTTTTTTGGAAGCTAATGCACACATCTGTTGGTTTGTTCCTTGGTAGATTTTTCTCTACAGGGGAAAAGAGATGACCACTATTATTGTGCCCTCTCAAATGCCAGGAGTTTATTTTTCTCTAACTCCATTTAATCTCCACAGAAGAACCCTCTATCTTCAGCTTAATGTAGATCTGTGGTCAAGTTCTCAATAAGGGGATGTCATGTCATTTATTTAGGCCTTCTTTAATTTCTTTCAATCATTATAATTTTCAGTACAAGTCTTATACTTCTGTTGTTTTTTTCTAAACGTTTTATTTTTTTGATGCTATTTTAAATGGAACTGCTTTTTAAAATTTCATTCTAGGTTATTTATTGCTTGTGTGTACAAACACAAACTGGTTTGTGCATATTGATCTTGTATCCTGCAACGTGGCTGCATTTGTTTATTAGCTCTAACAGCTTTTTGGTGAGCTCTTTAGGGTTTTCTACGTACAAGATTATGTAGTCTCAAATAAAGATAATTTTGCTTCTTTCTTTGAATTCTGAATGCTTCATTTCCTTTTCTTGACTCAATGCCCTGACTAGGGCTTCCAATACAATGTTGATAGAAGTGGTAAAAATGGACACTGTTGACTTATTCCTGATCTTAGGAAGAAGGCTTCCAGTTTTTTCACTGTTAAGTATAATGATAGGTATGCATTTTTCTTAGATGCTATTCATCAGATTCAGGAAGTTCCCTGCTCTTCCTAGTTTGATGAGTGTTTTTGTAATTGCATCTCATTCCTACCCTCTCTGATACCTAGTGAGAGCAGATCCTCTTAATATCAAGGGTGCTATTAGGCAAATGGAACTTCTCGCAATGAATATGATCTTCCTCATGCATTTTATGCTGTGGACTTCTCTGCTCTGCTTACTGTAGTCACCATTAGCATAATTTATGTGAGGGAAATGTGGGGTTTCAAAGAACACAGTTTATCTATCTATCAGTAAACTCACACAACACACACACTCTTTTGTTCTTCCTCTTTTCTACGGTGTATTGACTTGATACATCACAGTTTACCTAACTTATTGCCTTTCAAAACTAACTTAGTCCTGATTCTCTTTTTAATTTGCCTTTTAATTCTTTTAACTGTTTATTAATTATCTTACTTTCTCACTTTCTTACACTCCCCTTTTTTTAGCCTCTTATTTTTTTCCTCAACATTTTTCAGTTCAGTGGTTTCCATTAAAACTAATATTAAACAGCCTTGGTCCGTCATGCACAGCATTGCACTCTGAGCTTAAAAACCAAGCCCTTTCTGGACTAGAAATCAGAAAGTGTAGTGGTACAACATGGCTCTGGCACTTAAATTTGTGACTATGGGTGAATCCAGATTCTCTGAGTTTGACTTTCATTATGTACTTCATATGGCAGTTGTAATGATTGAGTGGGCTTGCATATACAAAGCTGCTATTACAATTGTCTTGCATGATCACGTGCTCCATTAAATGTTACCTTCTTTTGCTGTCTCAGCTACAATATGAGTCATGTTGTTTTTCTATGCATCTCTCTCTACTGGGTCATTTGACAGAATTTAGATGTACTAGTTAACTGACTTACCATTAATTTTCTTTGGGCTTTTTTGTAGAGAAGTTAAAAGGTACTCCACAGTTATTACCCATGTGAGGAAATGTGATAACCTTGATGGTTGGGGACAAGTCACCACTTGGTGCATTTTCCCTTTGTCTTTAGCACCTATGGCTAACTCTAAGCTCATTGTAACCAGGGTTTGTGACAGTATATAGAAACTCATGGTGAGTATTTATTTTCTCGTGTGTTCCTCCATTAAGGCCTGTTCATCTCAGGTTTAAGGTTTGTGTTGGACTCAGGATCAGCATCATCACTGAATGTCCATCTCCCATTCTCATTCTTTTGGGGGTTGTGGTCAAGACATGACTTGTTTATGAATAGTAGCTTGGTGACTATGGGCAGGACCAGTGATGGTATTGCTTTCCCAGATTCAAAATGTGTATTAGCCTTTCTGTTCTGTTGACAATCATTTTAGCCCTTTTATTAAAAACTAAAAACAACCTTAGTTATTTTTTATTAAAAATAATCTTGTATATAGTAGAAAAACTAGAAAACCTGGGTAAGTAAAATGAAGTATGAATTTAAAAAAATCTACTAATAATTCTACTACCTAGTGTACTGTACTCTTCCAAAATATTTTCCTATAGTTTTATAGTTGATTGAGATCAAGGAGTGGAAGCTTCTTATGTCTGTGGGATCACTAACTAAATATGACATATGAGTTGCCCAATTATCTGCCAGATATTCAGAAGATTTGATGAACAGGAGGTGTAGTCCTAATTTTCTCACACACTTAAATACATAGGCAAACTAATAACTTGCTACTATATGGTGTGAGTAAGTTTAGTGGCTTCAAATTCTTTCTCTTCTAATAATAATGTGTTGTTCATAACACATTTCATGGTTTATTTTCAATGTTCTTATAAAATTTCTGTAAGTAATAAATAATGGACTTGAGAATGTTTATAGTTAAATTCTCAGATTAAGCTTACATTTCACAAACGTAGACAAGCGGAACTGTGGGCTCGGATATTTGCTGTCACTTTTGGGATTTGGTTACGTAAGGCCGGGATACGACAGGCTCCTTTATTTTAAAGTACTGTGCTGCTGTTAGGTGGATGCTGGGCCTGTAATGTAACATAGTGAAAAACCCTCTTGCAGGTGTGATGAAATGAATCAATCTGATTTCACTGAATTGTGTTTTCTATTAACATATTTTATGAGTCTTCAAAGTGAAGCAAACAATGGACTTTATTATATATAAATTTTATATACTACATACATGCTTACTGTTCATCATAATTTTAAGAACAATGAACTTGTGAGAACATATGGCTTTCATCTTCACTAAGTTACAATTTTTTTTTTATCATTTCCTCATTCCCTTGACTACTTCTCAGAGGTAGAAAACAGCCACTTACCTGTTCTGAATATTGAGAATAAGTAGCGAGTCCCAACCCTGCCTGCACATTTCAATCACAAAGCTTTTCAAAATCCTAACATCCAGGATGTTCCCCAGAATAATTAAATCAGACTTCGTGGTGGTGAGACACAGGTGTATGAATTTTCTGGGGCTGCCATAATAAATCACCACAAATATGTTGATCTAAACAACAGAAAGGTACTATTCTCTCACGGTCTGAAGTCAGTGTGGGCAGGCCCGGCTCTCGCCCTCGCGGCCCCTCCGCAGCTCCCTGCTTGTGGTGGCGGCCGCAGACCCTGGAGTCCTGGCCTGGTATTTGCATCGCTCCCATCTCAGCCTCTGTCGTCACATGACCTTCTTCCCTGTCCTCTGTGTCTCTCTATCCAAATCTCTCATTTCTTTTAACACACTCGTTGGATTTAGGGCTCCCAGAAATCCAATATGATCTCGTCTTAATTGGATTCCATTTGCAAAGATCCTATTTCAAACTAGATCCCATTAACAGGTACTGGAGGTTGGGACTTCAGCATATCTTTTCGGGGGACGTAATCAGCCCACCACACCAGGCACCAGTAATTTTAAGTCCTTGGGTGGGTACAGCACAGTAGCTAATGTAGACAGCTACTTCTAGGACAGTGCTCAAACTTCAGCAAGTATATGAATCCCTTGGGAATCTTACTAAAATGCAGATTCTGGTCCCGAGTCGGGACACGAGGCCTGAGACCCTGCATTTTCCACACTCTGGTGTTCTGGTCCACATTGCCAGGAGCAAGTACTCAGAGTTAAGGTTTTATAAGCTTCTTGGTAGCTCCACCTCGCTCCCCTTATAGACTCAGGAGCACATTGGTGCTAAAAGCCTCTGCAAGAAACTTCCATCAGGTAAAACATTTAGTTCTAGCTGAGGAAGGGATTACTTTTTCGTTCTAAATTTCATATGCCAGCCCCTGCTTCCACTTTCCTCTTTCGTTCTAAATTTCATATGCCAGCCCCTGCTTCCACTTTCCTCTTTATGGCAAAATTGTAATGCGAAGAAAGGAAAAGTGTGGACACATATAGCACATTCAGAACACATTCTTTTCAAATGAGAGAGTTTTGTAGAAAGCACTTTTCAATCACTCCAACTTCACCCTTCCTTTCCTTACCCATTATCATAATAAAAATCAAGAAGTTCCAAGTGATCATTACATTTTAAAAATAACAGCTTTATCAGTCTTTCAATTTGCCAACTAGCTTTTGAAGGGACTTTTATCCTCAGGTTAAAGATTTTTAAACACATTTAAACGGACCAAATGCAGCTAGACTAGAGATATAACTTGATAAGGACAAACCTTGCCTGGGGTCTGTTTCACTTGTCCTTGAAAATAAATTTAAATTTCTCCAACTGGGATTAAAAATAACTAAGTGGCATAATTTGCTGGTCACAACAAAGACATGAAATAAACTAACATTTTAACAGATTATTTTTTTTCCCCTTTAGATCACAGATGCCATTTTTCCTTTATGGGACTTTTCTCTGATAATTTAACCAGAATCAATCTTGTGAGTTTATTAAAACAACTTTGGCCAATTAACGAGAAATCACAGAATCTATTTAAGAGATTTGTGAAGGGTGCTGGCATGTGGTATATTTTAGCTGAGTGGAAATGTGACTTATCAATATGAAGAGTTGAGGTTTTACTTCTTAACTTTCTTTTGAAAAATGTCAAATCCACAGTTTTAAAGAACAATACAATCAACACCCATATACACTTAAGCAATTCCTCTAATGTTACTATTTTGCCATATTTTTTTCTTTCTTTCCTTCCATTTTTATTTTTGCTGGACTATTTGAATATTCCAGATATGCTAACACTTAATAATTAAATACTTCAACCCATTTTACCCAGGAACAGGAACTTCTTGAAAGGAAAGGAGCGACACACAGCAGCAATTCACTGGAGAATTCTGCTTTATTAGGGAAAGGTGCTGGGTTATATAGGAAGGGGCATGGGGTGATTGTGGTGTCACTTCTACGGGGCTGGTGGCTATTGGATAGGTGCTGGGATTAGGGGGGGGAGGGGTGATTGGGGTTCAGGTGGCGCCGGCGGGAACCGAGGACCCGGAAGAGAAGCAGGAATTTTGCCATCTTGTGGGTGGGGGCCCTTCATTTCCCCCTTTCTCCTCTATGGGGTTGTGGACGTTGCTTTCTCTCTGACTGCTTCCTGCTGAATGGGGGTGGAGAAGGGAGTGAGGGCTTGAGGACTGGGAGGAAAGGGTTGATAGGACTCCCCACAGTAAGGACGAGTAGATGTGGACTTCTTCAGGTTGGAAATCAATGAAGGTTCCCTGTAACCATAGGTCGAGGACTTGTTGATTCTAATGGTGCCAAGAGGATACGGGTGCCAGAAGCCAGGCGTCTGCGGCCATTGTTGCCAGGAACAGTTTCCAGTGGAGAGAGGGGTCCATCTCAGCGTGTGGTGAGGAGGTTACGTGAGGGTGAGGGATCTTCTGTGGCTAAAAGCTGGTAGTTCCTGAGTAAAAGCTGGTTGAAAGTTTGATTAGAGATTTTACCGACTTGGGATTTAATAAACTTTACTATACAAGGTAAGAAGAGACAGGCGAGAAGAATGATTATTATAGGGCCTGCAATGGGCCACAGCCAGGTGAGGAAGGGGTTTGTTAGTATTGAAGAGAATGGGTTGGAGGAGTAATACTGTGGGTACCGGGAGTTACCCATGTAGTGAATGGCGCAAGACCAGTAGGGACATTCCCGTAGGTGTCTGGCCATCGCCTGCAACAGGCTTGTCTTTGGTCATAGAGGAAGCAGAGGTAGGGAGAATAAAGGTAGCTGCTAGTGAACACTTCAGTGGAGGGAGGAAAGTGGAGGTATAAAGGCTTGGAGCAGCCTTTCAGAGGGCAGTCTGATGTGGCAATAAGAGCAGTAATTTTTGTTTGATGCTGTGTGTAAGTCTGTCTGACTTTGAATCACCATACAAAGGAGGCTGGGGTGGCGGGGAAGACAATAGGAATGAGGAAAAAAAGCGAGAGAGAGCGAGGGAGCAGTAAAGGAGGAAAAAGTCATGATTCGGGTATGGATGGCAAAGGGGGTGAATGGGATTTTGGAGGAAAGAGGACAGTAAGGTCAGGAGTCTGGAGGGAGGGAGAGTCTGTAAACTTTTGTAGGTTAAGAGATCCTTTAGGTGATGTGGGGACAGAATGGTAAGGGGTACCCCGAATGTCAGTTTATGAGCTTCCTTCTGCAAGAGCTGTCCAGCGGCTAATGCCCACAGGCGGGGGGCCCATCCCCGAACTGTGGGGTCTAATTGCTTGGAAAGATAAGCTACTGGGGCAAAGGATGGGCTATAATATTGGCCTAGGACTCCTAGAGCTTGACTGGACCTCTCATGAATGTATAATGAGAAGGGCTTCGACAAATCAGGAAGATGGAGAGCTGGGGCTTCCACAAGGGCTTGACGGAGCTTAATGAAGGAGTGTTTGGGTGAGGAGGATAATGGTTCTTCAGGGGGGCCCTTGCTGAGGTTGTATAGGGGTCTTGCCAACAGGGAGAAGTTAGGGATCCATGCTCTAAAATACCCAGCCAGGCCTAGAAAGGAAAGGATTTCTGTCTTGGTTTTGGGAATGGGCAGGTCAGAGAGGAGCCGTTTTCTGTAAAAAATCTTGGGAGGAGGGGTCCAGAGGGATAGAAAAAAATGCATCCTTGAGATCTAGGACTGAGAAGTGGGAGGCCGAGGCAGGGATCTGTGATAAAAGGGTGTATGGATTTGGGACTAAGGGGTGGATAGGGACGATGGCCATGTTGATGAGGCGAAGGTCTTGGACGAGGCAGAAAGATCCGTTGGTTTTTTTAACAGCTAATATGGGGGTATTAAATGGGGAGTGAGTGGGTCTGAGGTATTTTTGTTTAAAAGATCTTGAATGATGGGTTGGAGGCCTATGAGGACTGAAGTGGTTTGGGGGTATTGGGCCTGACAGATAAACTGAGAGGGGTTACATAATTTGATAGAGGCAGGAGGACATAGAGCCACGGAGGGGCTTGTAATGTTTCCAACATTGGGATTTACAGGGTGTTATGAGGGCGGAACTGGAGCTTTCATTGGGTAGAGGGGGGTCGTCGGCTATGAGGGCCATCAGAAAGGGAGTACTGGGGGCTGTGGGAGTGGATATAGTTATGGAAACATGGAGGAGAGAAAGGATGTCCCATCCTAGTAAGGGGATGGGACACTGGGGCATAACCAGGAAGGAGTGGGAGAAAGGTATGGGATTGTCTTGGATTGTGCATAAAAGGGGGGGTTTTAATGGGAAAATCTGTTTACCTCCTACCCCGACTATAGGAGTAATGGCAGGTGTGGTAGGGCCCTGGTATTCTCGCAAGACTGAGAAGGTGGCTCCTGTATCTAGGAGGAAGGAGATGGGGCGACCGTCTACTATTAAAGTAACCCTGGGCTCCTGTTTGGTGATGGAAATGGTCGGGCGAGAAGCCCCCGGGCCCTGTCAATCTTCTTCTGCCAGCCCCACTATGGCGGGCTTAGGATGGGGGTTGTTTGTCCAGCCTCCCCTTCGGGTGGCTGGGCAATCAGACCCCCAGTGGCCCTTTTTGTGGCATCTGGGGCATGGGGTGGTAGGAGATCTGGGGGAGGGGCACGCCCTTGACCAATGTCCCTCTTTTCCGCACTTGAAACAAGCTCCTGGGGAGGGGGGCTTGTTTGTAGAAGAGCGCCCAGGTTGTGGTTTTATCAGCTGGGCCAGCATTTGGAAATTGGCCTGATCAGCCTTTTGTTTACGGCATTCTTTCTCCTCCTCCTGGTTATGGAAGACTTTAAAGGCCACTGTTAGGATCTCAGTCTGTGGGGTAGCGGGGCCCTGTTCTAACTTTTTGAGTTTAGCTTTAATGTCGGGGTAGCTTTGAGCTAGGAAGTATGTCATAAGGACATGTCTCCCGTCAGGCATTTCTGGGTCCAGGCTGGTAACTGTAATAGGGCTTGAGTGAGTCTGTCTAAGAACTCAGAGGGTGTCTCCTCCCTCCTTTGAATTATGTCTTAGAGCTTTTGAAAATTGACTACTTTACGAGCTGCGTTTTTCAGACCTGCTATTAAGCAGCAGGCAAAGATATCTCTAGAGTGGAGACCCACGGCGGTGGGGGACTGAAGGGTTCTGGCTCAGTCTGTGGGGGAGAAACAGGTGATGGGGGCAAAGACAGAGGAGGCTCCTGGGACTTAGAGGGGGGCTGAAAGGCTCAGGCTTGATCTGCAGGGGGGTGAGGTGGGGAAGGAGATGGTGGTGGAGGAAGGGGGAGGGGCTGTTGTAGGAGAGGAGGGGGAAGGGAGTGAACGGGAGGCTTCTGCGGGAGAGACAGCTTGCAGGCTAGGAGAACTTGGGAGGCGGGGGGAGGAGGAGGCAGCGGTGGCGAGGGGGGCAGGAGGAGGAGGGGGAAAGCTTCGGTATAGGGAATCTCCTTCCATTTTTTCAGGCGCTGGCAGTAAAGAGATCGCGAGTGATGTTAGGATCAAGAGCTCCCCCTGCGGGCCATTGGTTGTTATTGTCTAGGGGCTATGTCGGCCAATCTTGGGAGCAGTATTTATGGAGAAGTTTTGGTTTTATATCAGGCGTCAGGGAGAGGGTGGCTAGATACTTGAGCAGGCATTCAAGAGGTGAACTTTCAGGGAGGGATGAGGAGGCCCCCATGGCTAAAGGACAGAGAAGGAGACAAACAGGGGAAGACGAACGGAGATCCTCGGACTGGGAGCAGACGGCAAGGAGACAAAGGGTGTCCCCGATGATCCTTGGGGGTCTGCGGAAACTCATATACAAGTCGGTTTCTTAGGAAGAGTGGGTCGTCACCCAGACTTCTCTAAGAAGGCAGAGTGCAGGTGTCATGAGGTACCTAGTACTAGGAATTTTCGGTGGAAGGAACGGGAGGGGGGGGAAGGGAATGCTCTCATCTGCAAAGGAGTCACCTCGTTTATGGCTGTTGGAGGAGGGGCCTGAGGGTCTGCCGTAGCCTTGAAGGCCTAAGGCGGGGAGAGCTCCCTCCTCGTCGGGGAAGAGTGGCCCGCTCCAGGGAAAACTCACCCAAAAGCCAAAGAGGAGTGGTGAGTGTGAGGAGCTAGCGCCGGAAAAAGAGGACGAGGGCAAGCTGCTGCTGGTGTCGGGGGGAAGACGGGGCCCAGTTGGGGTGTCCCGTCTCCCGGGTTTTGGCACCAATGAAAGGAAAGGAGCGACACACAGCAGCAATTCACCGGAGAATTCTGCTTTATTAGGGAAAGGTGCGGGGTTATATAGGAAGGGGCATGGGGTGATTGTGGTGTCACTTCTACGGGGCTGGTGGCTATTGGCTAGGTGTCTGGATTAGGGGGGCGAGGGGTGATTGGGGTTCAGTGGCGGTCACCGGCGGGAACCAAGGACCCGGAAGAGAAGCAGGAATTTTGCCATCTTGTGGGTGGGGGCCCTTCACTTCTCCCAAATAATTACAGTGCTATCACACCCAAGAAATTTAACAAAAATAATAGTATTATCCAAAATATAGTCCATATGAAAAGATCCCTAGTTTACCCTAAGCTTTCTCTAAAGCTGTGTTTTCCTTTTCATTCATTCATTCATTCATTCATTTATTCATTCTTTTTTGTAATCATATTTAAAATTCAAGATCTAAACAGGGTTTCTTTACCTCCTTTTATTCTAGAACAGTTACCTCTAGCCTCCACATCCTACCCAGGGCTTTTATAACATTGCCATTTTTTAAACATTTAGATCAATTGTCTTGCTTAATGCCCCCAATATTATTTGTCTGATTATTTCCTCATTGATAGATTCATGGTAATGTTTTAGTTATTTTGGTAAGACTGTGACAGATGCAGCATGTCCTTCCCCTTGCATCACACTGGGAGGCGCACAGCATTCATTCGTTTCATCCTTGGTCACTTGGTTGCCTGGTAGATCTCATATCTCTCCTTTGTAAAGGTGCTTCCCTCTCATTGCAATTAATTAATAATTGTAGGAGATACTTTGAGACTAAGTGGATTGCCCAACAAACTCTCAACATGTGTTTAGCATCCATGAATGTTCTTCCTTGACTCTGATAATAACTGAGTCTGGGAAGGAACATTAATGGACTGTGCTTTCAGAAGTTCAAGGTCAGTTGTCAGCAAAATTTCCCAATCTTCTGAACCTGTTCTGAATGTTCCCTCTACCTTCTTGTTCTAACTGAAATTCGGTTCTGAATTTCACAGCCCTCATTCTACTGGATATAGAAGTGGGCCAGTTGTTCCTGCTTTTTCACTTTCAGATCTATTCTCTTTCTTTCCTGAAAACCACCAGCACTGAGATTCGTGCCACCTACCACCTGACCTTATAGTCATTTACTAACCCCAAAGTTAATCCCCCTCTCTCCTTGAATATTTTAGCTCCTAACTTATCATTTTTCCCCTCATGCTTTTAAAATGCATTTCTAATGGAAGAAATTCAGGGCTGGACCTCTACTCAGCATATATTATCATATGTTTGGAAATGGACTTAATGCCAAGTAGTGGTCAGTCACCCAGGAGACTGTGTATTCATTATTTAAAAAGCTAAAGGAACTCAGATAACTGTCAAATTAATTTGGACATTTGAACAGTGGAATTGAACCCCTCATATAATATGAACAATACAGAAAATTGTTCTGTAGTTGAATATTGAATAGTAGCAGCAAAAAATAGTTGATTGAGATAAACAGAATAAAGGGCACATAGAGAACTGGCTGCAGGCAAGTACTTATGTTTTCATTTCAAATGTCAGAGAACAATGGGAGAAACTGACAAAGACCCAGAGGTAAAAATGGATCAGTAAATGTAAGTAGGCTACAGCTGTCAATTAAATTTGTATGTGTGTGAGTAGTTTGTATGTACATACAGTACTGTGGGTTAATATTCGATCTACTGTCAGAGAGTTGAATTTATATTCAAAGATGAGTTTACACGTTCTAAATCCAGGAAAGTTCCATGCCTGAGAAATCATATTGATTAAGTAAAAACTATTTTAATTTCTTCTCTGAAGAATTGATCCCAGTAAAATCCATACTAGTGAGATTTCTGTAACCTAAATTAGCTAGAATGTTCCTTCTTGATCAAGTTACTACAGGGATATGGGCTCCCTGTTGGCTAACACATAGCTGGCTTACCAAACACATTTAAAGGAGTTTCTTCTTATTTAGAGACTTTCTGAGATGAGTGATGTGTTGGACTCTATAATTTATATATTTATTGCACAGGAAGGAGAAAATTTTACTGTAACAAGATATGATGCCTTATGTAACTATTTAAAAGTCTTATTTATCACAATAAGGAAATGTAAGAAGTGTTTAATTTTCCACCCACTCCTCAGTGTTCACCCTACAATACATGCACAGACCAGAGTTCTCTATCCCTAGCCTGGTTCCAGGAATCCTCTTTGTTGTGACTGCAAGTATGACTAGATTGGTGTATAAATCCTTGGTGTCTACACCACTGAAGAAATATGAACAACTTTCTATAATATGGTAAGACAGACATGGTCAATATAATGAATGACTTCATTTGCTGGACTGGATAAAAGGAACTGGACATCACGTAAGCTAACATACATGGCCTTGTATTTCACATTCTGTCCATAAGAAGGCATTGGAATATGCTTTCTGTAACTTGGGGGAGACATCCTGGGGTAAAATTCCTTTGAAACTGGAATCAGTCATAGGGAGAAATAAAGTGGGGGAAATCTGTTTATTTCTTACAAGCAGTCTTCTACTTCTGCTCTCCTGTGTCTCTTGCAGCCCTGCTGCAGAAGAATAGGCTCCACCCAACCTCTCTGGTCTGGATAAGCCCTGGTTTGCCTTTGTAATTATCTATTGATATGGGAATGGACTACTTCTCTCTACCCCCTTGGAAACACCTGTTGATATGGAGATACACTAAAGGCAGGCAGGAAATACTGCAATTTTACCCACAGCCCACCCATCCAGAAGTCTTGCCTCACAATCTACTTGTTCCCCATCTTCTGCAATGGCCCCTGTGTGAGAAAACTGGAGCACCATAACAAGACTAATAATATACAATAGCAGCAACAATAAAATATGATAATCCTCAAGCTGGAGGATTCAGCTAGGTTCAAAGTCCTGTGCAGATTAAGTCCATAACTTGCTCATTCCACAGTCAGTCAGTAGCTGAACAGGTAGGGAGTTCAGAGCAATCATCATGCGGCAGCTGCAGCCAGGGGGTGCATTCAGGCCACAAGGACAGTAGAAGAAAATAACCTTAAGGGCGATAAGATACATGTTTTAATGACACCAGCACAGGCAAATCTTGTCCATCAGGTAGGATACATGCAAGAGAGTGGTTCTGTGATAGGACAGTGGCAGAAATGAAATCTCATCCTGGTCTATTATACCAGACTTTCACCCCTCTCCCTGTGGGAGTTACGGATGGGTTGATATATAGGGCTATGGGAGGTCCATGCACTGACCGTAAATATAAAATGAAACTTCCCTGTAAGATGCTCTTACCTCCTGGATGTTTTGGGTACACTACTGTGATCTTTGGGAGCCACTCTGCTGTTACTCCAGGAATACACAGGAGGCAAGCTTCCAGGCCTTTCCCCCAAGGTGCCAGAAGGGCCAGCCATCAACTGTGCATGTGTCAAAATCTCCAGGGCCATGTCCACTCAACAGACTCTCCTGGGTTTAACACAGTAGGGGCTGGCATCAGGATGATGCTCTGCTGGCCATATTTTGGCTTGAATAACTCCTCTTTGGTTTGCACATACAGATGTACAGGGAAGGCAGCAGGGTGTGTTAGTATATCCATAGGGCTCAAGGTTCCTATGTAGGGCTTCTCATTCAAATGTCATAGACTATTGGTGTCCAACTTCAGGCTAGATTTCAACAAACCACTGTACCTATTTATCACACCTGTCTCAGTAGGGTTATATGGTACATGAAACTTCCACTTTATTCCTAATTGCTGAGCCTATTCTTGTAATGCATGTCCAGTAAAGTGGGTGCCTTGATCTCTCTCAGACACCTGCAGCCAGCCATAGGCTGCAAAGAGATGCTCTAGGTGGTTTGCTGATCTGCATGATGTGCAGGTAAAGCAACTCACAGTCCAGTAGCTGTGTCCACACAAGTCGTGGCATACCAATACCCTTCTGATATGGACAGAGGCCCAATATAGTCTATCTTCCACCTGACAAGGAGTATCGGTCCCTTTACTATTGTCCCATGTTGCTGCAGGACTCAGTGTAATTCTCTTTTAGAGCACATAAGGCACTCACTGCAGGCTCTGTTGACTTCTTCAAAGGTCAACAGCAAGGCCCACCCATGGGCTACAGCCCACATTGTCTTTTGCCCCACATGCAACAAATGCTGTTGTAGCCATTGGGGTACATCAAAAATAGGCTTTCCTTTTAGCCAGCACACCTGGGCTAATGTGTCTGGATTATCATTCCCTGAGGATGCCAAAGGCAAATGGCCAGTCACATGTTATATGGTAACAGTCTTAGTCTGACCAGAGGCCCAGAGGTCTTGTCACATCTCTTGTCCTCAAAGAGGCCAGTGACCAACCATCCAGTTGGCATGGTACCATGTCAGTAGCCACAGGGTCAAGGCACTATAGATGGCCCAGCTGTCAGTGCAGACAACTATAGGGGACAGTTCCTAGGTGATCACGAACCCTACTACCCTCAACTCTGCCCATTGGCTGCTCTTCCCCTCTCCATCCTCCATCTATATTGTCTCAGTCTTAGGATGGAAAGCCACAGTCCTCCACTTTGGCGGCTGCCCATGACTGGAGCTGTCTGTATACCAAGCATCTTTAGGTATAGGGGCTTTTCCCTCCCGATAAGGACTCTTGGCTACCAAAGGCTCAAAAGCAAGTTCTTCTTGCTTTCCACTGGTATAGGTCACTGGGCCCAATAAGCGTTGGAGTTCTCCACTTAAGGAGCTAGTAGAGAGGGATACTACACTGCTGTAAATATGCACCTCATTTGGCCAGTGTAGACAAATGTGCCATGCCCCTCTGTGGTCTTTCAGTCCAGTCTCGCACCCATCCTGTGATGGGATAGGTGTACCAGACCTTTGCTCCTTTCCATAACTGTGACCAGAATCCAATAGGTTGGTGCATCCATTCAAGCTGCTGCCAAAGATCCCATCTATAACATCTTCGGTTACATGAACATGTAGCTCACAGGGCCTTGAGGAGTCCATAACACTCAAGGCCTGTATGATCTTGACTGCTCGGTTAGCAGCAGTAAAAGCAGATGCACTTGTCACATCCCAGTCCCACCTGATGCCCTTTCTTAATAACTGGTATAAGGGCTTTGGAATTTGTGCCGAGTGTGGAATAAACACTTTCTAGTCACCCAAAGGACCCAAAAACTCTTGTAATACTGTCACATGGTAGGGATAGGCAAAGCCTGGACCTTGTCTATGACTGCTTCTGGGATAACTTTAGTTTTACCCTACCAGACAATTGCCAAGAACTTTACAGACAAACCAGGTCCCTGAGCCTTGTTGCTGTTCACAGCCCATCCTTTCTCCTGTAGATGTTGCAGCAGTCTAGGAACTGCCCCTTTTAAATCTGCAAGAGAATCAGGTGTGAGCATAATATCATCAATGTAGAGATACAACTGCACTGTTTGCTGTTTCTTCCATGTGGCCAAGTCCTGGGCTACAAGTCCAGGACAGATGGTGGGACTGTTGAGATATCCCTGTGGAAGGACAGTGAATGTCTACTGCTGGCCTTCCCACATGAAGGCAAACTGTTCCTGACTTTCCTGTGCTATGTCAATAGAGAAGAAAGCATTAGCAACATCCACAGCATAATGATATGTCCCTAATTCATGGCCTAGGGTGTCTATAAAGGCTGCTATAGAGGGAACCACAGTATGCAAATTGGGTGTGACTTTATTCAGTTCCCTGTAGTCCATGGTCATATGTCAGGAGCCACTGGCTTTTTCACTGGCCACACTGAGGAATTAAAAGGACAATGAGGAGTTAACTTTATGAGGCACACCTTCTCCAACTTCTGTAGAGTTTCTCCAATTTGCTAGTGCCCCTAGGCAATTTGTACTGCTTAGTATTTGTCACTTGCCGAGGTACAAGCAGAGCTACAGGTGAGTACTTAGCAGGTTCTCTCAGACTGCCTTTACCACATGTATGCTCAGTTTGAACTCACCTGCAGTGGTCTGTAACCACAGGCCCTGCAGGATATCTACCCCCAAAATATATTCTGGAATGGGAGAAATGTACACGGTATACTCCTTTGGATGTAAACGTCCTATTACCAATGGATTTAGGCTTCCTTCAGTGTAATTGCCTTACACCATAGCCATTTATTACAGCAAGGGACCCGGGAAAATACTCAGGGTTGCCGTAATCAGGGAACATTCAGCTCCTGTGTCCACCAGCGCCAGGACATATTGTACATTCATAGGGGATCCAATGAGTTGCTAGTTCTACATGGGACCTCTGGTCTCCACCATGTCCCCCAAGGTGGGGAGCTTGACCCTCCCTTCAGTCAAACTGAAATGCCCAATCATCCTTCTGTGGGGGTAAGGGCCCAGGCAGAGCCTGAGTATTGTCCCCCAGGAAGTTTTTCAGGGACACAGGCCAGACATTGGACTTTGTCTCTGGCTTCCATGTCCTGGACCTCAGTGACTGGAACTGATGCTCTGGCTTTAATTGGTGCCATGGTTCTAACAAGATCCTTGTGGGCTGCCCATTAAGTTTTTCTTTTGCTATCCTGGCTTTTATCAAATAAACTCTCATCTGGGTCCTCAGGACCTTCATGGGGCCCTTTGCACCTCTCCTTTCATTCGTAGCCCATATTTCCTTCTGTGCACTTTTTGTTTCAACCTCCCCCAGATCTGCCAAAGTACAAGTAACCTTACTTATGGGTTGCCCTATGTGGGGGCAAGAATAGTCACTAGGGACCCAAAGAGAGATGGGGGAGCTTTAAGGAGCACAGATTTCTCATTCCTATGGTAAACAACTCCTCATCAGGGCCCCTGGGGTCCATATTTTAGATGAAATTTTTCATGCCCCGCTTCCGTAAAACCTGCTGGAGCTCTGCATACATTTTCCAGCTAGTGGGTAAGTATGGTAAATCACATTTACTTGACTAGGCCAAACTGTCCTGATGGCTGCTGTCTGCAAATACAGAAGCACCTGATTCCCTAAGGTCTGATGGGCACTTTGCAACCACTGCCAGGGGGAAGAGTGAGTCATTAGGGAAGCCAGTCTACTCATTTCAGAACCCAACATAATAATGTTTTGCACTCCCATATCCCAAAGATGTAAAAGCTGTATAGGCAGAGGTTCTGATGGCTTTTACCTATACCAGATGCTCATGTTCACCAGCTCATTCTGTGTATAAGGGTGGAACATGAAGTGCTCCACAACTTGGGGAGGGGGCAGCTCCTTCCCCTGAGGAGCCTGCAGTTGTTGCATTTTTATTTTATTAATTACAAGCAGGCAGGCCTTCAATACAGTAGAAGCTGGTGCCTCAGGCAGTGGCCTTGGCAACAGATCAGCCCTCGGCCCCACCCCCTCATCCTCTCCCAACATGTCCTCTACCATCTCTGGGGCTGAAGGTGCTGCTCTTTCCTTCTCCTCCCTCATGGCCTCCTGCAATGTGGATTCTCCTGATGTCTCCTCCCTCACTGCTGCTAACTTATCTTCCAGGAGTGTGAACTGTCTTCTTAATAGCTACCTCTCTTTCTTAAAAGCATCTCATGGGTCATCGCCCAGTTCCTCCAAGTGATGCTGAAGTGTATCTCTTTCCTGATGAAATCTCTCTCTCTCCTCAATAACACTTCCACTATCTCGAGAAAAAGACATCCCACAATCCCAGCTGCTACATGGCCATTCAGGGCCTCTGATGGAGGGCTAATCTCAGAGATTCTGGTGTCTTCACCCTTCCCCAATTCTGGGGAAGGCCCCACCCCTCTAGGTGGTGCTTTACCCTAGACCATTTCCCCACTAGGGGCTCCCCAATTGGAAGCCCCACAGATAGGGGGCTCCTGGGTGAAGCTGCACCCTCCACCACTGTAGCCACTGGGGCCTCTCCAGTATCCACAGGGGGTGGTTCCAGGCATCTTCCCACCATCTCTAGGGGCAGCCTGCCCAAGGGTTTCACCCATGTAGACAGATTTCGGGTTCAGAGATCCTGCCGACTATGCCAGATATAATGTTGTGGGGGAAATCCCAGGGCAAAATGCCTTTGAAACTGAAATCAGTCAAAGGGAAAAATAAAGTGGGAGACACCCATTTACTTCTTACAAGCAGTAATCCACTTCTGCTCTGGTGTGCCTCTTGTGACCAGCTGCAGAAGAAGAGGCCCCACCCAACCTCTCTGGTCCAGATAAGGCTTTGCTTGCCCTTGTAATTACCTATTGATGTGGAGATGGACTACTTCTCTCCACCCCTGGAAACACCTATTGATATGGAGATGTACTAAGGCCAGGAAAGAGATTCTGGAAACATTGCAATTTTACCCACAGCTTGCTCCAGAATTTCTATTAGGTGTATAACTTTGAGAATGGTTGAAGGAAGTGTAAGCTCTCCTAGCACTAAATTTGTGGCTAAGACATTTATGACTCCCAAAGTATTACTATTCTGAAAGGTAGCTTTTCCCTGATATTTGGGTAGAAAAAGAATTTGGTGAAGTGGCACCAGTTGCTAAACCCACAGCTTATGAGAGACTTGCACTATAAATCCTTCTTATGATTATTGGTAAGCAATATTTGTTGGTTGCAAGTAACAGAACCCAGCTCAAATTCATTTAATAAATGAATTTGGAATTGTGGACTTATTCATCTGCAAAATGCAGGGAAATATCTGACTTCAGAAGTGATTGGATCCAGAGGCTCAAATACTTACATAAAAATACTACCTATCCATCACTAGGCTGGCTTTCTTTTCTTTACATTAGTTTCATTCTGAAATAAATTCTCAACTTTATGGCTTCCACCGGCAGCTCAGGCTTATAACCTAAACAACCCCAGTGAAAAGAGATCATCTTATTATTAGAAATTCTCAGGTTTTGGCCATTGGCCCATTAGCCTATTGGCTCATCTCCTCATTGGCCCAGCCTAGATCATGTGCCCAAACTTGAACCAACCAGTGTGGTGCAAGGAGATGGTAACCTCATCAACTAGGGCTGGATCATCACATTCACTCGATTTGGGAGGAAATGAGTTCCCTCAAGAGAGCATGCCATCCAAAAGCATAATTCAAGTTTACTTTAATGCATTGCAGCATAAAATGAGTTGGAGTTACTCTTCTTCAGTTTGATCTAAAAGTGAATCACACAGTCCCTTTTGCAAAAGTGTAGCTTCTGACTTCATTAATATAGCATATAACCAACTTTAACATTCAGAGTTGCAACAGATTGATACCTACCTGTCAGTCTGAACCATGGAGCCAAACTTCTGACCTTCCTTAGAATCAAAATGGTGAAGGCATATAACAACAGAACAACAACATCTATATCTATATCTATCTATCTATCTATCTATCTATCTATCTATCTATCTATCTATCTATCTATCTATCTATCATCTATCTATCTATCTAATCTTTCAAAGTAAACATTTTGGTAATGCTGTATATTTTACAAATACAAATATACAGATATATATTTCCCCTTGGAAGCTTTTTGGCTCATGCAATTCTTTATAAATATCTCAGCAATAAACCCAGTAAAGATACTCAGAGCACTTTTGATTTCCATATTCTTCTCCAAATGCCTTCTACATCATCAAAATACATTTTGTCTATAACCAGTAGTTCTTCTGAGCTGTAATAAAGAATGCTTACTGTTTACTGTTATCCATACTTTTACTTCAGAAAGCATATCCACATGCTTTATTTCATTATTTCTCTCATATTATAATAAAAAGTATATGCTTCACACATATTTACAAGTCTTCTCAATCATTAAAGAAAGATCTCTACCAATCCTGAGTTGCGTTAAGTTCTAAGCAACTATAAAATAAAATGATCTGGTTCCCTCCTCTTACTGCTTCATTTGCGGAGCTTTGCCTGTGGAGTTCCGCAGCTTCTGCATTATAAGGCTTCTCATGGTCAGTTACTCCACAGCAGCTGTGTAGGTTTAGATAGTCCACCATGGCTTCCTTAGAAATCTTCCCCTCCCTTTGATTCCATTCTTTCTGTCATTTCTACTGGTCTCAAGTTCTGCCCATTACATTCTGGTTGCTTCTATCATTGGTCCTTCTGTTTTCGGTATGGTTTTATAGGCCAGCAGAGGCCTATCCAGCCACCTAGATGCTGCACCAATCCACATGGAGGCAAGGACAGAAAAGTCTCTTGAGGAAGAAGAAATCACCTGTGCACAGGTGAAAGATGTTCTTAATACCTGAGATGAAGTTGGAGTGCTATTGAGATAGAATTTGTCCAGGGACACAATGGTGTTCAAGTTGTGTTCCAGGCCAGTGTTAATGTTCTCCAAAGGACCCCAAGGGAAACATATGAATATCATCACGACAAATTAGGTGATTACATTGTTGTAGAATGCCTTTTTTAAACAGCTTTATTGAGGTATAGCTGACATACTGTAAACTTTAACGTATACAATTTGATGTTTTGGCATATACACTCATAAAACCAGCAACACAATAAAAAAAGTAACCATATCTGTTGGTCCAAAAGTTTCCTCATATCTTCTGTTAACAAGAATCTAAGAAACAGACACTTCTCAAAGTTTTGTCATATTTCCTGCCCAGAGCTAACCCTGGGCAGGAGTGAAATCAAAGAGTGAACAGTGAACAAGTCCTCATGTGTGCTTCCTAGCCTACTTGAGGGTCAAGGCTGAGGGGAGGCTGCATGCCCAAGTAAGTTCATCATACCCTCTTTTATCCCCAAATGACCTTACTTTGATTTACATAGATACACATTGGTTTCCCCTCAACACTTTTTTAAACTTTACAGGTTTTTGGTTATGTCATAATCTCTCTTTTTTTCTGGGCTTACTTCCAGACATTGTCTATAGAATTGGCTTCTAAATTTTAATTAAGAGCTCTTTTTGTGTGGGTCATAAATTAAAATGTTCTGAGTTTCTTTTTCCAGTGTCAGGTTCAAGGAAGTCAGCCAAATGTGGAGTGGCAGGAGAGAGGTGGATCTCTGGGCTCGGCAAATGCCTCCCTCACTGCATGGTCATTGATGTAGAGCATAGATTCACGACATGTTAGAACTGGAAGGCATCTTCAAGAACTAGCTGATAAAACAATGAGGCAGTCACTAAGACACCTAAAAAGGCCAGGTTAGTTACCCAGGCTGACATAGCTAGCGAGTGCCAGAGTATTCATGAAAACCTGGTTGTTTGACTCTTAGCCTCACGAACTTCTCACTGTGATTTCTCTTGCCTGCCATCTCTTGGGACTTTACTCCTTAAAATAAGATGGTGGGAAGTAGATAGAGACTATGGATCTTAAAAGAAATGTGTTTTATTTTTTTAAAAGGTAACAGAGAATGCTAAATATAGGACATTCCTCTTATTGGAAGTTCTTTGGCACTCAGTAAATACTATTATCACTACTACCACTAATAATAATGATTCACATTTATCAATGCTTACTATGTGCCAAAAAATGCTTTGCACACTTTACATGTATTGACTTACTTAACTATCACAAAACCTGTTATTGAAACTTGGACACAGATTTGTCAGATAACTTGCCCAGGATCATGAAGCTAGAAAGGATCATCATGACTTTTAGAAGTGTATATTTGTTAGTGTAATTGAATGAAGCTAACTATATACAGATTCCTCTCACCTATAAAAAAAGAGGTTTATGGGAGATATTCTTACTCTGGGGTCAAAAGACCAGATTTAGGAGATCTCAGAATCCCCTAAAATGGTAGGCATTTGTTTTACAGACCTGAAGTGTGCAAATAAGAAAAAAAAAAAACCACAGTTCAAGCAATTCTATTAAAAAAATAAGCAGAGATTCTGAATAAACATTTTTCCAAAGAAGACATACTGATTGTCAATAGGTACATGAAATGTGCTCAGTGTGACTAATCATCAGGGAAATACAAATCAAAACCACAATGAGATATCACTTCACACCAGTCAGAATGGCTACTATCAAAAAGATGAGATAACAAGTATTGGCAACAATGGGGAGAAAAGGAAACATTTGTGCCCTGTAAGTGTAAATGTAAATTGGTGCAGCCATTATGGAAAACATTATGGAGGTTCCTCAAGACATTAAAATAGAATTACCATATAATCCAGCAATTCCATTTCTGGATATTTACTGAAAGAAAGCAAAAGCACTAACTCATAAAGATATCTCTGCACCCCCGTGTTCATTGCAGTATGAACATTATTTACAATAGCCAAGATACAGAAACAACCTAAGTGTCCATTGACAGATGAATGGATAAAGAAATTATAGTATTTGTATAATATTCAGATAGAAGAAAGAAGGAAATTTTATCATTTGTGACAACAGAGATAGACCTTGATGGACATTTATGCTGAGTGACTTAAGTCAGAAAAAGAAAGAGAAATACCATATGATTTCACTTATATGTGGAAACTCTCCAAACCCCCCCACCAACAAAAAGAAAGAACCAAGCTCGAAGATACAGAGAATTGACTGGTGGTTGCCAGAGATAGGAGGTAAGGGGTGGGAAAAATGGGTGAAGAGGGTCTTAAGTACAAATTTCCAGTTATAAAGTAAGTTAAGGAAATGTAATGTGCAACATAGCAGCTATAGTTAATAATACTATATTGCATATTTTAAAGTTGCTAAGAGAATAGACCTTAAAAGTTCTTATCACACACAAAAAATTTGTATCTCTATATGGTAACAGATGTTAACTACACTTATTGTGTCATTTTGCGATATATGCACATATCAACTCATTATGCTGTACAACTAATAAAGTGTTATATGTCAGTTATATCTCAATAAAAAAGGAAGAAGGGTGCAATTAGATGGAGGGGGGCAGAAACAGGGTTAAGGGAGTTAGCATCAAACCAACTCTGGGCCAAGCATTGCCCCAGAGGCAATTAGGAGACACATAGCTGCAATTCAAACCTGTGTACTTCAAATTCTCTGCTCTCTCTGAACTATTCCGTTACTTTAGAGACCAGAAGGAAACTAGAAAAGAAGAGAGGAAGAGAAGAAAAATTAAGAGGTGGTCCCAGAACAACCAGGAACTTAGAACATTCCACAGGCAGTATTCTAATTTCCAGCCCTGGGAAGTGACAGACAAGAGAGGACCAATAATGGCTCCTGTAAACCAGAGACGTTCTACACATTGAGAAGTGAGAGTCAGGTAGGAGGATCATACTTAGGTATACAACTGGTCTACCTGATGAGAGGCGATAGAAGCTAGGCACTGGGCTACTTAAAAAATCACTTGTAACTGTAGATCTTTGTGTAAAATGCATTTATTTCAAAAAGTGCCTTCATATTACTGATATAATTATATCTTGCATTTGAATAGCAAGAAGTATTTTAAATATTTAGGAGGAATTCATAGCCTTTTCCTTACGTGATAATCTTCAAGCCCCTTTGAAAGGTAAGGCTGCACCATTCCACCCTGGCCGCCACCCTGTGGGCTGGTTAGAATTCACATCTCTTAAGACTGTCTCCTGCTCGGGGCTAATGCCTGTGCACTCTGTGCGCAGTGCCTCCTACCTAGAACTCCACAGTTGCTTGCCTATTTTTGGTTTCTGTAATCAAAACACAGTCCAGATTCAAGGAGGTGCCGACTCCCAGAAGACTTTGCAGTCAGCACTTAACTGCAATCAGCCAGGGAGCCGGAACCTTCCAACTGTGTCACTGCCGACTGAGGGAGAAATGGCTTCCTCAACAAGGCAGACTGTGTTCTTGTCTGTTGGGCAGTGCCCTGCAGGTGGGATGTTGTGGGTAAAATTGTAATATTGCCAGAATCTCTCACCTGGCTTTAGTGCATCTGCTTATATCAACAGGTGTTTCCAAGGAGTGGAGAGGAGTGGTCCATCTACATATCAGTAGGTAATTACAAGGGTGTGCAAGGGTTTGGACTGGAGAGGTTGGGTGGAGTTCTCTTCTGCTGCAGCCTGGTCAAACAGAAGGCACAACTGCTTGTAAGAAGTAAACGGGTTACCTTATTTCTCCCTTTGACTGTTTTGGTTTCAGAGATATTTTGCCCTGGGATTTTCCCCCTGGAGTTATAGGTGTCATATATGATTTTAGGGAGCAAAATTAAAATGAAAAGCTCTCTTAGATATGCTGCACTCTCCCTAGCAGTGACCTGGGAGGATGATAATTCGGAAGGTAAGTTTTCATGCACAGAACCAAACGTGTTCTCTTCCTACAACTTATAGAATGTGCACTTCTTTAGGAATTCCCTTTAGCCCAGACTTGGGTACTAGCTTTGGTGGGGTAATAGCCTCTGTTATTTTGGCTCTGTGGCAAAATCAACAGCAGAGAAGGACAGATTGGCTGTGGAGAAACAGCACCTAGCCATTCACTCCCAAGGGCAGGTTTGGGGTTTGATCTTTATATATCACCTACTAGTATATACCAAGTAAGAGGCAGGGGTTGCTGAATAAACATTTGTTGAATGTGAGTGTCTGGAAACCATGCTTATGTTTTTCTGCCTTTGTTTCCTGCTCATAAACTTCCCAGTCAACAACACCTCAGTGGGAACAAGGCCTTGCCTGAGCATTTTTGGGGCAGGGGGAAAGTGAACTCCCATGAGCATCTCGTGAAGAGAGTGTTTACTGAAACTTTGAGTGCTGGAGATAAAATCTGCCAGCTGTAAGCATTTGCCTAGCTGGCTCATGGGTCGGTCATCTAGTAGCAGAACAAAAGAAGACAAGAAATGTTATATTCACAACCTAGAGATATTTCTGTAGTATAAAGCAAGGGACAGGGATGACTACCATCACTGCAACCACCCTGTGTAAAATAGTATGTTAAGGAAATGACCTCAGGCCAATCCAGATGGGAGAGGTCAAGATCCAGCAAGGGTAAAATCACTCTTGTAATAAGGTGACAACCCTTTCTCCCAAGGTTGCAGAGAAATGAAGAAGAGTATGGATTCTAGTGACATGGCAGTCAGCTTGGATTTAAGGAGAGAAACAAACAAAAGAGTCCCTGAGGTAGAAAATGGCCAATGGATTCAGGACAGTAGTGTCTAGGTTTATTCCTAATTCTCTGCCAGTAATTACCTTCTAGTATGTCTGTTGTGAACTGACCTTAGATCATTTCACCATGTACAGCTCTTAGGTTCTTTTTGATAGACAACACAAGGTGAGGGTTAGCTGCTCCCCCAGCACGCTTACTATAATGAGGTTAACACTTATTAATGAAAACAAGCCTCAGACCACATTCTGCCACCTAGGTAGACATTTATTGAACAAACATGCACTCGTAAACAAGCTTCATACGGTTGACTAAGCATGTCCTTTAAGCTCATTCAGGTCCCAGCGCTCTGTCATTGCAAGTGCTCTGTGTGCCACTTCACGAGAAAGGTCACTTGAAAGATTCAGCACAGAATTCCGAGGCAGGATTCTGTAACTGTGCAGTTGTCATCTGTCGACCAGGAACCCTTCTGTGAACCAATAGGACATAGGACAAGGAGTAAGAGCTACAGGCTTGCTGGAGTCTTATAGCCTCTTCAAGCAAGGGCAGAAAATATTTCTAGAATACCTAAGCCAAACCACACATACTGAACACCTGTGAAGTCCATTTCTACCATTTATCAAGTTAATTGACAAGCCACTATTTTCACCAATAATAAAACCACATATGTCATTTGTTATGCCAATTAACTAAGCTTTAGGTGTTGAGGGAGACCTGGATAAAAATACAGTGCAGTTGTCTTAGCTGTCCCTGAGTGTGACCTTTCCAGTCTCTACTAGCTGACCACCCCTACAGGGTGCATTTTCAGTTATATTAACTGATGTTCCTAGAGTTGAAGCTTAGACTAAGACATGCATAATAAAATAGTTGTCTGTAGATGTCAAAGTATTTTAAAATAAACTGCAAACATGTAATAATTTCCAAACTTTATTTTAAAAAAGTGTTACGGAGAGTAATCACATGTCCTTGGGGCATGGTAAAGGAATAGAAAGAGTGGTGGTAAGAAAAGAAAGCAAGAATTGTAGCTGGATCAGGTTTTCAAGGTGAGAGAATTCCAGCAACTGTCCAGAGAATATAAATATATCATACATGTACCCACTTATTAGCTCTCCTATTTACTCAACCTCTTAATGCCCTCAGTTTCCTTATCTATAAAATGCAGATAATAGTACATACCTTATAAGGCTGTTATGACAATTAAGTGAGTTTATTTCTTAATCACTTAGAATGGTGCCTGACCATATAAATATTTGCTAAACAAATAAATCAAAAGTGATGAAAATATTACTTGATAGGCAGTCTTATGTAACTGCTCCTGGTTTTAGAAGAATAAGGTATTTTGCTTTGTTTTGTTTTTACTGAAACCAGAGGAAAAAGAATTTATCAATGAACTAAATACATTTAATTTTCATGGGTCAACATGTTAAAAATGTAGTGTCTATAATGATATGGCTTATTCAGTGCTAAATGCAGTACTGACACCGCCGAGAGCTTCGGGCCCCAGGAAAGGAGGCAGGGTGATGGTGGCTGCAAACATTATTTTCTTCCAATGTCTGGGGACTCAGGGATAAAAAAAGGTAGGTTGTAAAGAGCACCATCTTGTAACAGAAACCTGAATTTTCTTCTTTTTGTGTGTTTCCCAAGGTTTTCCTACTGAACCTATATTCCATAAGAAAATGCTAATGAACCAATATGCTTTATTTACAAGTTAATTTTTTAATGACCATTTTCCCATTGTCTGTTATTTTGTTGGAGGAATAGAGGTAGCCCATTGGTTGTCTACATAGCATTAAAATAAAAGGAATAAAATATTAAAACAATTTATTTTTATTTCAAAACTTGGTTTTAAAAATCTGTTTAAAATCACCATTAAAAATTTGTATATGCCAAAGCAGTCATGTGTTTGGCCTAAAAGTGTGTAGAAGTTTCCAAAGCTGCTGTTCTGCTCTGGGAAGTTGCTTGGCTATCTCCATGGAAACGATTGTTTCATGTGATTAGTAGTGTAAGTTTGAGCTCAGAAGGCAAGGAGTTAAGGTTGGAGAGAGAAGGTGTATATCCATTTTCTTCTCTAAGGAAAGAGAATATTGGAATATTAGAAAAAGACATTTGCTTAAAATCAAATTTTTTCTCAGTGTTAGGTTTTGTTTTGTTTTGTTTTATTTGCTTCAGAGACCCTGGGCCTATCTATCACTCAAGTCATTCATGCAAGACTTGGAAGCTCAAAGAGCCCAACCTGTAAAACTCGCTGCTCTTTCTATCTCACTCAAAGGATCTGCAGATTCAATGTGGAGTCAACATATGCAAAGGTTATCAGAGTTCTCAAGGATAATTTGATGAAGTCATTCATCCATTTATTCATTCATTTGTTCACCATTTACTGAGCCCTGTAATGTAAAAATCACTGAGCTGGGCACAGAAATAAAATAAAAGACTCTTGTCCTCAGGGAGGTCACCAATAAGCACGTCAAAGAGAGAATTAAACAGAAGTTATAAGCCATGGCTAATGGGTTTGCACATGGGAGCATCAAGACCCTACACCAGTGTATGATATTTCATGTAAATTCCATGGAGGCAGGAGTTTGTTCATGCTACACAGGCAGAAATTGGCTCCTATCTGCAATATTAGTAAATATTCTACAAATCTTTGTTAAATGAATGATCAAACAAATGAATAAATAAATGGAACAAATACATATGAAATTATGAAAGATGTGAAACTATGATATAAAGATAAGAAGTGATCCCTGCCCTCATGGAGTTTATAATCTCTGAAGGAGGAGAAAGGCACTCATAGCTATAATTTAAGTTTGTATATTATGGGTCTGTTACTTGAAAAATTGTTTTAACAGGTTTAAACAATAACAACTAATATTTTCTGAGTACTGTGTCATGTATATGGCACTAAGCATGTTATACATATTTTCTCACTTGATCCTCACAACACTAGGTTGTTACCCTCCTTTTACACATGAAGAAACAAAAATTTAGTAATCTTCCCTGTGTCATACAGCTACTAGGTCGCACGGCCATACCTTAACTTTTATATTTTATCAATAAATAGAGGTCATGTAAATCCTGAATTCTTTGCATTGGAGACTCCAAAATATTCATATCAAAAGACTCCAGAAGGCTCATTTCAAAACACTGATGCAAAGGTGTTTTTCTTTAAAAGTTCCTTTAGTCCTTCAACCGTTTTTCAAAATTACGGGAACTCTGAGTTCACCCTGATGACATGGTTATTTTTGCCTCTCTGGAAAAAGCAGGTTAGACTAAGACAGTCTCAAGAAATCCACAGATGTGGAAATAGGAATCTGCTTGAATAACAGTGCCCTTAATGCACTGAGAGGGCTCTGGGCTGAGTCCTTCTAAACTCTGCCTGCAAGAACTCCTCTTCTGAGAACTGTCCCTTCCACCCCCATTTATACGGCCCACACGGGAGCCCCCCGCGCAAACCTGACATGATCCTGCCGTCACGGCCGTGGCGGTTGGTCCTGGCCGGGGCCCCTGAGCCAAGCCTGCTCATCCCAGGCATGGTTGGAGTCCAGGGTGCCTACCTTGCCCAGACTGGACAATTGCTGTCTTTCCTGTATTGTTTATAAGTAGATTTGACAAAAGTAAGTTTGTTTCTCTCCGGGAACCCAGACCGTAAAATGTAAATCCAAGAGTATCTTCTGCTACTTGGATTCCACCTTTACTTTGAGCAAAAGAAAATGAAACAAATTTAGAAGAAAAAGTCAGAGCCAGGGTCCACACTATCACAACGACTCCTTTTGGCTTTCTGCGGCTCTAGCTCTGGGCCGCTTCAGGGCGTAGGGAGGAGAGTCCTGCTCAACAAAGAGGCTGGATCCTTGCTTCTGATCCCAGGTGTTCCCAGGCCCACCTGCGCTTCCCGGAGGTATTCCAAGATCCTCAAAATAAACTTGCCCCTTCTACGCTTTCTAGCTCAAGTTTTTGTTGGTAACAGTGTTTTCTCTCTCTCTCTTATTTTGCTATGATATGACAGCCTAGAGAAATAGCCACCCTGCTTCTGGGGCCTTCTTCCTTCCTTGGCAGGAGAGCCACCGTGGCCTGCAGAGAAGGGACACCTTTCCTTTCCTTGGCGGTGACTGCGACACCCACCCACCACTGCTGGCGACCTCCAGGGTGCTCACTCTGCGCTGAGGGTGGGGACAGGCGCCTTAAAAACGTTATTTCTTCTGATCTCATAAGTGTTCTCTAAGATGAGGTATAATTATAATACTCATTTTGGTCCTGAGAAAAATTCATTTGCTCTAGGTGACAAAAGTAGGGAATAAATAAGGAAGGGCTGAGCTTGGGCGTGAGACAGGCCAGGTGCTGCGGCCTCGGTGGTGCTCCTCCCTTCCGCCTGCTGTGCTGATCACGGGCTCCTCCCCCACCGCCCACAGCCTCCCCTCCTGGTCTCCGACTCCAGTTCTCCCCGCAGACCCAAGGGGCGCTGCTGACAACAGCAGTTTGTTTTCACGCCAATTCGGCCTTTTCCTTTTCTCTTTCTGGCCTCCCCATTCGGGGCACAGTGTGACTTTTTACCTGCACGTGGTGCTGCTCTTCTGACTCATCCACTTGCCCAGCAGCCCCACGCCCTGGTCCGGGTGCTCCCCAAGGGCAGGGGCCCTCTGACCAAGCTTCCGGGAATCTCTGAGATACTGGTGAGGCCAATGGATTCCACCTAAATCTGACTTAGTAAAGCAGCAACTCTCTTTGGCTTCTCACTGACTTAACTCTGTGCTGCTTCTTGAAAGAGAGAGAAAAGAAGTGAGACTCACTCAGAGAAACTGGGCCCAATATCTATTTTGAATGGGTTTTCACTGGAGCCTAAAACACTGCCATCTGAAACCATAGAGGGGTATGGCCTCTCTGAGGCAGGGGCATCAATTATTGAGAAGTTGCAGCTGCCCAGCACATAGTCGTTACCTGGATGGAAACCTTACATGGCAGATGCGGTGGGGTGGATACTGCAGCTGATCAGAACGGGGGTGGGATGCAACCGCCTGACATGGGCCTTTCTCTCTGGCTCATTGGATCTGCATGTTAGACTAAGCCTGTTTGAAACCCCCATCACTGATGCTGGATGCCTTCCCAGCTCAGAGAATGAGCCCTTCTGGAGTCTGCCAGCCCTCATGAAGGGCATCGCTTCTCAGTACGCTCTGCTCGGCTCCGTCCAGCTGGATCCTTTCTCTCCCATAATCAGCAAGGTACTGATTTACTTTCCATTTCCTAGAAATGTGCTGATATGTCTAATTAGCCAAGAACATTTTCTGTTTGGTTAGATAGTCCATGCCAAGAAGAAAAATATTATTATTAAGGTTTTCTACACCCTCAAACTGTGTCCCACACCCCCATCTGCGCTATTGGCATGAAGTTACACAGACATTATGCAGCTAATGCTCAATTACACCGGAGCTGGGAATCCAGACCTCAATTTTCTCTTTTCTTTTACTCCTGTGATTGTTTCTACCTGTCGTTGGACAGGCTTGGCTTTGTCATCATCTCTGCTGAAAGGTGGAGAGTAGAAGTACAATCTGAATCTGTCAGTTGCATTGCTGTCCAAGCAGCTCTGGTGGAAGATGTGGGCAGAAGGGCACCAAAGACTGAAACGAAGAGCAGGGATCTCTACTCCTGCCCTTCTCCCTCTTCCCATCCCCTTGTTTTCATAAAGAACTGCACACTGCATCTTATTTCATTCTGCCTTTGCAAGTGAGACTGAGCTTTCAGAAATATTTATGCCACTTCAGACTTGGGGAATGTGTTACCTTCAGAAGGGCAGAGCTGGTTGATTAAACAAGGCTAACATGAGGAAATCTTGCCAATCTCAGTTTTGTCTATGCTGACAGCAAAAAGCTGACTGCCTCCAGCCAGGAGCAGCTTTCTCAGGGGGGTAGACTTCAGGGGGCTGCTCTGGAGGTCCCCCTAAGCTTCAGGAAGGGGGTCTCCTGAGGTCCCCAGAAAGGGAGAAGGCCAGAAAGATTAAATAGCTCCAAATAAAGAGTTGTTTTTCCCAAACTATTGCTGAACACTCGAACAACCCAAGATAAGGAATTTTTCCACCCTGTCTACAGCCACCTCCCTTTCAGCAGATTTAAGCCTCTGCATTCAGGTGAGGGAGCTCCTCTATCTAGTGGGGCTGAGCTGAGGGCACCCAGGACACAAGTCAGCCTCAAGATTTTCTAGCCACCCTGGATGACTGGACAGAGTTTCTGATTGAACTTCAGGCTTATGCATGGTGTCTATATTTTAATATTCGAGAAACTGCTTTGTTTCATATATGATTTATAGGCTGAAGCAAATAATGCAAAAAGGAAAAAGACAGAAGATATGCTAGCTTGTAAGAACTTTTGTTTTTTATGAATTTTTTATATTAAAAATAAAGTCTTTAAAATAAAAAATATAGTAGTGAGGATCTAATTGTGCAGAGGTGTTAGGTATTGAAGAATGAAATAATTTATTCAACTATATTTCCAACTTTTAATATTCTGGGTATAGTGACGGCTTTCATTGTGTGAAGAATCCAAGAGCTCAGACAGTTCTTAACAACACTTGTCCTGATGTCCTATTTTCAAGTAGGATTTTCACTCATATTCAGGGATTTGACCAGTTGGCTCAATTATGCTTAGAAAAAGGAGTAAAAAAAAAATTCAGTGAGTTCATTGCAGTTTTCAACCCTCAAGTTCTTTATAATTGTAAGATTCATCTTATCACATGTGCAGGAATAAGCACGCCTCTGTTGTCCTGTGTTAGGTCTCAGCGTTCTGAAATCATTGTGAAGTGGGCACCTTCTGCCCCCAGAAAAAACAAACACAGTCTTAGTAGTAGCAGTCAGGAATGTGCTGGGGATACTGGGAGGGGACACAATGTTTCTTCATAGTTGCCACTGATACACTTTCAACTATTGCCTTCCCGTGTTGCGTTTGGCTCCCCTTTTTCTTGCATCCCTTCCGTGTGGGCATTTTTCATTTGGTTGCTACGCCCCCAGTTTCTCTTGCTCCCGCCCCTTTTGGTCAGGTTGGTGAGACTCTTCTCTTGTGCTGCAGGTTGTATTGGACATATCTCTGCACATATAGGACAAAAACCCTCTCTTACTTTGATACTGACCTCTTCTCAATGCCTAACTTTGATGCGTTTTGTTGCTACAAGGTACACTCCTTAGCGGGGGTAAGGATGGGGGCATAAGGATGGGAATTAACAAAAGAGGTAAAGATGACAGAATCAGGTATTTCTACATCTTTTAAGGTTATAAACCAACAAAACCAATAAAAAGGTTTTTTTTCAACACTAATCTGATTTTAGATCATTCAAGAATTTTCAAACTACTAGCAGATATTTTACCCCTTTCTGAAAGTTGCACTTCAAATTTATAAAATAAGCATAGGCATACATTTGAAAAAAACATAATCTTAGCAGTTGGCTTTGAATTATGTTGAGATCAAAAGCTAGAGTTACTTTTCTCTTCTTAAGGAAGGCTTTAGGCTCACCAGGGAATTGGGAGATTGAATCACCCAAAGGACCAGCCATTGCCGAGAGCGGTAGCCTCTCGTTGTCATAGGGTAGAACTGCCTTGGGCTGAATTGATCTTTCTAGCTGTGCCCTAATATATGGAGTCACTGCTGTGAGCATTATTTTTAAGGAAAAGGAGCCAAAGTTATTTTATTAAAACAAAATGTGTAAAAATTGGAATTGACAATTTCTTGTCTTTTGCTGTTTACAAGGAAGCCATTTGATGTAATGGAAAGAGCACAGAATTTGTGATTAAACAATCTGCATTTAAGTGCAGCCCCCTGGGAAAATCACTTAAAATCAGAATCTAGTTTGCTTATCTTGTAAATGTGATGGTAATAATAATCAATACAATGTCGTAATGGACAAAAAAAATGGGAACCTGACTTGTAAACCATTAAAGCACTTTGAAAGTGTAAGGAACTGTTTAATTTATTAAGGAAATTAGACAATAAAAATGAAGAGATTGTAAGAGACTATTTTCATTGGGGAAAAATTTTAACAGCCACAGGGAAAACAAACACATGCCACAGAATAAATGGGTGATCCTTCTGAAAGAGAAACTCTAGTAAGTTTTTTTCCTACGTGTCTTATCTGGGGTAATAACAATAATGTTCAAAATGCTTGCCATGCATTATCTCATTTTAATCATGCTATCATCATCCCTACTTTCCAGATGCAGGGACTGTGGCACAGAGAAAATATTTTTGTTAAGATTACACAGTCAATAAATGGCAGAGCCAAGATTTAAACTCAAATCATCTAGCTCTGGAGTCTGTGTTCTTAATTATTATGCTATTTCCAATTATGTTAACAGACTTAAATTTTCTCTAGGGTATAGACAGAAGTTCTCAGTTACTGAATAAAGTTTTCTAAGCTACAGACAAATGACATTTATGAAAGTGAGGGATATCCTACATAGTTCCAAATAAGCACTGAAGTGCTGTATTGTACTTTGTGAATTCCATAGCATGTAAAATATCAAAGTTCACTGAGCAAATAAAGGATTTTGCAAATACTTTAGTAGTGTGTTTAATAGCTGGGTCCTCAGATCCCTTTTTTCAGGAAGATTGAAGTGAACCAGAACCTTGGATTCTAAGTCCCATTTGCTCATTCCAACAATGAGCAAAGAAATAAGGACATAAATATGTTTTTTAAAAATAGATTCTGTTTTTATTACTCTAGTGTGGCTATTTCATAGTCCATAAATTTCCATCATTTGAACACTGGATATAATCACACTTTAGTTCAATAGGTAGAAGAGGGGTGTGGGATAAATTGCAATATTTCCAGAATCTCTTACCTGACCTTAGTCCATTTACATATACAGCTACAGCTTCTTAGAACCTCTGGGGCAAGGGGTGGAAAGAGGCTGTTCTCTCCTCCCCTCTGCTGCGTAATGAGTCTGGCACCTGTCAGTCACTAAACAGCCCAGGAATTTCTCCCAGAAGGGGCAGGTGGGGCGGCAAGCTGTGCTGTGACTGCAGGGTACAGGAAAGACCAAGTGGGCTTTTGCTAGTGGGGACAGGGAGAAAGGAGAGAGTGTGCGCTAACAAAACCTTTCCCTAGACTGACTTGGTCACACTGGTTTATTCGCCCTGGGCCAAGAGAGCTTCCCCACAGAGATGCAAGGGGTTAATGACTACAAGTTATTGTCTGTAACATCTATTCAGACATTTGATGAGGGATTTGAAATTAGTGATATGCATGGTCTTTTCTTATCTTAACATCCTTTGTGTCTGTGCTTTAAAAGATATTGTGATTGTTGATATTACTAGTTCTGCCATTTTTCTTCACATTTCTCTCAGGCAGCATCAGTGGCTAGATGGTACTTAGCACCTAACAGGACCTCAATGAATATATCTGTTGAATGAATAAATAAATGCAAACATTTTCACCATTGTACCATGGCAATTATGATACATATCAGATGTTAGCATTTCTGAACTGAATTCTCTTGAAATCTCTATTTATATTGAACTGCTATCTGAGAATACAGAGAAGTTTGAGTTAGGTTATTGTTTATTTTAAAAGGTGTGTCAGGATTTTAAGCTTTCTTTGTTTAATGTAGGAAAACCATCCTCTGAAGAAGGCTAACTGCCTTTGTCTGAAACTCTGCTCTAGATCCCTGCAGGGAAGAGAGTTCCTTGAATAAATAACTCTTGCTATCTATTTCTTATTATATTACTCATGAAATCATGGTTAAGCCTTTGGCCTGGGCAGACTTTTACTTTAAGCTTAACTTGGTAGACAGCATTTACTCAGCTCCTGTGGATGAAGTGAAGGTTCCTATGGCCAGGATTCTCACCTGGCCCTGGTTGGCTAGCTCACTACACATGTGTGGTCAATATGTTGTTATTGACTCTATATAAAGAGCTCAACCCAGTGCTCTGGGTGACATGGTGGCATGGCTGCTGCACAGCTGCAGGAGACCAGAGGCTGGAGTGCTGGCAGCACCGAGGACAGAGATGAGATGACTGTGGGGGCAGAAAGGCCCAGAGGCAGAGACCAGCTTGCTGCATGCAGACTTGCTCTGAGTGGATGGGATTCTAGCGATTGACCTGCCACCATGGGAATAAAGTTGGGTAAAAACCCTTTAACCCCAAGAATGTTCTGTTGTCATTCCTCAGTCTCACTGAATCCACAGTGAACTCGTCTGAGGCTGAAACCCATTGGCAAGACAGCTTCCTGCTAGAAACCTCACCAAAAATGAAAGTAAGAGAGTTTTAAAAATTGCAGAATCCCTCAAAAAATGTAAGAAAAACAACAAAATAAAAACACAACAACAACAAAATAACAAAAGCAGGATGAGAAGGAAAAATGGCAGTGTGAGAAATGAGGTGGAAATCTCCTCCCAGAACCACATATATTATGAAAATATACCAGATACAACCATTTCTAAACAAGGGACTAGAAGTAAGAGTGCACCAGCCAGTCTATATCTGGGAGAAGTGAACATCTCGCAGAAAAGGGTAAAGTAAAAAAGCCATGACACAGCAGGACCTGAGCACTCCCCTAAACCCAGTTCACAGGTGGGAGGTAGAGAATCAGAGTGGAGAGGGAGTAGAAGTCCAGGACTACTAAATACCCAGCCCTAGAAATCTACTCTGGGAGCACAAACCCACATTGCATGGTGCTCTGGAGATTAGAGGGGGTGAAAACCAAAGTCAGAGACTGAGACTGCAAACAGGTTCCACAACCAGCTGCTCTGGAACAAAAGAAGGGCAGGTGCTTGGAAAGACTTCCTAACAGTGAGAAGGCTGCTAAAGGAGCAAGGATTTAGGAGAAGGAACTGGTGGACAAAATCATCCTGGCAAACTCATCCCAGCAGGTTGGGAAATTTCAGAAGCTTCAGGCGCTCCATTCCCCTGCTGGCAACGCAGTCCCAAGGCCCCTCACTGCGATAAGCAGCCTACCACTACTTCCTGCCCACCAGCACCTGCACGCAAACCCGCTGTCCCGCATTTGCTTCAGACCAGCTGGAGAGCAGCCCTGCCTAAAGCAACTTCACAGCTAAACACAGAGGCTTCTCCCTGCACACAGCTAACCAGCCCTGACAGTGGAGGTAGGCACTGCAGCTGGGAAGCAGGAAAGGGCTTTGTCCTCCCAACAGATACCTGCACAGCTAACCTGTGACCCCTGCCATCACTACAATCCAGCAGAAGGGAAGCCCCACCCATGACAATTTAGGGGATTAACCCAGAGGCCACTCCCAGTGTGTGGCTCACTAGCCCTGACAGCAGAGACAGGCACTCTGACCAGGAAACAGGAAAGGGCTTTGTCCTTCTGGAAGACACCCACACTGCTTGACGGCGACCCCTGCCATCACCCCAGACCATCCCCCACCTACAGCAGTTTAGGGGATTAATTCAGAGGCTTCTCCCTGCACGTGGCTAACCAGCCCTGACAGCAGAGACAACCACTGCAACTGGGAAGCAGGAAAGGGCTTTGTCTTTCTGGCAGACACCTGCGCCCCTCGCCTGTGACCCCTGCCATTGCTTCAGGCCAGCCTGGAGCCCTACACATGACAATTTAGGGGATTAACCCAGAGGCCACTCCTGGTGCATGGCTCACTGGCCCTGACAGTGGAGACAGGCACTGCAACTGGGAAGCAGGAAAGGGCCTTGTCCTCCCAGCAGGTACCTGCACTACTCACCTTCAACCACTCCCATTGCTCTGGTACTGGGAAGTTCCAAAGAGCAGAGCTTCTGGGCACTAGAGGGTGCTGCCTACAAAAATCTAATATTTCTTGCTATTCAATAAGATTATGAAAAGGCAGAAGAACCTTGTTCAATCTAAAATCCCTCAAGCACCAGAAAGAGGGCTCTCTGAGACTTAAATCACCAATCTTCCTGAAAAAGAATTCAAAATAAATGCCATAGGCATGCTAATGAAGCTACAGAAAAATGTTCAAGAGCTAAGTGGTGAATTCAGGAGGGAGACAGACACCTTAAAAAATACAGTGGCTGAAATGAAACAAACAATGGAGGGATTTAAAAGCAGATTGGGTTAGATAGAGGAGACTGTAAAATGGAATGGAAATTAGAGAACAGGAATACAAAAAAACAGAGGCAGGGAGAGAAAATTGGATCTCTAGGAATGAAGGAATATTAAGAGAACTGTGTGACCAGTCTAAATGGAAAAATATTCACATTATAGGGGTACCAGAAGAAGAAGAGGAGAGAAAGGGATAGAAAGTGCCTTTGAAGAATTACTGAAAATGTCCCCAGTCTGGGGAAGGAAATTGTCTCTCAGGCCATGGAAGTGCACAGATGTCCCAACACAAGTAAACCAAGGAAGACAACACCAAGACATATAATAATTAAAATCGCAAATATCAAGGACAAGGACAGAGTATTAAAAGCAGCTAGAGAGAGGAAAGATCACCTACCAAGGCAAACCCATCAGGCTATCATCAGACATCTCATCAGAATCCTTACAGGTGAGAAGGGAGTGTGGCATGATATATTCAGTGCAATGAAACAGAAGGGCCTCAAACCAAGAATACTCTACCCAGAAAGATTATGATTTAAATTTGAAGGAGGGATTAAACAACTCCAAGATAAGCAAAAGTTGAGGGAATATACCTCCCACAAATCATCTGTATAGTGTATTTTGGTAGGACTGTTATAGGTGGAAGTGCTACTAAGGCTAAGTATATGTAGAGAAAATAAAACCACAGTAAAGGAAATAGACCAATTAAATACTAACCAAATGCAAAGTTAAATCAGCTATCCACAAAGTTAGTCAAAGGAAACACAAAGGGTAAAGAATACGACACCTAACAAAGAAAGAGTAGAGGAGGAAGAAAAATGAGGGAGAGAAAAAAAGAATTCTCAGACTGTTTATAATAGCATAATAACTGAATTAAGTTAGACCGTTTGATAGTAAAGAAACTACCCTTGAACCTTTCATAACCACAAATCCAAAGCCTGTAATGGCAATAAGCACATGTCTATTGATAAGCTGCCTAAATTAAATGGAATGAATGCACCAATCAAAAGACACAGTTACAGAATAGATAAAAAAAGCAAGACCCATGTATATGCTTCCTACAAGAGACTCATTTCAAACCCAAAGACATAACACAGTCTAAAAGTGAAGGGATGGAAAAAGATGTTTCATGCAAACAATAGGGAGAAAAAAGCAGGAGACATAATACCTGTATCAGATAAAATAGACTTCAAAACAAAGAAAGTAACAAGAGACAAAGATTGCATTATATAATGATAAAGGAGTCAGTCCAACAAGAGCATGTAACTATTATAAATATCTATGCACACAACATAGGAGCACCAAATATATACAACAAATACTAACAGAATTAAAAGAGGAAATAGAAAGCAATGGATTCATTTTAGGAGACTTCAACACACCACTCACTCCAAAGGAAATATCAACCATAAAGAAAATAAGTAAGGAGACAGAGTCACTGAACAACACATTAGAACAGATGGGCCTAACAGACATCTACAGAACACTCCACCTAAAAGCAGCAGATCACTAGGCCACAAAAAGAGCCTCAGCAAATTCAAAAAGATTGAAATTTTATCAACCAACTTCTCAGATCACAAAGGTATGAAATTAGAAATAAATTGTACAAAGAAAACAAAAAGGCTCACAAACATAAGGAGGCTTAAAAATAAGCTCCTGAATAATCAATGGATCAAAAATGAAATTAAAACAGAGATCAAGCTATCTATGAAGACAAATGAAAACAACAGCTCAATGCCCCAACTTCTATGGGATGCAGTTTTAAGAGGAAAATATAGAGCAATCCAGGCCTATTTAAGAAGGAAGAACAATCCCAAATGAACAGTCTAAATTTGCAATTATTTAAACTGGAAAATGAAGAATAAATGAGGCCCAAATTCAGCAGGAGGTGGGACATAATAAAGATCAGAGAAGAAATAAAGAAAAGTGAGAAGAATAAAACAATAGAAAGAATTAATGAAACAAAGAGCTAGTTCTTTGAGAAAACAAGTGAAATAAATAAACCCTTAGCCAGACTTATAAAGAAAAAAGAGAGTGTACGCACATAAACAGAATCAGAAATGAGAAAGGAAAAATCACTGTGGACACAACAGAAATACAAAGACTTATTAGGGAATACTTAAAAAAATTATAGGCTAACACATTGCATAATCTAGAAGAAACTCTTTCTGGGAAAATACAACCTTTAAGACTAACCCAGGAAGAAACAGAAAATCTGCACAGACCAATTACCAGCAATGAAATTGTATCAGTAACCAAAAAACTACCCAAGAAAAAAACCCCGGACCAGATGACTACACCACTGAATTTTATCAGACATTTAGAGAAGATCTAATACCCATTCTCCTTAAAGTTTTCCAAAAAGCAGAAGAGGAGGGAATACTTCAAAACTCATTCTATGAAGACAGCATCACTCTAATACCAAAACCAGGCAAAGACACCACAAAACAGAAAATTACAAACCAATATCACTGATGAACATAGATGCAAAAATATTCAACAAAATATTAGCAAACCAAATTCAAAAATACATCAAGAGGCTCATACATCATGATTAAGTGGGATTCATCCAAGGGATGCAAGGATGGTACAACATTCGAAAATCCACCAACATTATCCACTATATTAATAAAAAGAAGGACAAAAATCACATGATCATCTCCACAGATGTTGAAAAAGCATTTGACAAAGTTCAACATCTACTCATGATAAAAACTCTCAGCAAAATGTGCATAGAGGGCAAATACTTCAACATGATAAAGGCCCTATACAACAAACCAACAGCCAACATCATATTTAGCAGTGAAAAACTGAAAGTTTTCCTATAAGATCAGGAACAAGACAAGGATGCCCACTCTCCCCACTTTTATTCAACATAGTACTGGAGGTCCTAGCCATGGCAATCAGACAACACAAAGAAATAAAAGGCATCCAGATTGGTAAGGAAGAAGTTAAACTGTCACTGTTTGCAGATGACATGATATTGTACATAAAAAACCCTAAAGAATCCACCCAAACAGTACTAGAACTAATATCTGAATTCAGCAAAGTTGCAGCATACACAATTAATGCACAGAAATCTGTTGCATTCTTATACACTAATGATGAACTAGAAGAAAGAGAAATCAGGAAAACAATTCCATTCACAATTGCATCAATAGGAATAAAATACCTAGGAATAAACCTAACCAAGGAAGTGAAAGACCTATACCCTGAAAACTACAAGACAGTCTTAAGAGAAATTAAAGAGGACACTAACAAATGGAAATATATACAATGCTCTTGGATAAAAAGAATTAATATTGTCAAAACAGCTATCCTGCCCAAAGCAATCTACAGATTCAATGCAATCCCTATCAAAATTCCAATAGCATTCTTCAATGAACTAGAACAAATAGTTCTAAAATTCATATGGAACCACAAAAGACCCTGAATAGCTAAAGCAATCCTGAGAAGGAAGAATAAAGCAGGGGAGATAATGTTCCCCGACTTCAAGCTCTACTACAAAGCCACACTATCAAGACAATTTGGTACTAGCAGAAGAACAGACCCATAGATCAGTGGAACAGAATAGAAAGCCTAGATATAAACCCAAGCATATGTGGTCAATTAATATACAATAAAGGAGCTATGGATATACAGTGGAGAAATGGCAGCCTCTTCAGCAACTGGTGTTGGCAAAACTGGACAGATGCTTGTAAGAGAATGAAACTGGATTATTGTCTAACTCCATACACAAAAGTAATTTCGAAATGGATCAAAGACCTGAATATAAGTTATGAAACCATAAAACTCTTAGAAGAAAACATAGACACAAATCTCTTGAACATATACATGAGGAACTTTTTCTTGAACATAAACATGAGGAACTTTTTCATGAGCATATCTCCTCAGGAAGGCGAAATAAAAGCAAAAATGAGCAAGTGAGACTACATCAAACTAAAAAGCTTCCATAAAGCATAGGACACATTCAGTAGAACAAAAAAGCATCCTACAGTATGGGAGAATATATTCATAAGAGACATATCCAATAAGGGGGTTACATCCAAAATATGTAAAGAGCTCACATGCCTTAACAACTAAAAACCAAATAACTTGATTTAAAAATGGGCAGAGGATATAAACAGACACTTCTCCAAAGAAGAAATCCGGATGTCCAACATGCATATGAAAAGATGCTCCACATTGCTAATAATCAGAGATATGCAAATTAAAACCACAATGAGATATCACCTCACACCAGTAAGGATTGCCACCATCCAAAAGACAAACAACAACAAATGTTGGCGAGGTTGTGGAGAAAAGGGAACCCCCACACTGCTGGTGGGAATGAAAATTAGTTCAACCATGTGGAAAGCAATATGGAGGCTCCTCAAAAAACTAAAAATAGAAATAAATACCATTAGACTCAGAAATTCCACTCCAGCCAAGATATGGAAGCAACCCATGTCTGTCAGTAGATGAATGGATAAAGAAGAGGTGTTACACAATGGAACATTATTCAGCCATAAGAAGAAAATAAATACTACCATTTGCAACAACATGGATGGAGCTAGAGGGTATTATGCTCAGTGAAATAAACCAGGCAGAGAAAGACAAGTACCAAATGATTTCACTCACCTTTGAGTATAACAAATCAAAAACTGAAGGAACAAAACAGCAGCAGACTCACAGAACTCAAGAATGGACTAGTGGTCACCAAAGGGAAATGGGTTGGGGTGGGTTGTTGTGAAGGGATGGATAAGTGGATTAAGGGGTATTAAGATTAGCACACATAATATAGGGGGAGCATGAGGAAGGCAGTGTATAGCACAGAGAAGACAAGTAGTGACTCTATAGCATTTTACTATGCTGATGGACAGTGACTGTAATGGGGTATGTGGTGTGAACTTGATAATAGGGGGGAATGTAGTAACCACAATGTTGCTCATGTGAAATCTGATTGTAAGATTGTATATCAATGATACATTAATAAAAAAAAGCAGGATGAGTAGTAACTGTCTCAGCAATGGAGAAAGCCTGCAAGCAAACCCAATTCATCAAAGCCCTAGGAACTGGAGGCAATAGGCCCTTTAGTAATTGATGGTTTGGATAAGACAAAAAATAAAAGGATTAATTGAAACAATTAGATCCCCAGATGCACCCCTCCCTGCAACCATTCCTTAGCCAGGTAATTATCCCTCTCCTACTTCAGCAGAACCCTGGACTTCTCTAGAAATGGTGTAACAGAGAGTCCTTCTGTTAAGGTGGTAGAAATGGTGTAACAGAGAGTCCTTCTGTTAAGGTGGAAATCACCTCTGGCACAGTTAAAGATGGGGAAAAATATCAAAAGTGGGAAGATTAAATGAAGAGTTATATCAAATGTACAGCACACTTTCCCCAGCTGAATCACCAGGGCATTGGCCATTAAGCAGGAGATGGGTGTCACTTGAGCAGCCCAGTGTTCAAGCCCTAAAGGAAGTACTAAGGATTCCCAGTGAGCGTGTCTAACCGAGGCAACATCCAGTGACACCAAAGGCAGCAAGCCCTCTCTCTGAACACCTGGAAATTCCAACTAGCATTTGTTTTTACTTTTTTATTCTGAAATCATTATAAATTCACAAGACATTGCAAAATATAGTATACAGAAGTCCTGTGTACCCATTAGCCAGCTTCCCCTAAAGCTAACAAATAACTACAGTGCATTATCAAAACAAGAAAATTGACATTGTCATAATATTTCCAATTAGCTTTAAACATTTTCATTTTTAGATATGACTAGATGGCCAAAGATGATCAGACATTTCAGGAAATATTTTTTAAAAATTAGAAAGAATATCTTGGAGAAACTAATATTGTGACTGGCATTGAAAATTTCAAAACTTAAGAGAAAAAAGAAAACAGGATATCTATAAGAATATCTCATTTCTATGACCTCTTTATTTTTTAACTCCAAAACAACAACATTTTTAATATAGTTAATATACTACAAAACTTTTCTTTAATCTACTAAAAGGCTTAGCTCTGAATGATGTGTATATTGTTGTACTAAGTACTGAATGCTGGTTTAATCATAATTAATGGATCATTTAAGAAAAATGAGGCACATATAGAAAAGAAATGGTGGAGAAAAAGAACTAAATCCTTAGCTTCCACAGAGCTGTAATTATTAATACTAAAATTTCCCTAAAGCAAAAAGTGGTACAATAATCATATTGTTTAGAGATAGAGAGGTAAATGGTAAAATAAACCACACAAACCACACAAACTTAAAGAGGCCTTTGGGGAATAGGAAGTGGGCAAAGGGTTGGGCAGATTGACAGCTGTTTTAGTTTAATTTTGCTTTAAATAATAACACCTATGGAAATTTTGATTTGTTTAACTATGCACATGTATCGTTCTGATAAAAAATAAAAATTAAGTCCAAAAATAAATCACAAAAAAGTAGGATTAGCCCAGAATAGGTAAGATTTCTGCAAAGAGCAAAATGATAATCTGGGAGAAAGACTGACAGTATTTTACAACAGTTTTATAGGACTTCTATAGAAGGAATGGAGAGTAATTACTGTAAGGATTCTCAAACAGTTAGGTGCTAAATGGTAAAGCAATACTAAAGAGGCTAGCCTGCATTAAGTTCCTGTTTCATCAGGTGCAAAGCATCATCCTGATGGGTGGGTCTATGCCTATTACCAGTCCAGCATCTCTTCTTCTATTCTTCAACTCCTCCCCAATCCTCATCTAAAAAGAGCACATTGAAGAGACAGGGTAAGGAACATCTTTCATGATATTGATGCTGATCATGAGTATCTCCAGCCTAATAAACAGAGACTTTTCCAGTTGCCAAGAACAGGATTCTTTCATCTACCCTATGAATAAGATCTTTGCCATTAGCCATATGAATCAAGTGAAGTCTAACATGTTGTCAAGTTTAGAAATCCTGGCATTGTATAATTTACTTGGAAAACAAATAGTCTGAATTTCATATATCTAGAATGTTAGTTCTTTAAGCTTTTTAGAGATATAGATGGAAAGGGAGACAGGAACATACACTGCATTAGAATAATTTCATCAATTTACTGACTCATTAGACAAGAAATAAAATTTATTCCTAGTCTAAGGTGCTGTCTTGCCAATGGATTTCAGCCCTAGACAAGTTCACTATGGATTCAAAGAGACCAAAGAAATGACAGTGGAACATTCTTGGGGTGAAAGGGTTTATACTCCAATTTATCCCCACGGTAGCAGGTCAATCACTTAGAATCCCATCCACTCTGAATGAGTCTGCATGCAGCAAGCTGGTCTCTGCCTCTGGGCCTCTCTGACCCCGCAGCTGTATCAGTCTCTTTCTTTGATGCTGCTACCACTCCAGCCTCTGCTCTCCTGCCACTGTGTCACTGTGTCACTCAGATCACTGGGCAGAGCTCTTAATGTTTTTAAATTATTTTTCTTATTTTTATTAAGGTATCATTGATATACAATCTTACGAAGGTTTCACATGAGCAACATTGTAGTCACTACATTCACCCGTATTATCCAGTTCCCCCGCCACACCCCACCACAGTCACTGTCCATCAGCATAGCAAGATGTCATAGAGCCACTACTTGTCTTCTCTGTGCTACACTGTCTTCCCTGTGACCTCCCCCCATACCAAGTGTGCCAATAATAAAGCCCCTCAATCTCCTTCTCCCTTCCTCCCTACTCAACCTCCCCTACCATTCTCCTTTGGTAACCGCTAGTCCCTTTGTGGAGTCTGTGAGTCTGCTGCTGTTTTATTACTTCAGTGTTGTTCTTTGTTATACTCCACAGAAGAATGAAATAATTTGGTACTTGTCTTTCTTCACCTGGCTTATTTCACTGAGCATATTACCCTCTAAGCTCCATCCATGTTGTTGCAAATGGTAGGATTTGTTTTCTTTTTATGGCTGAATAATATTCAATTGTGTATATGTACCACCTCTTCTTTATCCATTCATCTACTGATGGGCACTTAGGCTGCTTCCTTATCTTAGCTATTGTAAATAGTGCCGTGATAAACATATGGGTGCATATATATATCTTTTTGAATTTGTGATCCTGTTTTCTTTGGATAAATTTCTAGGAGTGGAATTCCTGGGCTAAATCATATTTCTATTTTGAGTTTTTTGAGGAGCCTCCATCCTGCTTTCCACAATGGTTGAACTAATTTTCATTCCTACGAGCAGTGTAGGAGGGTTCCCATTTCTCTGCATCCTTGCCAGCATTTGTTGTTCCTAGTCTTTTTGATGTTGGCCATCCTAACTGGTGTGAGGTGACCTCTCATTGTGGTTTTAATTTGCGTTTCCCTGATAATTAGGGATGTGGAGCATCTTTTCATGTGCTTGTTGGCCATCTGAATCTCTTCTTTGAAGAAGTGTCTGTTCATATCCTCTGTCCATTTTTTAATTGGATAATTTGCTTTTTGGGTGTTGAGGCATGTGAATTCTTTATATATTTTGCATGTTAATCCCTTATCAGATGTGTCATTTATGAATACATTCTCCCATACTGTAGGATTTTTTTTGTTCTACTGATGGTGTCCTTTTAGTACGATGTAGTCCCTCTTGTTAATTTTTGCTTTTGTTTCCCTTGCTCAAGGAGATGTGTTCAGAAAAAAATTGCTCATGTTTATATTCAAGAGATTTTTGCCTATGCTTTCTTCTAAGAGTTTTATAGTTTCATGACTTACATTCAGGTCTTTGATCCATTTCAAGTTTAATTTGTGTATGGGGTTAGACAACAATCTAGTTTCATTCTGTTATATGGAGCTGTACAGTTTTTCAAACACCAGTTGTTGAAGAGGCTGTCATTTCCCCATTGTATATCCATGGATCCTTTACCATATATTAATTGACCATATATGCTTGTGTTTATATCTAGGCTCTCTATTCTGTTCCATTGATCTATGTATTTGTTCTTGTGTCAGTACCAACTTGTCTTGATTACTGTGGCTTTGTAATAGAGCTTGAAGTCTGGGAGCATAATCCCCCCTGCTTTATTCTTCCTTCTCAGGATTATTTTGGCTACTCAGGGTCTTTGCGTTTCCATATGAACTTTAGAAATATTTGTTCTAGTTCATTGAAGAATGCTGTTAGACTTTTGGTAAGGATTGCATTGAATCTGTAGATTGCTTTAGGCAAGATGGCCATTTTGACAATATTAATTCTTCCCATCCATGAGCACAGGATGTATTTCCATTTGTTAGTGTCCTTTTTAATTTCTCTCAAGAGTGTCTTATAGTTTTCAGGGTATAGGTCTTTCACTTCCTTGGTTAGGTTTATTCCTAGGTATTTTATTCTTTTTGATGCATTTGTGAATGGAATTGTTTTCCTGATTTCTATTTCTGCTAGTTCATTATTAGTGTACAGGAATGCAACAGATTTCTGTGTATTAATTTTGTATGCTGCAACTTTGCTGAATTCAGATATTAGTTCTAGTACTGTTTGGGTGAATTCTTTAGGGATTTTTATGTACAATATCATGTCATCTGCAAACAGTGATAATTGAACTTCTTCCTTACCAATCTGGATGCTTTTTATTTCTTTGTGTTGTCTGATTGCCGTGGCCAGGACTTCCAGTACTATGCTGAATAAAAGTGGGGAGAGTGGTTTTTAAATATTGTACCATTGTTGCATTCCTGGAATAAGTCCTACTTGATCATGAAGGGTGATCTTTTTGATGTATTTTTGAATTTGGTTTGCTAATATTCTGTTGAGGATTTTTGTATCTATGTTCATTAAGGATAATAGTTTGTAATTCTCTTTGATTGTGGTCTCTTTGCCTGCTTTTGGTATTAGAGTGATGCTGGCTTCATAGAATGAGTCTGGAAGTAATCCCTCCTTTTCTACTTTTTGGGAAACTAAGGGGGATGTGTATTAGATCATCACTAAAAGTCTGATAAAATTCAATGGTAAAGCCATCTGGTACAGAGGTTTTGTTCTTACGTAGTTTTTTTTATTACCAGTTCAATTTTGCTGCTGGTAATTGGTCTTTTCAGATTTTCTGTTTCTTCCTTGGTCAGCCTTGGAAGGTTGTATTTTTCTAGAAAGTTGTGCATTTGTTCTAGGTTATCCAGTTTGTTAGCATATAATTTTTCATAGTATTCTTTAATAATTGTTTGTATTTCTGTGGCCTCCATAGTGATTTTTCCTTTCTCATTTCTGATTCTGTTTATGTGTGTACACTCTCTTTTTTTTGATAAGTTTGGCTAAGGGTTTATTTATTTCACTTATTTTCTCAAAGAATCAGTTCCTGGTTACTTTGATTCTTTCTATTTTTTTATTCTTCTCAATTTTATTTATTTCTTCTCTGATCTCTATTATGCTCATCCTTCTACTGACTTTGGGCCTCATTCGTTCATTTTTTTCTAATTTCATTAATTGTGAGTATAGACAGGTCATTTGGGATTGTTCTTCCTTCTTGAGGTAGGCCTGTATTGCAATATACTTCCCTCTTAGCACGGCCTTCACTACATCCCACAGATTTTGTTGTGTTAAGTTATTGTTTCATTTGTCTCCATATATAACTTGATCTTTGTTTTATTTGATTTTTGATTCATTGATTATTTAGGAGTATGTTGTTAAGCCTCCATGTGTTTGTGGGATTTTTTGTTTTCTGTGCGTAATGTATTTCTAGTTTCATATATTTATGGTCTGAGAATCTGTTTGGTACAATTTCAATATTTCTGAATTTACTAAGGCTCTTTTTGTGGCCTAGTATATGATCTATTCTTGAACATGTTCCATGTACACTTGAGAAGAATGTGTATCCTGCTGCTTTTGGATGGAGTGTTCTGTAGATGTTTGTTAGGTTCATCTGTTCTATTGTGTTGTTCAGTGCCTCTGTCTCCTTACTTATTATCCTCTAGTTGATCTGTTCTTTGGAGTTAATGGTGTTTTGAAGTCTCCTAAAATGAATGCATTGCATTCTATTTCCCCTTTTTATTCTGTTAGTATTTGTTTCACATATGTAAGTGCTTGTATGTTGGGTACATAGATATTTATAATGGTTATATCCTCTTGTTGGACTGACTCTTTTATCATTATGTAATGTCCTTCTTTATCTCTTGTTACTTTCTTTGCTTTGAAGTCTATTTTTTCTGATACAAGTACTGCAACTCCTGCATTTTTATCCCTATTGCATGAAATATGTTTTTCCATCCCTTCATTTTTAGTCTGTGTATGTCTTTGGATTTGAAGTGAATCTCTTGTAGAGAGCATATAGATGGGTCTTGCTTTTTTATCCATTGGTGCATTCAGTTCATTTACATTTAGGGTGATAATCGATAGGTATGTACTCATTGCTATCACAGGCTTCAGATTCACGGTTACCAAAGGTTCAAGGGCAGCTTCTTTACCATCTAACAGTCTAACTTGCTTAGTATGTTATTTCAAACACAATCTAATGGTTCTTTTTTTTTTTCTTCCTTCTTTTTCTTCCTCTTCCACTCTTTATATTAGCTGTCATATTCTATACTCTTTGTGTATCCCTTGATTAACTTTGTGGGTAGTTGATTTAATTTTGCATTTCCTTGGTAATTAATTGGTTTACTTCCTTTACTGTGGTTTTATTTTCTCTTGTGAGAGCTATTTAGCCTTAGGAACACTTCTGTCTACCGCAATCCCTCCAAAATACACTGTAGAGAAGGTTTTAGGAGGTATATTCCCTCAACTTTTGCTTATCTGGAAATTGTTTAATCCTGCCTTCAAATTTAAATGATAATCTTGCTAGTGGAGTATTCTGTTTTTGAGGCCCTTCTGTTTCATTGCATTAAATATATCATGGCACTCCCTTCTGACCTATCAGGTGTCTGCTGAGAAGTCTGATGATAGCCGATGGATTTTCCTTTGTATGTGATCTTTTTTCTCTCTCTTGCTTCTTTTCATACTCTGTACTTGTTCTTGATCTTTGCCATTGTAATTATTATATGTATTTGCATTGTCTTCCTTGGGTCCCTTGTGTTGGGACATCTGTGCACTTTCATTGCCTTTGAGAATATTTCCTTCCCCAGATTGTGAATGTTTTCAGCAATTATTTCCTCCAAGACACTTTCTATCCCTTTTTCTCTCTTCTTCTTCTTCTGGTACCCCTATAATGTGAATATTGTTCCATTTGGATTGGTCACACAGTTCTCTTAATGTTCTTTCATTCCAGAGATCCTTTTTGTCTCTGTGTGCCTCAGCCTCTTTGTATTCTTGTTCTCCAATTTCTATTTCATTTACAGTCCTCTACCTCATCTAATCTGCTTGTGAATCCCTCCATTTTTTGTTTCATTTGGGATACTGTATTTTTCAAAGTTTCTATCTGTTTCTTGAAGTCCTCCCTGAGGTCTTGAATATTTTTCTGTAGCTCCATGAGCATGTTTATGATTTTTTATTTTGAAATCTTTATCAGGAAGATTTGTGACTTCAGTTTTACTTCACTCTTTTTCTGGTGTTTGTGGGATTTTGGTCTGTAGCAGGTTCTTTTTTCTGTTTCATATTTGTATTGATTTCTCTGGAGTAATAACTTTGTGTAGGTATTGCCCTCTAGTGCCTAGAAGCTCTACTCTCTGGAGCTGCCCATCACCTGGAATGATGGTGGGGTTTGAAGGTGAATGACTTCCATCCTGTCAGGAGGAAAGAGTTCTTTCCTACTTCCTGGCTGCAGTGCCTGCTGCCATCAGCCATGCATGCAGAGAGGAGCCTCTGTGTTACACCCCTGTAGCTGCCATAGGCAGAGCTGCCCTCTAGTCAGGCTGGTGCAATGGTGGGGGCAACAGGTCTGCAAACCTGTGCCTGCCAGGTGGAAGGAGTGGCAGGCTATGTATTGTGATGGGGGACCTTGGCGTGCATCACCAGCCAGGAGGATGGAGCACCTTAAGCTCCTGAAAGTTTCCAACCTGCTGGGCTAGTGTGCCAGGATGATTTTGTCCTGAGCAGCAAGCTCTGTGTGATCCTTGTTCCTTTAGCAGCCCTCTCACTGTTGAGAAATCTTTCAAAATGCCCACCTTTCTTTTGTCCTGGAGCTGTGGTGGGGAGAGGGCATCATGGCTTTGCTACTTTGCCCTTTCCCATGAGGTCTTCTCTTTTCCCCAGATGTAGGCAGTCTGTCACAGTCTTCTTTCTGGTTGCTCTTTCAGGAGTCAATGTATTGGTTGTATTTTTGTATTACATGTGATTTTTGGAGGAAGTTTCTGTATCATCTCTCATGCCACCATCTTTAAGCCCTCAGGGGAGCTCTTTATATAGATTCAGTAACAATGTATTGCCCACATGTGTGTAGTGAGCCAGATGACCAGGGCCAGGTGAGAATCCTGGCCATAAGAACCTTCACTTTATCCACCAGTGCTGATTAAGATTAGGTTAGGTGACTAACTAGAGGGTAAATGTGTATTTTTTGTGTTCTAAATATTCTTCTAGGGCTCTTGCATTGGTCAACAAGAACCTGTGAATGCAGGATGTAAATAAGGGATTTAAGGGGTGTATTTGTAGGAGGGATGTATATACAGGAGATGTGAGGTGGGAGTGGGGTCTGAGAAGATAATCATATTATCCGATATTTTAAAGATACTGTGGGGAAAATTGAAGTTCCAATGGCCAGGATCCTCACCTGAACCAAAACTACTTGATGATGTAGTTGGCCTGTAGCTAGGCTACTGCTTCCACAGTGCTCTGGGCAGAGGCAGAGGCAAAGGAGGTTTACAGACGTGCACACTGTTGGATGTAGGCATAATAATTCTATTGTTTGACCTGGAGAACAAGCCAGGTAATAAACCCTTTTACCCCAAGAATGTTCCATTGTCATTCTTCAGTTTCACTGAATCCATAGTAAACTTGCCCAGGGATGAAACCCATTGGCAGGACAGATACTTTCAAAATAGTTTCAAAGGTATTTTATTGTATAAATTGTGATGCAACCAGGTCTAAATTAGTTCCAGTGAATTCTAATACATAGTCAAAGTTATCTAATAGTGAAATATTTCATTTCTTCATGTAAGTGATAATAGCTATGGGTTGTGGTTTGAAAGTAGTTTTGTAGCATAGCAAAGAGTAATACAATTGTATCAATTTTAGCAGACATAACCTGCATTTCTTTAAAAATATTAATCTTTATTAAACTTAAATAACTGTGTGAGTAGATGCTAACTCAAGAGCCATTTAACTAGTGTTTCTGGAAGAAGTCTCATTCTCTAATCTGATTTTCAAATACTCTTACGTGAATTCAATAAGTATCTCAGGTTTGGTCTTTATTTTTAAGCTGCACACATTTTGGTATTGCATGGAAGATTTTTCTTGCTAGCCCTTCTCAGAACCTTTAGTTGTCTCACATTTTGAAAATGATGCACAATGATGCACTTGTGATAGAACCATTTTCTCAAAACCACAGATCAAAAATAAGTTCAATTGTTTGTAGATCTTTTCCTGTAATATGGTGCCAGTTCACAGATAAGAGACAGAAGAAGGAAATAATTTGTCAATGTTAGTGGTAAACTGAGTGGCTTCTGAGGGAGAAAGAGAAGACAATGGCATGGTCTAAGAATTCCTTTTCTTGCCAAGAAAGAATACCCAGGCAGATGGTTGTCATATCCAGATGTAGCGTTTCTTTAACTGAATACCAGATGGAGAACATATTCAAAGACCCTCCCTCTAGTGGCAGCGTCTTTCCCCACAGTTCATCCAGGCTGTCATGACTGCACCACCCCACAACTCCCCTTACTCACAAGGTCAAACCTGGCAAGAGGAGTCTAATCAGCCCATGTTGATTAGAATTTAGCTCTTAGAAGGAAGGAGAACTCACAGGGAATTATAATTTAGGATTGGTAGGTATTCTACTTTTAACTGGTTTTAAGGAATCATTCTCTTATACTAAGAAAAACATGTGTAGATTTTCAGAATTGAAAGGGAATATGCAGTTCTTTCTGTTCCTGCCTCTTTTCATCATGCACCCTACCAAGGCAATTGCCACCCCTCTTCCTCCCCCCACCCCCCCACCACTGCAACATGCTCCCTTTCATATCCTAATCAGATCAGGCTCACTTGCATGCTTGAAATATCAGGGTGTTCCATCCAAAGGTAGCTTGTTTATTCACTTGGCCCCCAAATATGTGTTCAGAATTCATCAAAAGAAACCATTTCTATTGTACTATCCAGATAGCAGGAATAGCAGTTGGAGCACAGTTTTAACTCCTAAGACGGATGGATGGATGGAGTTGCAATTTACTCAAAATAGAACAAGATTAAGATAAGTGGAAAATATCCATACATTTTATTTTTATGTCTCTAAATCCATTCTTTATGGAAACCAATCCTTTCCCCTTTTCCTTATGGCTCCATGGAGCTATTGATCAAGGGGTCTCACCATTCCTACCACAGTGGTAGATTATGTGACCTAGGCTATCCATCAGAATCTCCCATCTAAGTTGGGAAGAAGACTACTCAAGGGTAGGCACATAACCTGGAACCAATCAACAAACTTTTAAGGATTAATACAAGATACTGGGGAGAAACTGGGTCTTTGGTGAAAGCCTGGAGTTGTCAAGGTCTACCTTTGCCATTCCTTAAGGACAGCCTGCCAGAAACAGAAATGCATCAGACAAAAACACAGCGAAGAGAAAGAGAAATGAAGTCCTGTGTGAGTGCTTGGGTCTTCTTGTGCTAAATAAATGGCACATTGTCTTATTTGAAGTCACTATACATTTTTTCCTTAAGGATTTCATTTCCTTATTTGAGAATGTACTATAGTCTAGACTGATTTAAAACTCCCCAAATGAAGTACATATCTTAAAAGAATGGTGAGAGGCAAGTACCACTGAAAATAAATATTATGCCAAAATATCTGGCAAAACCTTTTAAACTTCTAAGTGGGGTCTCAAAGAAAAAAAATCAAACAGACTAATTCTTATGCCTTCAAAACAAGACCAGACAGATCACTAAAGAAAAGCTACAGGGAACAGCAGTCTCAGCAGGGGGACAGGGGATAAATGAACAAATCTCTTCAAACTCTGCTTTCAATAATTCTACAATAATTGTCTGAAGCTGTTCTTAATTAGGCTCAATTATGCAATTAGTCTGAGTTATATTATGAAACATTGATTTACAGAATATGACCACTGAAGGCTTAGGTGCTGAATGTAGTAAATGTGTCACAACCCTGTGTAACAAAACTGCAGCAGGGAGCAGAGGGAAGTATTGATTTATTTATAATGATTTTATGTCCAAATTACTTTTTATTTCCAGTTAATGAATGTAATGTGCATATAGGGAAGAATTTATTTGAAAGTGCCCTCTATTCATCAAGGAGGAACAGAGAAATGTGCTAGAGGTTGTGTGGCTGCAGGGGAAGTTCATTTGCAGGGATCTCTGAACTTGCAAGTTTCTGAAAAGGCAGGGTTAGGGGAGGGAACTAGGGAAGAAACCACATTTGCCACTTTCTCCATGAATTTATTATAGAAATTCCTATAATCCCTCTTTGAGGAGCTTTTCAAGATGACATATGGGATGATGTGCTGAGATTCATAAATATGGCACAATCTGGAAAACTAATCAGATTTATTTCAAAAGCCAAGGTTAATTCCTAAGGAATATGTTAGTGATAGTCCAATTTTGAAAAGCTGAGGGAGGCATTATGAGAGTATACATTTCAGCCTAATTCCATAAGTAATGGTAGTGATGATAGTTAACATTTCTAAGTGGTTACTATGTACTGGGCTCTGGACTAAGCAACGTACTCCTTTCAATAATATCACTATTAGCCACATATTGTAGATGAGGAGATTGAGGAAACAAATATGGCTCATCTTCTGGAGCATCAAATTTACATCTAATTATAGGGAAAATGGGTAATTTGCTTTTGTCACTTAAAACATGTTTATATTCGTGGTGGATTTCACTAATTTCTCCAATTCTTCACCATCCCTGCAGCCATGACCTTTAACAGTGACTTTGCATTACTTCCATTATAAGTGTGCAGTATATTTCCCTGCCCCTGATTTTGGTTTGGCCATGTGGCTTATTTTGACTATAGAAGTGTTAGTGGACAGGACAGGAGCAAAGGCTTAAAAAGTACTTTACATGATGAGTCTTTCTTTCTCGGATCCCCGTTACAGGTCTGCTTCCTCACTGTTCCCAAGAGGACAAAGAAGGACACGGTGATTCTAGCTGAGCTGTCCCGGTCAAGCCTGAACCATCTTGGTTAACTCCTTCCAGCTACCTGGGCGTCTCTTAGCCCAGTCAAACTGATGTATAAATTTAGCTTTCATAGGGCATGAGTACAAAATTTTACTGCCAAATAGACTTTGATTCAATTCTTGTTCCTACCATTTTTTTTTAACTATAAGACCTGCTACAAATTACTTGAATCATTACCTTTCCTCATCTGAAAAAAGGGGTGCACCTGCCACATGGTGTAGCTGGAAGGAGTAAATGAGCTATATTTATGAACTGCTTATCCAGAGACTAACACATAGCTATTATCATTATCTTCATTATTTCTGAAATAAGCATAAATTCTAGACTCATGCAGTCCCGTCATTAGTTTTTCAGACCTGTTGGTATGTTTACCATATTATCCTGAAGTTAGCTATAGCCTTTACTAGGTCAGGGGTCTGTTCTTCTAGAATATACTCTTTAACAGGATATACTAATATTTACTTTTCATCCTGAGTATACATAAAGACACTATATTGTCATTCTTGAGTATTGCTTCTGTGGAAAGGGAGAAATTAGAAAAACACTTTGCCAAGGCCATTTTTTTTTTTCCTAGCAAAGCAGCCTAGAGGAAACAATATTGCCCCCTACTCTCCAAATCTCTGTCTCCTTTAGACAGTTTCTCTAAGAAATAGACTAAGTTCCTTCACCTCACCTCTATCATACTTCTCAAGATTCACGAAGCAGTGTTCCCCACACCCTCTCACATGCTAAGCATGTGTGTGGAATTCAGAGAAACAAGATTCCCTCCTGAAAGTGGTCTCAGCAAGAGCATCCAGCTCAGTAGGGCCACAGGAAGGCCAGTGCTGGAATTTAATGCTTTGCCCTTGTGAAGAAAGGCCCTCCTGCCTACATTATTAAAAAAGTTTTCCTAGCTAGAAAAGCAATGTAAGGACCTAAGGGGCCCACTCTCTCCCATCTTACAGAAAAGATATTGAAATGGAATCAACACTAATGCTACAAATAAAAGCTGTTACTCAATGGAGAAAAATTGGAAGTTTGAGTAACAAGTATTACAGCTGCTGCCTGTTCCTAAAAGCATGTTCATACAGGGAAGATACTGATCACAGCAACATGCTATACTTAAGAAATCCAACAAAAGTTAAGTTATTATTGAAAAAGGAAAGAAAACAGATCACAGAAAACCAGCATCAGTGACATGTTACAACTTTCTTTCTTTTGGTTTCACATATTTGTAAGCTGCCAGTCTTTATAATAATTGACAAAACAGTGCAGGCATTTTGCTTTCTGGAAAATTGGATGTCATATGTCATGACTCAGATCCATCAGTGATCAGTTAAATTGGGCAGTTGGACCTGTGGGGGCACGTCTGTTCTCACACTAATGATTTGTTTATTTAACTTTTCTTGTTAGAGTCTGTCAGCCCATCAAAAAGGAGATGCTGGTTTTAAAAATTAATCTTGAGAAGAGAATAATAAATACAAATACAGTGTTTTTGGTCAGTTCAAGTTAGTTCTCAATCAATGCCATTTTGAAGCACTAATTATAATGAAGACAACAGAGATGAATTAAATAATCAGGTATACACACTATCATGAAAGGGCCAACTTAATAGACCCAATCTACTAATTTTCTGATTATTTAGAACAACAGCAAAATAATCTTTTCCATCTATTGGACCTCTGCACGGGCCTTGAGTACTAGATATTCTTAAGTAGCCGTATCTTATAAACATACCAGTCAATCACATATTCACAAGATGATTAACTCTTGCTCTTCATAAGGTCTCTGGAAGCCTCCAGAAATTAGCCTTCCCCTATGCTTTCCTATAAGACATTGTTTAAATAGTCTCAACTACTAATAGTGAATGTTTCTTGACCCTTCCATGTCTACAGTGTCAAGCTCAATGCTGATCTCATCACTCATTGTTCCACTCTCATTCCTCCCTCTGACATGCATGTGCATTCAGTCTTACTTTGATCTTGCAATTACTCACTGCTTACTTTTGGGTCAGAATGTGCCTTGCCACTTTCCACATCAACCTTGTCATTTGGTGGCTGGAAGATTACAGCAGGTAGAAAGGACCATCATTATTTGATAAGCCCATTACACAGTAGATATTTACTAGCCATATAGCATATGTTATCTTACCATCATTTAATTCTTATAGAACTGTTAGGTGGGTGTTATTGAGACAGGGACCGTGTGTGCAGTCAGAGTAGGGTGAGGGCCTCCAGAAAATGCAAGGCAGGATATCTACAGTCAGAGCAAGGTAACTACATGCAAGGAAACCCCCTACTAAAACTCTGTGTTAAACATTAAGCTCTAGAGTCATTCTTCAGTGAGATCAGTTAATATTCCCCAGATAAAGAAGAGTAGCACATGTTTTTATTATGCTAATCATTTATAATCATGTGTAAGATTCACTTTAGCATGCTGAAGGCCCAGGCCTATGTGCTCTTTCCTCCTTCAGATCTGATGAGGTGATTTGCAAACTGGGCAACTAATTTAGCAAGTAAGCCCAGGCATAAACAACAAAATAAAAGGCAAGAAGGATTCCGCCTTAAAGATAAGATTGTATTTTAATACTCAGGAAGTTAAGAAGTTAGACGTTCTTAACTTACTCTTTGGCAAACAATACCTCAGCCCACCTTGGGGACTGGGCAGGTGGCCTTGTTTCATATGCTCCCAGACCAAGCTGGTATCTCAGGAAAAAATTATCAGAGCAGGAAGTTGCTTGTGTTAAATTAATTCTAAACATTCAAGGACCACTTAACAAGTCCACACCCCTAAGCCTTTTTTTCATGTTCTCAAAAATCCTCAACTGCCTATAAAACCCCTAGATGATGCACCACCCTGGGCTCTCATGAGCTCTTTTCTTTCACTGTTATCTCTAAATAAAAGCCTGTACCTTGCTCTCCTACCCTGAGTGTTTGTGAAGCTCATTCTTCGGCTTCATGAACAAGAACCCCAGCATCATCTTTACTTCCATTTTCAAAATGAGGAAATTGAGGAAAGCAGCCTGGCCTGTAAGAGTTCCAATATACAGGAACTTAAAGGAGTTCTGAGAATCAGCCTTGTTTACACAGTAGAATCTTCTAGAGAACTTTTAGAAATACCTGTGCTAAGCTTCACAGCAGATCAATTATGTCAGCATTCTTGAAGTGGTACCTATGTATTTTAAAAGCTGTCTAATGTGTGGCTAAAGTTGAGAACTACTGAATGAAAATCTACAATGTGGGTGGAAGAATGCAGTGATTCTTGTCTTTTTGAGATTCTGATGAAAGTTCTATGTCATGCATCTCACCAGACTAACATACGTACATAAATAATTAGATGATAGCTATAGATAGATGACTGATAGATAGATACATAGATACAAAAATCGACAGACAGAACTAGAATCATTGAGTACTATGAAAGGTCACTCACAGACCTTATGGGAGGCAATGAGCTTTAGACTAATAACTATTGGTTAGAGTCTCAGCAAAGCCAGAAGCTTAGGCTGCACAGCTGATCTGTCACCAATGTGCTTATTGTCTGTTTCCTTTGTTAAAGACACTGACTTGGAAATCTTGAGGTATGGTTGCAAAAACATATTTAGCAAGTCCCTTAAGAGTTCACCATCTACTGTGGGTCACAGAACATGCACACAAATACTTCACTACAAGGGAGTGAAAAGAGCACAGATGACTAGCACAGATTAGATCTGCTCCAGGAGCTTGAAAGAGCAAGAAATTCCTTCCAAATGGAGAAATGAGGGAGAATTCCATCAGGAAGGTAGGTGATCATCTTAAAAGGAAAATGTCAAGTGCGCTGGAGTTGGTATAGACCCGTGTCACTGAGACAGGGGCCATGGGTGTAGTCAGAGCAGGGTGAGGGCCTCTGCAAAAAGAGCCCTACCAAAACTGTATTAAGCAATTCAGCAAAGTCAGAGTCACATTAATTCTCTAAAGTAAGATATCAAACTAGGAATATAAACATTCTTCAGTGAGATTAGTAAAAACTAAAAAGCCAGGAGTAACTTGGCCTGTTTGAATCCTCCAGGTAAGAAAATACCTCAGCATAGTCCATGTCTTCATTGTGTCAATTAAATGAGGCTATTGTAAAATTTACTTTAGCCTATTAAAAGGCCCAGTTTATCTTTAACTTTACCCAGATGCTGCTTTTCTTCTTCCAGCCTCTAATCAAGTAATATGTAACCTAGGCAATTAATATATCAGGCAGGCCCAGCCGTAAACAACATAGTAAAAGGCAGGAAGGATTCCACCTTAAATATAAGATTGCATTTCAACACCCAAGAAGTTAAGAAGTAAGATTCTTAACTTACCCTTTAGCAAACAGACAATAACTCAGCCCACCTTGGGCAGTAGGACAGGCAGCCTTGATTGATATGCTCCCAAACCAAGAAACTGCTATTCTTGGAAGAATCAAAGCAGTAAATTTCTTATGTTAACTCTGAAGAATAGTCCAGAAAACTGATAAGAAACTTAGTGTCTCTTCAAAGACCATTTGGTGGGTCTGCATCCCTAGCCCTTTGTCTCTCAACTGCCTATAAATCCCCAAGACAACACACCACCACGGGCTCTCTTGTCCCCTCCTGGCATGAACCAGCTCTATCCTCTCACTGTATCTCTAAATAAAAGCCTCTCCCTGGCTCTCCTACCTTGACTGTTTGCCAAGTTCATTCTTCGCCCCCACAAACAAGAACCCCGACATCATCACTGCAAAGGCTCTCCTCCAGGGAGGTCTGCTGACTGAGGCTGGAAACCAGGCCTGGCACAGTTGTGTATATGAAAATAGCTCAGCTTAACACTATGTGCCTTTTCAAACAAATCTACTTTTATATTACCTTTTTTCATTTGCACATCCTTCCCACTTTACTCCAACCCCAAATAAATAAAAATGCGTGATCATGTCTCTAAACATAATCAGAAATACAGTGAATAATAACAGTTCTGATGTAAATATTAGATTATAAAACTGAAGACAGTAAAAAATTAGGGTAGATTTTAGGGTTCCTTGAGCAGAGTGATTGTGTCTTACTCTTCTGCTTGTCTAGTGCAGAATCCACCATCTATTCTTTGCAAATAGAAGATATATACTTGTTGGATCTCTCAGAAAGGAGATAAAACAACAAAAGACAGAATCCAGATAAATAGAAATGAAAGGGAAATTATGTAAATTTTGCAAAAGAAAGCATTTTATTCCATGTACACTCTACCCATGTTTTTATTCCTTAATCTTGAATCTGCACTTCTTAAAGCAGAGCATGAATTTGAGAGCTCACTGTAGTAATGCCACATCCATATCAGATGGAATCATTGCCCCATGTTTTCTAGTCTAACACTGTAGATATGAAAGCTTGACAATACTTCCAAATGTGGCTGTTTTTCACTTGTGTTCCTTAAAATGAAATGGTACTACTATTTTGTGCATTTAAATGCATTTGCATTTCATTGAAGAGAAATGAGTTTTCTGTTTTAATTTCATCTCAGTTCCATTCAATTAAAGTCTAGCTCATATTGTTGTTGCACACTTTCTTAAGTGCTGGAGTTTTGTTAAGTCACTCAGTGTGAATTTGAAATTTGGACAAGATTTTTCAAGCTATGAATAAATTTGCATCTATTGATGATTTTTGAATTTATAGATTCCCTCCTCTACCCTCAAGTAAATATAATGCTTTATGTTTCTCAAAATACATTTTCATACATTGTTTAGATAATTTTTGTCACAATTCCACAAGGCAGGTAAATCAAGTCCCATTATCTGTATTTTTTAAACAGAAAACTATTTCAGACAGATTAAGTGACCTACTCAAGATCACACAGCCAGTTAGTCATTGTACCATTCACCCTGGTAAACCTCTGGCTAGTGCATAGATAGCAGCCTGTGACTTAGAAATCCAACGTCAGACCAGTGATCACAGATTACTATGGTAGGCTCATGTGGGTAATACAGGGAAACAAATACTTGAGGAACGTCCTAGATTCTCCAGCCCAGACAAGAAGGTCTGTGGAAATGGTATTCCCAGTGCTGGGTCTGTTTCAACAAAAAAAACCCATTTCTACCCTATACTGTTTCTTTCAGATTGCAGATATGCTGGTTTACCTCCATCTCTTTTTTACATTTCTCTTTATCAGTCAAAGATTCCACAGCATAAATCCAGTTCATGTTCCAGCAAGCATATGTTGACCTCTGCAATGGGTAGAGTGTACATGGAATAGAATGCTTTCTTTTGCAAAATTTACATAATTTCCCTTTCATTTTTATTTGTCTAGATTCTGTCTTTTGTTGTTTATCTCCTTTCTGAGAGATCCAACAAGTATATAATATCTTCTATTTGCAAAGAATAGATGGTAGATTCTGTACTAGGCAAGCAGAAGAGTAAGACACAATCACTCCGCTCAAGGAACCCTAAAATCTACCCTCATTTTTTTTACTCTGTCTTCAGTTTTATAATCTAATTGTACAATCTGATTTTCTAATCTTGTGATTTTCCCTTCTGCTTCCTTCTTTCCCCCTTGATCCAGATTTAACCCTGTTCCTAACTTGCATTCTTCTTGACTAAATCAGTCTTACTCATGTTCTTTTTGCTGCTCATTTCTCTGCATCATCCCTTTTTTTGCCCCAGGACTGCTGATACCAATAATACTTCTACACCAAAATCAAAAGTCATGCCCTGCTCCCAGATTGCACAGAATTAAAATCATATAATAAAAGAATAATGGCGGGAGCTGCAGTAGAGGTCACTCATCCTATGCTCTATGCTGTGCACAAGTTTTCTTTCAGCCTCTTAGACACAGGATTGTTAAGCCTCTGTGTCACCAGCATATGAAATAGCTATTCAATTTTGGAAATATTATCAAAACACAACAAACCATTTCCTATGGTGGGTTAACATTTCCCCCTTTCTAACAGCTGTCCATTGATCCTCAGAATATGGACGATCCTGTACTGTCTAGAACCTTCTTATATTGAAGATGCTCATCAAGCTCCGTGATCAAGGCTCCTACACATCCTTCTTTTCTTTGACTTTTCCTGATGTCAGTATGTTCATATTCCTCCCCATCCTGGTATCCTTCTTCAAAATGAATTCCCTTGCAGAATAAGAGGCCCCACATGTAGAACATGAGTATTGCCACAGGAATGTCACCTTCCATGTCTCACAAATGGTTATAATGAGAGCATTAATGTGTCTAGTTTTCCCTATCTGTGAGTATGGTATAGAGGATGGAAAATGGCTTCTAGAACTAGTCTACTCTGTATGTCAACTCTAGTAGTTATTAACTTGAGACTGTGCATGAGTTTCTTTATCACTTATAACTTCAATTTCATCTTCTGTGAAATGGAAGCAATAACACCTGTGTCCTATGGTGATAAAGAAGAGTATAAGTGCTTTGAAAAACATAGAGAAAGGACTCTGTAAATTGTGTTTTCTCCATTTTCTCTCTATTAGAGGAACACTGAATAAAATAACACACTCACACAACATCAAAAAATAAAAATCCTACCTTCACTTGTATTTCAGATCCTGATAAGAAAGTTCATAGTTAATGTTTGTCTACTCATCTGGCTAATTTTCAGAGCCTCAAATGCAAGTTTGGGCAGTTTACTGGTCACTGAACTGCTTTCCTCACTTCCTATTTATGGCTATGAATGCAAAGTGACCTATTCAGCCTTGGATGCAGATATTTTCCAGTCGTACAGAAGGAATTGCAGAGGGAATTATTTTCTATAGGTCAGTTCTCTACTTCCCCAAAATGGATCGTTCCCATCAGGCATCAACCACAGGGAAGACAGATAACTGCCATTTCCCCTTTCATCTGAAGAACTGTTGTATGAGGCTGCCATGAGAACTGATTATTACAGGTAGTGGAAGCAGCATCCCAGTAACTAGATAATAATGGGAATTTCAACTGTAAATATTCTAGCACTTGCTTTGCATATCTGTGCTGAATCCAATCCATTTTTAAACTAAATCCATTTCTTATTGTATTTTTTTCATGAATCAAAGTCTCATTTTTCCCAGAGATAACAGCTTTAAACAGTTGTGCATTATGCAAAAGAAAACCCTATTATTCCAGGCATGCCTTACTCAGTGTGGAGTGTGGTGAAAATCATTCCAGAGGCTTTGTTAAATAAGCAGTATCTGAATTGCTCCTAAATTCTCTAGTGATGAAGTATGCAAATTTTATGTTGATAATATCAGTGAAATTTATTTGCTCTCCATCACCCCTTCCTCCAGGGAACAAGACAGAGCTCCCTTTTCCAGTTCAGAACAGATCCTGTTATTACTATGTCAGAATGGAAAGAATTTGAGGGCTGTGGTGGCCACATGGGGGGCTCAGGGATTTGTGCCAAAGTGGTGCCTGACTTGCGGCTCTGACAAAACCGTGTTCATTTGGGATTCGGGAAGCAGGAGCAAGAAGACACATTTACCCTTGGGCTGTTCCTAAGTGACACCAGGACAGCCAGTCAGCTGAGTGAAAAATGCAGCCCTGCTGCTCACTTGGCAACAGGTCGTCAGAGCTCTGGCACATTAGAACTGGACATGGAAGGTATTCAAAACTTGTAAATGAACTGTTGGACACAGGAGACTACTTTCTGGTTGAATATAATGTCATTGTGACTTGAGTTCCTTGGTAGTGATCAGTTTGCAACTTTGTGCAGATTACTAAACACTGCATGCATTATTTTCTCTTGCCTGTTTTATCCTACCGTGTGAGGCAGCATGGGTTATGGACAGAAGTATCTGAATCCACTAAGACGCTATAGGCAACTTCCTTAATCTTCTGAGTGTCATGTTCTGAGTATCATTTTCCCAATCTTTAACATGGACATAATGATATCTTTATGATACCTTTCTCAAAGGTTTTTGTAGGATTATATATATATATGAGATACATAAATAATATAGGATATTATTCTTAGGATACTATTTTTAAAAATAATAATATTGAATATAATGCTCACTCAGAATTAAGTGTGTGGAGGACATAAGCCCAACTAGTGACCCTAGCAATGATTCAGTCTTCAAATTTCCATCATAAAATAATCCAGGAAAGTGCTGTCACAAATGAGGCACTCATGTGCAACCTAATGGTAGTGGGATTCTTGATATCTAAGGTTTTTTATTTTCCACTCAAAAAAACTTCATTTTATCATATTAATGATTAATTGATGCCAAGAAGGTATTTCACAGCCAACTGCGGATCATAAATTCTTCTTCTCAATCAGGTGAACTACCAAGATTTTAAACATGTGATTTAATGACTCGTGATAAAGGTACACACTAGCATAACGAACACCTCAGTCAAGATGTAGAGCATTTTCATAATTCCCAGAAACTTTCCTCTTAGTCACTTTTAGTTACTGGCACACCACACAGATAAACCACAGTACTGATTGTTACCACCATTGATTAGTTTTGCATGTCCTTTAAGTGAATGGAATCATTGAGAATGTAATATTTTGCATCTGAACTCTTACACATAAAATAGCCCTTGAGATTGGGTTATGTTATTGCATATATCTGCAGTTTGTTTTTTTATCACTGAGTACTAGTCTTTCCTATGAGTATACTAAAATTGTTTATGTATTACCCTGTGCCTGGGCATTATGTTATTTCCTATTGTGGTCTATTATGAATAAAGCTGCTATAATCTTACTTCTACAAGTTATTTTGAGGATACATATTTCATTGATCTTAGATAACCATCCAGGAGGAAAATTGCAGGTCATTGGCAAAGATTAGTTTTAACATTCTAAGAAAGTGTCAAACAGTTTTCCAAAGTAATTTTGGTGTTTTACACAATTTCAATAGATATATGAGAGTTCCAAGTGATTTAAATACTCACAAAAATTTGTTGTTACTGTTTTAATTCTAGCCATTATACTGTGTACCATATCATGATATCTTATTTTGGTTTTAATTTCCCTGATGTCTAAAAACACTGAACATATTTTCATTGTTTATTTGCCATTGATATATCTTCTTTACTGATCTATCTCTTCAAACTTTTGCCCATTTTTATTCAATTGTTAATATTTTATTATTGTGTCTGGAAGTTATTTTATACATTCTGGATACAAATCCATATAAACATATTTTTTCTTTGCTGGTACTTGCATTATTTTTTCAAATGGCACTCCTTAAGAGCAGAGGTTTTAAAATTTAATGGTGCCCAAGTAATCAGTTGTTTCTTTTTATGATTCTAGCCTTTTGTGTTTTCTCTAAGAAATATTTGCCCCTAAAGCTTTCTTCAATAAGCTTTGTAGTTTCAGTTTTTATGTTTAGGTATTAATTTTTGTTTGTGATATGAAATTAATTGAAAAAAAAAGCACTTTCCCATTGAAATTCCCTGGTATATTTTTGAAAATCAATTGATTGTTTATTTGTGGGTCTATTTCTGGACTCTGTTCTATTCCTTTGATCTATGTGTCTATTCTTTTGCAAATACGGCATAAGGAAATGCCAGTCTTAATCACAGTAACTTTATATTAAGTTTTGAAATCAGTTATTGTAAATCCTACTCTGTTCTTTTTAAGATTGTTTTGAGTATTCTACATCATTTGTTTTTCCATATTAATTTTAGAATTACCTTCTGGGATTTTTATTGGACTTGTATCAAATCTATAGATAAATACAGGGAGAAGTGACATCATCAACATTATTATGTCTTCCATTTAATGAGTGTGCTTTATCTCACCAACTGCTTAGAACTCCTTTAAATATTAGGTATTTAGACCTTTTCAGCAATACTTTTTAATTTTCAGTATAGAGATATTGCATATCTTTTGTTAAACTGATTCTAAAGTATTTTAAGTTTGTTGATATTGTAAGTGGAATTGCTTTTTCCTTAATTTTATTTTCCAGTTACCACCTGTCTGTGTTGTAAATACAATTGGTTTTGATATATTAATTTTATATCTGGTGACATTGCTTATTAATTATAGTAGCTTTTTAAATATTCTTTAGGATATTCTACATAAATAATCATGTAGCCCACAAATACAGTTTACTTTTACCTTTTACAATTTTATTCCATTCTTTTCCTTGCATTATTACATCAACTAGGACTTTCACTATAATGTTGAGGAGAAGTAGTAACCATAGACATCCTTGTCTTGGTCTTGATCTTAGGAGAAAAGTGTTTGTATTTCACCATTAAGTATGATGTTAATGATAGATTTTTCATAGATGCCCTTTATCACATTTAAGAAGTTTCCTTCTCTTCCTAGTTTGTTGAGTACTTTATCATGCAAGACAACAGATTTGGTAAATCCTTATGCATCTTTTGGTAATCATTGTCTTTTTTTTTTTTCAAAATGGATAATTTATTAAGGTTATACTCACACAAACATTCAGTTTTCAAGTTAAACTTCCAAACATTGTTTTATTTCAAAATCAAGCAAATTAAACACTTGCTTTAAGAGAATCTTTGACTAATTTTTGGTCTGATTTACAAATTCATCACTAAATTCCTTTAAACATTTTAAACACAGTGTAAACATTTCATATAATTCAATTCTCTTTGTAAGGACATCCTTTGTCCAACTAGCAAACACAGTTCTCTCAAAATTGTTTTGGCTCAAAATCACAAGTCTACTCATTTTAAATTGGAATTATAAGACTGACCTAGTATTCTAGTAGGCTAAGTTCTGTTAATCATTACAAGTTCCCCCTAATACTAAATATGCACATATTACTCATAAACACCCAAAGGTTATTGTTATGAGACTGGTTTCTTTAAAAAAATATGCTTAATTCCAAATATACCTGGGTTAAGAGATGCACTTCCACTAAGGAAAAAACTATGTCATTCCAAATAATTTTGCAGTAACCTTCATAGCAGTTTTTAAGGACAACATTTTTAGCTGAATTAGGTTACTTAGTGATGAAAGAGGCCATGTACCAAGACACCAACTGGATTTATGCCTGTGACACGGATGGACACATAAAGCCCTCCTCAGCTTTAGAGTTGCTTTGTCGATGCTTACCAGATTTTAACATCATATCATCTTATATTTGTGTCTGACTTTTAGAATAACTAATCCTTACATTCTGCTTTACCACCTGCTTGGATTCAACTTCTCTCCTTACTGCTTTGTTACATGATTTTTTATTTTTATTTTTTTATTTTGGTATTGTTAATGTACAATTACTTGAACATTATGGTTACTAGACTCCCCCCATTATCAAGTTCCCACTACATACCCCATTACAGTCACTGTCCATCAGCATAGTAAGAAGCTATAGAATCATTACTTGTCTTCTCTGTATATACTGCCTTTCCCGTGCCACCTCCCCACCCACCACTATGTTATGTGAGCTGTTCCTAATGCCCCTTATTCCCTTTCTCACTTCGTTCCCACCCCTCCCCCAGTCCCTCTCCCTTTGGCAACTGGTAGTCCATTCTTGGGTTCTGTGAGTCTGATGCTGTTTTGTTCCTTCAGTTATTTCTTTGCTCTTATACTCCACAGATGAGTGAAATCATTTGATACTTGTCTTTCTCTGCCTAGCTTATTTCACTGAGCATAATACCCTCTAGTTCCATCCATGTTGTTGCAAATGGTAGGATTTGTTTTCTTTTTATGGCTGAATAATATTCCACTGTGTATATGTACCACATCTTCTTTATCCATTCATCTACTGAAGGACACTTAGGTTGCTTCCATTTCTTGGCTATTGTACATAGTGCTGTGATAAACATAGGGGTGCATATGTCTTTTTCAAACTGGGCTCCTGCATTCTTAGGGTAAATTCCTAGGAGTGGAATTCCTAGGTCAAATGGAATTTCTATTTTGAGTTTTTTGAGGAACCTCTATACTGTTTTCCACAATGGCTGAACCAATTTACATTCCTACCAGCAGTGTAGGAGGGTTCCCCTTTCTGCACATCCTCGCCAACATTTGTTGTTTGTCTTTTGCATGTTGTGCATCCTAACTAGTGTGAGGTGATATCTCATTGTGGTTTTAATTTGCATTTCTCTGATGATTAGCGATGTAGAGCATCTTTTCATGTGCTTGTTGGACATCTGAATTTCTTCTTTGGAGAAGTGTTTGTTCAGCTCTTCTGCCCATTTTTTAATTGGCTTATTTGCTTTTTGTTTGTTGAAGTGTGTGAGCTCTTTATATAATTTGGATGTCAACCTCTTATCGGATATGTCATTTATGAATATATTCTCCCATACTATAGGATGTCTTTTTGTTAAACTGATGGTGTCCTATGCTGCACAGAAGTTTTTAGTTTGATATAGTCCCACTTGTTCATTTTTGCTTTTGGTTCCCTTGCCCAGGGAGATATGTTCATGAAGAAGTTGCTCATGTTTATGTCCAAGAGATTTTTTGCCTATATTATTTTCTAAGAGTTTTATGGTTTCATGACTAACATTCAAGTCTTTGATCCATTTCGAGTTTACTTTTGTCTCTGGGGTTAGACAATAATCCAGTGTCATTCTCTTACATGTAGCTGTCCAGTTTTGCCAACACCAGCTGTTGAAGAGGCTGTCATTTCCCCATTGTATATCCATGGCTCCTTTATCATATATGAATTGACCATATATGATTGGGTTTATATCTGGGCTCTCTATTTTGTTCCACTTGTCTATAGCTCTGTTCTTGTGCCAGTACCAAATTGTCTTGTTTACTGTGGTTTTGTAGTAAAGCTTGAAGTCAGGGAGTGTAATTCCCCCAGCTTTATTCTTCCTTCTCAGGATTGCTTTGGCTATTCAGGATCTTTTGTCGTTACATATGAAGTTTAGAACTATTTGCTCTAGTTCTTTGAAGAATTGTGTAGGTATTTTGATATGGATTGCATTGAATCTGTACATTGCATTAGGAAAGATGGCCATTTTGACAATATTAATTCTTCCTAGCCAAGAGCATGGGATGAATTTCCATTTATTAGTGTCCTCTTTAATTTCTCTTAAGAGTGTCTTGCAGTTTTCAGGGTATATTTTTGGCTTCCTTGGTTAGGTTTATTCCTAGGTATTTTATTATTTTTGATGCAATTGTGAATGGAATTGATTTCCTGATTTCTCTTTCTGCTAGTTCATCGTTAGTTATAGGGATGCAACAGATTTCTGGGTATTGATATTGTATCATGCAACTTTGCTGAATTCAGATATTAGATCTAGTAGTTTTGGAGTGGATTCTTTATGTTTTTTTAAATACAATATCATGTCATCTGCAAACAGGGAGAGTTTTGACTTCTTCCTTGCCAATCTGGATGCCTTTTATTTCTTTGTGTTGTCTGATTGCCATGTCTAGGACCTCCAGAACTATGTTGAATCAAAGTGGGGAGAGTGGGCATCCTTATCTTGTTCTCAATCTTAAAGGAAAAGCTTTCAGCTTCTTGCTGTTAAGTACATTGTTGGCTGTGGCTTTGTCATATATGGCCTTTTTTATGTTGAAGTATTTGCCCTCTATACCCATTTTGTTGAGAGTTTTTATCATGAATGGATGCTGAACTTTGTCGAATGCTTTTTCAGCATCTATGCAGATGATCATGTGGTTTTTGTCCTTTTTGTTGATGTACAGGATGATGTTGATGGATTTTCGAATGTTGCACCATCCTTGATTGCCTGGGATGAATCCCACTTGATCATGATGGATGATCCCTTTGATGTACTTTTGAATTCGATTTGCTAAGAATTTTTGAGTATTTTGTTCAGTATTTTGTTGAGTATTTTTGCATCTATGTTCATCAGGGATATTTTGTTGAGTATTTTTACACCTATGTTCATCAGGGATATTGGTCTTTAATTTTCTTTTTTTGTGGTGTCTAATCCTGGTTTTGGTATTAGAGTGATGTTGGGCTCATAGAATGAGTTTGGGAGTATTCTCTCCTCTTCTACTTTTTGGAAAAGTTTAAGGAGGATGGGTATTAGGTCTTCACTTAATGTTTGATAAAATTGAGCAGTGAAACCATCTGGTGAAGGGTTTTGTTCTTGGGTAGATTTTTGATTACCAATTCAATTTTGTGGCTGGTAATTGGTCTATTTAGATTTTCTGTTTCTTCCTGGTCAGCCTTGGAAGGTTGTATTTTTCTAGAAAGTTGTCTATTTCTTCTAGATTATCCAGATTGTTACCATATAATTTTTCATAGTATTCTCTCATAATTATTTGTATTTCTGTGGTGTCTCTACTGATTTTTCCTCTCTCATTTCTGATTCTGTCTATGTGTGTAGACTCTTTGTTCCTTGGTAAGAATAGGTAGTGGTTTATCTATTTTGTTTATTTTCTTGAAGAATGAGCTCCTGCTTTCATTGATTCTTTCTATTGTTTTATTCTTCTCCATTTTATTTATTTCTGCTTTAATCTTTATTAAGTCCCTCCTTCTACTGACGTTGGGCCTCATTTGTTCTTCCTTTCCTAGTTTCATTGCGAGTCTAGACTGTTCATTTGGGATTTTTCTTCTTTCCTGAGATAGGCCTGTATTGCAGTATACTTCCCTCTTAGCATGGCCTTTGCTGCATCCCACAGATTTTTGTGTTGTTGTTTTCATTTGTTTCCATATATTGCTTGATCTCTGTTTTTATTTGGTCATTGATCCATTGATTATTTAGGAGCATGTTATTAAGCCACCATGTGTTTGTGGGCTTTTTCCTTTTCTTTGTGCAATTTACTTCTAGTTTCATACCTCTGTGATCTGAGATGCTGTTTGGCAGAATTTCAATCTTTTTGAATTTACTGAGTTCTTTTTGTGGCCTAGTATATGATCTATTCTTGAAAATGTTCCATGTGCACTTGAGAAGAATGTGTATCCTGTTGCTTTTGGATGGAGAGTTCTGTAGATGTCCATTAGGTCCATCTGTTCTAATATGTTGTTCAGTGCCTCTGTCTCTTTACTTATTTTCTGTCTGGTTGATCTGTTCTTTGGAGTGAGTGGTGTGTTGAAGTCTCCTAAAATGAATGCATTGCATTCTTTTTCCCCCTTTAGTTCTGTTAGTATTTTTTTCATATATGTCAGTGAACCCACGTTGGGTGCATAGATATTTATAATAGTTATATCCTCTTGTTGGACTGACCCTTTTATCATTATGTAATGTCCTTTTTTGTCTCATTACTTTCTTTGTTTTGAAGTCTGTTTTGTCTGTTGCAAGTCCTGCAACTTCTGGTTTTTTGTCACTATTAATTGCATGAAATATCTTGTTCCATCCCTTTACTTTCAGTCTGTGTATGTCTTTGGGTTTGAAGTGAGTCTCTTGTAGGCAGCATATAGATGGCTCTTGTTTTTTGATGAATTCAATAACTGTATGTCTCTTGATTGGTGCATTCAAACCATTTACATTTAGGGTGATTATCAAAAGGTATGTACTTATTGCCATTGCAGGCTTTTGATTTGTGGTTACCAAAGGTTCATGAGTAATTCCCTTACTGTCTAACAGTCTAATTTAACTCACTTCATGCGCTATTACAAATACAACATAAAGATTATTCTTTTCCCCCTCCTTTTTCTTTCTCCTCCATTCTTTGTATGTTATGAATCATATTCTGTACTCTTTGTCTATCCCTTGGGTGACATCTATTTAGCCTTAGGAATACTTCCATCTATAGGAGTCCCTTAAAAATGCACTGTAGAGGTAGTTTGTGGGAGGTAAATTCTCTCAACTCTTCCTTATCTGAAAATTGTCTAATCCCTCCTTCGAATTTAAATGATAACCTTGCTGAGTATAGTATTCTTGGTTCAAGGCCCTTCTGCTTCATTGCATTAAATATATCATGCCACTCCCTTCTGGCCTGTAAAGTTTCTGTTGAGGAGTCTGTTGATAGCCTGACGGGTTTTTCTTTGTATGTGAACTTTTTCTCTCTCTAGCTGCTTTTAAAAGTGTGTCTTAATCCTTGATCTTTGCCATTTTAATTATTATATGTCTTGATGTTGTCTTCCTTGGGTCCCTTGTGTTGGGAGATCTGTGTACCTCCATGGCTTGAGAGACTATCTCCTTCCCCAGACTGGGGAAGTTTTCAGCAATTACCTCCTCAATGACACTTTATATCCCTTTTTCCCTCTCTTCTTCTCCTGGTACACCTGTAGTGCGAATATTGTTCCATTTGGATTGGTCACACAGTTCTCTCAGTATTCTTTCATTCTTAGAGATTCTTTTTTCTCTCTGTGCCTCAGCTTCTTTGTATTCCTCTTCTCTAATTTCTATTCCATTTATCGTCTCTTCTACTACATCTAATCTGCTTTTAAATCCCTCCATTGTATGTTTCATTTCAGATATGGAATTTCCTAATGATTGAATTTCCTTCTTAAATTCGTTCCTGAGTTCTTGAATATTTTTTTGTACCTCCATAGCATGTTTATAATTTTTATTCAGGAAGATTGGTGAGTTCCATCTCATTTGGTCCTTTTTCTGGGGTTTGTGACATTTTGGTCTGAACCATGTTCTTTTGACATTTCATATTTCTGTGTGGTGCCCACTAGTGCCTAGAAGCTCCAGTCTCTGGAGCTACTCCAGCTCTAGAGTGAGGTTGGAGTCATAGTGGAGCAGAGTTGGTGCCTGGGGGGAGGAAAGGTCTGTTTCCTGATTCCCATCTGCAGTGCCTGTCTCCAGTATCAGAGCCAGTGGGCTGAGCACACAGGTGTAAGCCTTGTGCCTTGCATCTCTAGCTTTTGTAGGCAGGGCCTCCCTCTGGATGGCCTGACACCAGCACAGTGACTCCCAGTTTGCAATCCAGTGCCGGCAGGCTAGGCAGAAGGTGCAGCAGGCTGCGTGTCACAGTCGGGGGCCTTTAGAGCTGAGGGGCCAGCCAGGGGGATGGAGCACCTGAAGCTCCTCAAAGTTCCCAACCAGCTGGGTGGAGCATACCCAGACAACCTTGTCTAGATCCCTCCTTCCCTGCTGCAAGCTCCATGCAAACTTCACCCCTTCAGCCGCCGTCTTGCTGCTAGGAAGCCTCTCAGACCACCTGCCTTTCTTCTAACACAGAGTGGCTGGGTGTGGATCCCCTCCTCCACAAACGGCCGGAATCTCAGTCTCTCAAGCACTCTGCCTGCCCATGCTCCCCAACCTCCAGAGCACCACACAATATAGGTTTCTGCTCACAAAATGGATTTCCAGGGCTGGGTGTTCAGCATTTCTAGGTTTTCACTCCCTTCCCTGCCATTTCTCTTCCTCCCACTGGTGAGCTGGGTAGGGGAAGGGCTTAGGTCCCACCAGATCAAGGGTATGGTACATTACCCTATTTTGTGAGGTCTACTCTGTTCATCAGGTCTGTATGCCGTCTAATTCAGCGTTCTTTCTTGTTGCTGTTTTAGGGTTAGTTGTATTAATTAACTATATTTTTGTACTATTTGTGGCTTTGGGAAGAGTTCTCTGTCTCACCTCTCACACTGCTGTCTTGAATCTCTCATTCGGTAATCATTGTCTTTTATTCTTTATTCTCTTAATGGGTTGAGTTACATAGACAATTTTATAAACAGACTAACTTGCACTACAGAGCTAAGCCCCTTATTTTGGCATTATGTTCCAATATTTTTATTGGTTGCTGGATTTGATTTCTTTATATTTTGTTAGCATCTCATGTTGATGCATATTTTGATTTGTACACATTTTTACCTATAAATCTTCATGTTTTGGTAATAAGTAAGAGGTTGACATTATAAAATATGTTCTATTCCCTCCTCTGCTTGAAATCGGAACTTCTTTTCAGGAACTTCTGTAGGCAGTCAGCTGAGGCAAATAAAGGGATCACCTCACACGTTTCCTTTTATTGAATATCATGTTTGTTGTTGAATGAATAAAAATGTCCATATCTATCCAATTATCATCTACCTATCATCTATCTATATATTCCATTTTATAGTTTTTTTTATGGAAGGAAGTCTAATGCCAGTTACTTGAGCATATCTTAAAGCAGAATATTTGTCATGAATTCTTAAAACATAAGATTTCAGAATTTCTTGGTATAGCCAGTTTTATTTGTAAGTCTCTGAAATTGTGAAACCACATTTCTACAGTATAAGACCATTCAGAAATAGTTATGGTAGAAGGACCTGTACTTAGAAAAAACTGGGATGTAAATAATAAATGTTAGAAAATAATGAATGTTAAGAAATGCAGTGAAATAGGGATAGAATTCTCCACAAGATTCATTGTTTAACTCAGTAAATACTTATTGAGTAGGTATTTGTTATATATAGAAAAAACACTATACCAGAATGTTTGTTTTGGCTTATAGGAAGAAGTATTGTGGAGAGACATTCATATTAGGGAAATAAGAAAAGAAAATAACACTTGCACCTATGTTAGTGTTCTATTTATTTATATTTAAGTGCCAGCAGATTAATTAATTGGTTTTTCCATTCACTTACTAAAGACTTTTTGAACAGTGACTTTGTTTCATGTGCTTTGCTAGATGTTGGAGATATAGTAATGGAATTAATGAATGGGATGTTATGCATGTACTCAGTCACTCAGAAACCTTAGTAGAAACTAGGAAATATTGAATGTTTTCCACCTCATTCACATTTGATCTGCTTATTATTTCTATTCTTTCTTACTATAGAATGGCTTCTATACCACAAAATTCATTACACAGATTTTCTGTTCAAGTTTCTTGACTAAAGATCCAGTAAAAGAGAAGCTAAAATTATTTATACTTCCAACATATATTCACATGACTTTGAATCCTGATCAATGCACACAAAATAAGTGGATGAGACTTCCAAGTAGGCTGCAGTAGATCAGAACAGACCAGTGTTCTAAATGCATAACTAGGAAAATCTGATTTACAAAGTCATATTTTTTAAGATACAAGAGAACTGTGGAAGCAATGAGAGGTAAATAAACTGAAAGTACAAAGTGTTGAGAGCTGTCCTGTCTTTTAAAATTGAAGACATTGGATCTGTAAGGTTCTCAAGTGTAGGATGGCCATGCACAAAAATTAGGGATGAATCAGAAGTACATGGAGTCTTACTAAACCCAATACACTCTTAAATCAATCCTTGAATAGATTGAGGTTAACCAACTTTACTAAAGGAAGAAAACCATCCTTAGTAGAAGATAACTTCATATACAGCATCTTCATTATACTTCATTATTTAATAATTTAAAAATTAATGAGTATCCAAGAGCCAGGAATATGTTATTTATAATCAGAATAAAAATATACAGCAGCAGATTCAATATGGTGGCATGGGAAGTGAGGACAGAGAACTCCTCCCCAATCCACAAATAGTATGAAAATATAGTTAATACAAAAAACCCTAAAACAGCAAGAGGAAAGAAGGCTGCACCAGACAGTACACAGACCTCTTGAACAGAGCAGACCTCATGAAACAGGTTAACATACCAAAGCCTTGATCTGGCAGGACCCAAGCCCTTCCCCCACCCCAGCTAACTGGCAGGAGTAAGAGAAATGGACTGGGGAGGGGGTGGGACCTGGGACTGCTGAACACCTAGCCCTGAAGATCTGTGTTGTGATCAGAAACCTACAATGCGTGGTGCTCTGGAGGTTGGGGAGCTGGGAAAGGCAGAGTGCTTGAGAGACTGAGATTCCGGCCGTTTGTGGAGAATGGAGATACATATCCACCCACTTGGGACAAAGTAAAGGCAGGCACTCTGAGAGGCTTCCTAGCAGTGAGAGGGTTGCTGAAGGGGCGGGCTTTGCATGGAACTTACTGTGCGGGAGAAGTGTTAGGTGGACAAGGTTGTCTGGGTATGCTCCACCCAGCTGGTTGGGAACTTTGAGGAGCTTCAGGTGCTCCATCCCCCTGGCTAGCCCCTCAGCTCTAAAGGCCCCCAACTGTGACACGCAGCCTGCTGCACCTTCTGCCTAGCCTGCCGGCACTGGATTGCAAACTGGGAGTCACTGTGCTGGTGTCAGGCCATCCAGAGGGAGGCCCTGCCTACAAAAGCTAGAGATGCAAGGCACAAGGCTTACACCTGTGTGCTCAGCCCACTGGCTCTGATACTGGAGACAGGCACTGCAGATGGGAATCAGGAAACAGACCTTTCCTCCCCCCAGGCACCAACTCTGCTCCACTATGACTCCAACCTCACTCTAGAGCTGGAGTAGCTCCAGAGACTGGAGCTTCTAGGCACTAGTGGGCACCACACAGAAATATGAAATGTCAAAAGAACATGGTTCAGACCAAAATGTCACAAACCCCAGAAAAAGGACCAAATGAGATGGAACTCACCAATCTTCCTGAATAAAAATTATAAACATGCTATGGAGGTACAAAAAAATATTCAAGAACTCAGGAACGAATTTAAGAAGGAAATTCAATCATTAGGAAATTCCATATCTGAAATGAAACATACAATGGAGGGATTTAAAAGCAGATTAGATGTAGTAGAAGAGACGATAAATGGAATAGAAATTAGAGAAGAGGAATACAAAGAAGCTGAGGCACAGAGAGAAAAAAGAATCTCTAAGAATGAAAGAATACTGAGAGAACTGTGTGACCAATCCAAATGGAACAATATTCGCACTACAGGTGTACCAGGAGAAGAAGAGAGGGAAAAAGGGATATAAAGTGTCATTGAGGAGGTAATTGCTGAAAACTTCCCCAGTCTGGGGAAGGAGATAGTCTCTCAAGCCATGGAGGTACACAGATCTCCCAACACAAGGGACCCAAGGAAGACAACATCAAGACATATAATAATTAAAATGGCAAAGATCAAGGATTAAGACACACTTTTAAAAGCAGCTAGAGAGAGAAAAAGTTCACATACAAAGAAAAACCCGTCAGGCTATCAACAGACTCCTCAACAGAAACTTTACAGGCCAGAAGGGAGTGGCATGATATATTTAATGCAATGAAGCAGAAGGGCCTTGAACCAAGAATACTATACTCAGCAAGGTTATCATTTAAATTCGAAGGAGGGATTAGACAATTTTCAGATAAGGAAGAGTTGAGAGAATTTACCTCCCACAAACTACCTCTACAGTGCATTTTTAAGGGACTCCTATAGATGGAAGTATTCCTAAGGCTAAATAGATGTCACCCAAGGGATAGACAAAGAGTACAGAATATGATTCATAACATACAAAGAATGGAGGAGAAAGAAAAAGGAGGGGGAAAAGAATAATCTTTATGTTGTATTTGTAATAGCGCATGAAGTGAGTTAAATTAGACTGTTAGACAGTAAGGGAATTACTCATGAACCTTTGGTAACCACAAATCAAAAGCCTGCAATGGCAATAAGTACATACCTTTTGATAATCACCCTAAATGTAAATGGTTTGAATGCACCAATCAAGAGACATACAGTTATTGAATTCATCAAAAAACAAGAGCCATCTATATGCTGCCTACAAGAGACTCACTTCAAACCCAAAGACATACACAGACTGAAAGTAAAGGGATGGAACAAGATATTTCATGCAATTAATAGTGACAAAAAACCAGAAGTTGCAGGACTTGCAACAGACAAAACAGACTTCAAAACAAAGAAAGTAATGAGACAAAAAAGGACATTACATAATGATAAAAGGGTCAGTCCAACAAGAGGATATAACTATTATAAATATCTATGCACCCAACGTGGGTTCACTGACATATATGAAAAAAATACTAACAGAACTAAAGGGGGAAAAAGAATGCAATGCATTCATTTTAGGAGACTTCAACACACCACTCACTCCAAAGAACAGATCAACCAGACAGAAAATAAGTAAAGAGACAGAGGCACTGAACAACATATTAGAACAGATGGACCTAATGGACATCTACAGAACTCTCCATCCAAAAGCAACAGGATACACATTCTTCTCAAGTGCACATGGAACATTTTCAAGAATAGATCATATACTAGGCCACAAAAAGAACTCAGTAAATTCAAAAAGATTGAAATTCTGCCAAACAGCATCTCAGATCACAGAGGTATGAAACTAGAAGTAAATTGCACAAAGAAAAGGAAAAAGCCCACAAACACATGGTGGCTTAATAACATGCTCCTAAATAATCAATGGATCAATGACCAAATAAAAACAGAGATCAAGCAATATATGGAAACAAATGAAAACAACAACACAAAAATCTGTGGGATGCAGCAAAGGCCATGCTAAGAGGGAAGTATACTGCAATACAGGCCTATCTCAGGAAAGAAGAAAAATCCCAAATGAACAGTCTAGACTCGCAATGAAACTAGGAAAGGAAGAACAAATGAGGCCCAACGTCAGTAGAAGGAGGGACTTAATAAAGATTAAAGCAGAAATAAATAAAATGGAGAAGAATAAAACAATAGAAAGAATCAATGAAAGCAGGAGCTCATTCTTCAAGAAAATAAACAAAATAGATAAACCACTACCTATTCTTACCAAGGAACAAAGAGTCTACACACATAGACAGAATCAGAAATGAGAGAGGAAAAATCAGTAGAGACACCACAGAAATACAAATAATTATGAGAGAATACTATGAAAAATTATATGGTAACAATCTGGATAATCTAGAAGAAATAGACAACTTTCTAGAAAAATACAACCTTCCAAGGCTGACCAGGAAGAAACAGAAAATCTAAATAGACCAATTACCAGCCACAAAATTGAATTGGTAATCAAAAATCTACCCAAGAACAAAACCCTTCACCAGATGGTTTCACTGCTCAATTTTATCAAACATTAAGTGAAGACCTAATACCCATCCTCCTTAAACTTTTCCAAAAAGTAGAAGAGGAGAGAATACTCCCAAACTCATTCTATGAGCCCAACATCACTCTAATACCAAAACCAGGATTAGACACCACAAAAAAAGAAAATTAAAGACCAATATCCCTGATGAACATAGGTGTAAAAATACTCAACAAAATATCCCTGATGAACATAGATGCAAAAATACTCAACAAAATACTGAACAAAATACTCAAAAATTCTTAGCAAATCGAATTCAAAAGTACATCAAAGGGATCATCCATCATGATCAAGTGGGATTCATCCCAGGCAATCAAGGATGGTGCAACATTCGAAAATCCATCAACATCATCCTGTACATCAACAAAAAGGACAAAAACCACATGATCATCTGCATAGATGCTGAAAAAGCATTCGACAAAGTTCAGCATCCATTCATGATAAAAACTCAACAAAATGGGTATAGAGGGCAAATACTTCAACATAAAAAAGGCCATATATGACAAACCCACAGCCAACATTATACTTAACAGCAAGAAGCAGAAATCTTCTCCTTTAAGATCTGGAACAAGACAAGGATGCCCACTCTCCCCACTTTATTCAACACAGTTCTGGAGGTCCTAGACATGGCAATCAGACAACACAAAGAAATAAAAGGCATCCAGATTGGTAAAGAATTTAAACTATCCCTGTTTGTGGATGACATGATTTTATATGTAAAAAACCCTTGAGAATCCACTCCAAAATCACTAGATCTAATATGTGAATTCAGCAAAGTTGTGGGATACCAAATTAATACACAAAAATCTGTTGCATTCCTATATAGTAACGATGAACTAGCAGAAAGACTAATCAGGAAAACAATTCCATTCACAATTGCATCAGAAAGAATAAAATACCTAGGAATAAACTTAGCCAAGGAGGTGAAAGAGTTATACTCTGAAAACTACAAGACACTCATGAGAGAAATTAAAGAAGAATCTCATAAATGGAACCACATACCCTGCTCATGGATAGGAAGAATTAATATAGTCAAAATGGCCATCCTGCTTAAAGCAATCTACAGATTCAATGCAATCCCTTTCAAAATACCAACAGCATTCTTCAATGATCTAGAGCTATAGTTCTAAAATTCATATGACAAAAGACCTTGAATAACCACAGCTATCCTGAGAAGGAAGAATAAAGTGGAGGGGATTATGCTCCCTAACATGAAGCTCTACTGCATAGCCACAGCAATCAAGACAATTTGGTACAGGCATAAGAACAGAACCATAGACCAATGGAACAGACTAGGGAGCCCACATATAAACCCAGGCATATTTGGTCAATGAATATACAATAAAGGTGCCATGGATATACAATGGGGAAATGACAGCCTCTTCAACAGTTGGTGGTGGCAAAACCAGACAACTACATGTAAGAGAATGAAACTGGATTATTGTATAACCCCATCCACAAAAGTAAACTCAAAATGGATGAAAGACCTGAATGTAAGTCATGAAACCATAAAACTCTTAGGAAAAAACGTAGTCCCAAAATCTCTTGGACATAAACATGAGCAATTTCTTCATGAATGTAACTCCCCAGGCAAGGGAAAGAAAAGCAAAAATGTACAAGTGAGACTATACCAAATTTAAAACCTTCTGTACAGCAAAGGACACCATCAAAAGAACAAAAATACATACTACTGTATGGGAGAATATATTAATAAATGACATATTCAATAAGGTGTTGACATCCAAATTATAAAAAGAGCTCACACACCTCAACAAACAAAAAGCAAACAAGCCAATTAAAAAATGGGCAGAGGAGCTGAACAGACACTTCTCCAAAGTAGAAATTCAGATGTCCAACAGGCACATGAAAAAATGCTCCACATCGCTAATCATCAGAGAAATTCAAAGTAAAACCACAATGAGATATCACCTCATACTAGTTAGGATGGACAACATGCAAAAGACAAACAACAAATGTTGGCGAGGATGTGCAGAAAGGGTAACCCCCCTACACTGCTGGTAGGAATGCAAATTAGTTCAAACATTGTAGAAAATGTTATGGAGGTTCCTCAAAAAACTCAAAATAGAAATACTATTTGACCCGGGAATTCCACTCTTAGGGATTTACCCTAAGAATGCAGGAGCCCAGTTTCAAAAAGATATATGAACCCTTATGTTTATTGCAGCACTATTTACAATAGCCAAGAAACTGAAGCAACGTAAGTGTCCATTAGTAGATGAATGGATAAAGAAGATGTGGTACATACACACTATGGAATATTATTCATTCATAAGAAGGAAACAAATCCTACCATTTTCAACAACATGAATGGAGCTAGAGGGTATTATGCTCAATGAAATAAGCCAGGCCAAGAAAGACAAATATCAAATGATTTCACTCAGCTGTGGAGTATAAGAACAAAGAGAAAACTGAAGGAACAGAACAGCAGCAGACTCACAGAACCCAAGAGTGGTCTAACAGTTACCAGAAGGAATGGGACTGGGGAGGATGGGTGGGAAGGGAGGAATAAGGTGGAAAAAGGGGCATTATGATTAGCACACATAATGTAGTGGGAGGGGACACAGGAATGGCAGTATAACACAGAGCAGACAAGTAATGATTCTATAGCATCTTACTATGCTGATGGACAGTGACTGTATTGGGAGATGTGGTGGGTACTTGATAATCGGGGGTTTCTAGTAACTGTAGTGTTTTTCAAGTAATTTTACATTAATGATACCAATATATATATATATACAGAAAAAGTAGAGATACCTATGAGCCAAATATATTCATGAAAATAGTGGAAAGACAAGGTCAAAAATGAATCAGTGGATAATTTAACTGGGAATTGGAATCTCAAAAAAAAAAGGATTCTATAATGTAAAATTACAAATTGTCAAATAAAATTCATTAGTTAGGTTAAAGATCAGATTGGATGTGGCTGAATGTTTATGAATTCAAAGGCAGACAGAAAATACCAACTCTAGCACCATGGAAACAAAAATGATATTAATAAAAGAGAGCATGAGGATGTGAAACATCATCTAAAAATCTAATTGTGTATAATTATAGTACCAAAAAGAGAGAGGAAAAAATTGGATGGAAGAAATATTTGAATAGACAATGGGACACAATTTTTCAGAAAGCAAAATAAAAGTACAGCTAACTTGCCAACAGAAATGATACAACTGAAATACAAAAGAAAGACAGGAAGTGTTAAGTAAAATAAAATTGCCTACTTAAATTCTATAAACAGCAAAAAAAAGAAAAAAGAAAAAATCTGTTTGGAATAGGGAAAAGCAAACTAAATGCACTTTTAGGAAGATTGATGAGTTCAGTTTCACTTGATTTTTTCTGGTGTTTGTGGGATTTTGGTTTGAACCAGGTTCCTTTGATATTTCTTCTTTGTATATGGTGCCCTCTAGTGCCCAGAAGCTCTACTCTTTGGAGCTGCTCAGCCCCTGCAGCAATGTTTGGGACTGCAGGGGAGCTGCGCTGTTGCTTTGTGGGGGAGAAAAGAGCTTTTTCCTGCTTCCTGGCCTCTATGCCTGTCTCCACTGCCAGAATCAGTGGGCAGAGCACACAGGTGTAAGCCTCTGTGCTGTGGGTTAGTAGTTGCTGCATGTGGGACCTCCCTCTGGCTGGCCTGATGCCAGGGCAGGGGCTGCTGATTTGCAAACCAGTGCAGGCTGGCTGGGAGAAAGGTGCAGCAGGCTGCTTATCACAGTGTGGGGCCTTGTAGCTGCATAGCCAGCCAGGGGGATGGAGTGCCTGAAGCTCCTAAAAGTTCCCAACCTGCTGGACAGAGTGAGCCCAATTTTGTCCACCTGTCCTTTCTCCTCAGCAGCAAGCTCTGTGCAATCCTTGTCCCTTTAGCAGGCCTCTCACTGTTAGAAAGTCTCTCAGGCTGCCCACCTTTCTTTTGTCCCAGAGCAGCCAGATGTGGTTCCCTGTTTTCCACAAGCAGCTGGAATCTCAGTCTCTTCAGATACTCCACCTGTCTTAGCTTTCCAACCACACTAATCTCCAGGGCACCATGCAATGTATGTTCATCCTCCCAGAGCAGATGTCCAGGGCTGGGTGTTCAGCAGTCCTAGGCCTCCATGCCTTCTGTGCTTCATTTCTGTCCCTCCCACTGGTGAGCTGGGGTGGGGAAGGGCTTGGATCCCACCAGATCAAAGCTTTGGTATGTTACCCTGTTCTGTGAGGTCTGTTCTTTTCTCCAGGTGTATGCAGTCTGGCGTAGCCTTCTCTCCTGTTACTCTTTCAGGATTAGTTGTTGTAAGTCTGAGTGGAGGAAATCCCAGGGCAAGTACCTCTAAAAACTGAATCAGTCAAAGGGAGCAATAAAGTTTAAACCTGTTTATTGCTTACAAACTGCAGTCCAGTGCTGTCTCTCTCCCCTACTCCGGAAGAAACAAGTGAGCCCCTCCCCTTAACATCTCAGGTTCAGACACGCCCTTGGTTGCTCAGGTAATTACCCATTGACATGAAGATGAATTTCTCCCACCCTTGAGGATATGCAAATACACCAAAGCCAGCTGAGATATTCTGGAATATCTTGCCTTACAATCTACTTGTTCCCCTTCTTGCCTTACAATCTACTTGTTCCCCTTCTTTCACAATGGTCCCTGGGTGAGAAAACTGAAGCATTGTGCCCAGACTAATGTTATAACAATAGCAACAGCAGTAAAATCATGACAATCTTCAAGCTGGAGGATTCATCTAGGTTCAAAATCTTGTGCATATTAAATCCATAGCTCATCCATTCCATAGGCAGGCAGAAGCTGAAGGTTCAGAACAATCATCATGCATCACCTGCAGCCAGGGGGCGCATTCAGACCATAAGAACTGTAGGAGAAAATAAACTTAAGGGCGATAAGATACATGTTTTAATGACACCAGCATAGGCAAATCTTGTCCATCAGGTAGGATTCATGCAAGAGAGTTGTTCTGTGATAAAATAGTGGCAGGAATGGTATGTCATCCTGGTCCAGTATACCAGACTTTCACCCCCTCTCTGTGGGAGTTACAGATGGGTCAATATATAGGGCTACAGGAGGTACATGCACTGGCCATAAAGATAAAACAAAACTTCCCCGCATGATGCTCTTATCTCCTGGACATTTTGGGTACAATACCATGACCTTTAGGGGCCATTCAGCTGTCATTCCAGGAATACACAGGAGGCCAGCTTCCAGGGCTTTCCCCCAAGGTGCCAAAAGGGCCAGCCATCATTGGTCCATGTGTCAAAATGTCCAGGGCCAGGTCCATTCAACAGTGTCTCCAGGTCTAAATGCAGTGGTGGCTGGCAGCAGGATGTTGCTCTGCTGGCCATATCCTGGCTTCAATAACACTTCTTTGGTTTGGAAGTACAATTGTACAAGAGAGGCAGCAAGGTGTGTAAGCATATCCACAGGGCTCAAAGCTCCTTTATGTGGCTTCTCATTCAAACACAACAGCACTGTCCATAGGTGAACTGACCAACCCCATAGACTATTGGTGTCTGACCTCAGGCCAGATTTCAACAAACCATTGTACTTCTCTATCATGCCTGCCCCAGTAGGATTATATGGTACATGAAATTTCTACTTTATTCCTAATTGCTGTACCCATTCTTGTAATGCATGTCCAGTAAAGTGAGTGCCTTGATCGCTCTCAATGACCTGCCACCAGCCATAGGCTGCCAAGAGATGCTTCTGGCCTCTCTTGGTGGTTTGCTGATCTGCACGACATGCAGGGAAAGCAACCAATAGTCCAGTAGCCATGTCCACACAAGTGATGGCATACCAATATCCTTCTGATATGGTCAGAGGCCCAATATAGTCTATCTGCCACCTGAGAAGGAGTATTGGCCACCTTACACTTGTCCCATGTTGGTGTGGGACTTTGTGTAAGTCCCTCTTAGAGCACCCAAGGCACTCCTTCTGGGCTCTTCTGACTTCTTCAAAGGTCAATGGCAAGCCCCACTGATGGGCTACAGCCCACATTGTCTTTTGTGCTGTGTGCAACAAATGCTGGTGTAGCCATTGGGCCACATCAGGGGCAGGCTTTCCTTCTAGCCAGCACACCTGGGCCTGTGTGTCTGCTTCATCATTCACTGGGGATTCCAAAGGCAAATGGCCAGTCACATGATATACAGTAACAGTCTTAGTCTGACCAGAGGCCCATAGGTCTACCACAACTCTTGCCCCCAAGAAGGCTGGTGACCAACTATCCAGTTGGCATAGTACCATGTCGGTAGCCCCAGGGTCAAGCCCTGATAGACAGCCCAGCTGTCAGTGCAGACAACTATGGGGGAGGGCTCCTGGGTGATCACAAGCCATACTGCCTGCAACTCATCCCATCAGATGCTCTTCCCCTCTCCATACTCCATCCACATTGTCTCAGTCTTAGGATGGAAAGCCACAGCCCTGCACTTCAGGGGCTGCCCATGACTGGAGCTGTCTGTGTACCAAGAATGTTCAGATATAGGGGCTTTTCCCTTCTGATAAGGAGTCTTGACAACTAAGGGCTGAAAAGCAAGTTATCCCTCCTTTCCACTGGTATAGGTCACTGGCCCCAATAAGAGTTGTTTTCCACTTAAGGGACTAGTAGAGAGGGCGCTGCACTGCTGTAAATATGCTCCCCATTTGGCCAGTGTAGGTGTCTGTGCCATGCCACTCCATGGCCTTTGGGTCTAGTCTCACACCCACCCCGTGATGGGATAGGTGGTTATTGCTTTGGTCAGAGCTGTTCTAGCGATGGGCTCCATAGCCAGCAAGGCGTGGTACATGGCAGCCAGTTGCTTCTTTATCAAGGTGTACTTGACCTCTGATCCTTTCCATGGTTGTTACCAGAATCCAATAGTTTGGCATGTCTGTTAAAGCTGCTGCCCAAGACCCCATCCATAACCATCTTCAGTTACATGAACATCTAGCACACAGGGTCTTGATGAGCCCATTACATTCAAGGCCTGTATGGCCTGACCGCCCACTTGGCAGCAGTAAGAGCAGCTGCACATGTCTCATCCAGTCCCACCTGATGCCCTTTTGTACCAACCAGTATAAGGGCTTCAGAATTTGTGCCAAATGTAGGATAAACACTCTCCAGTAACCCAAAAGACCCCAAAACTCTTGTAATACTGCCCCAGTGGTAGGGGTGGGGAAAGCCTGGACATTGTCTATAACTGGTTCAGGAACAACTTTAGTTTTACCCAACCAGACACCCCCCAAGAATTTCACAGACAAACCAGGTCCCTGAACCTTGGTGCTGTTCATAGCCCATCCTTTTTTCTTATAGATGTTGCAACAGTCTAGGAACTGCCCCTTCTAAATCTGAATCAGATGTGAACATAATATCATCAATGTCGTGATATAACTGCACGTTTGTGGTTTCTTCCATGTGGCCAAGTCCTGGGCTATGAGTCTATGACAGATGGTGGGACTGTGGAGGTTTCCCTGTGGAAGGACAGTGAATATCCACTGCCAGCCTTCCCACATGAACACAAACTATTCCCGGCTTTCCTGTGCTATGTCAATAGAGAAGGAAACATTAGCAAGGTCTACTACATAATGATACATTCCCAGTTCATGGCTGAGGGTGTCCAGAATATTGCTATAGAGGGGACAGCAGCATGAAAAGGGGGTGTGAC